>NC_053143.1:24976107-25294028 GCF_016808335.1 Panicum virgatum | reverse complement strand
CTTGTACTCGAGTACTTGTAATCAGTTGTCGAGTAGTTGTCTTGACTGAATCTTGGTGACAGGAGCTGGCTAAACAAGTCGCTGAGTAGGCCGAGTATCTTTGGCAAGCTGGAGAAGGTCTCCAGTTTTCTTCTGACCAGGAGCAGCAGTTGCAAAAGATTGCTGCTCTTGAGAAATCTTCTCAGGAGAGGCTGGAGAGGGCCAACCTTCTGGAGGCCAGGGTTGAGGCGTTGGAGCAAGACAATTCTGTCTTGAAGGAGAAGGCCCACAAGCTGCAGGAGAAGGCCAAGACTCTTGACAAGGAGAAGAAAGGTGATTTCTCCTTCTTTGGTATTTTGCTTTCTTCCAGTAGTCTCTCATGCTCATGGCGTCCTTTTATTTTCTCAGAGCTTAAAAGCTTTTTTTGAAAAAGGATGACTTGGTGACTGATCTGACCAATATTATGTATCGTCACACAGATGCTGTGGAAAAGCTGTCCAAGATCCAAGCTAATTCTTACAAGCAAAAGGTCGAGAATATGAAGCAGATCAGGGACTTGGTGGCTGACAGAGACTTGAAGGCTCAGCAGCTGGCTGATCTTGAGGCGGCGGCGCAAGTAGTCGTCGAGATGGTCGAGGAGGAAGGTGCTTGCGAGAAGACTCTAGTCGAGCATCTTTGTGAAGCTCCCAGGCGAATTACCAGCTTTCTCTCCGATACATCTAGAGAGTACTTGGCTCATGCCTTAGGATTAGTTAAATCTTTTCTTTCTTTAGCGAACATGGCTCTCATTGGTGATGGGGTAGCTGTCGGCTGTTCAGCGGAGAAATTCTCTGAATATGTCGAAAAGACGAAGCCCATCGCTGATAGAGTTATCAGTAGTTTGGAGCGGTCGTCTGAGGGAGAGGCTTGAACATTGTCTTGTAATATTCTTTTGCCCTTTTGTGAACAGTGTCCACTGGAGTACTTTAACATTTGGATGTATATTACTTTATTTGCTCTTCTTGAGTTGAGTGGTTGCCAATTACGAGTCTTGTCGTTTGCTGCCTTGTGCTGCATTCTTGGCATTGTTCGAGTACCGTAGTAGTTGAAAATTTGTTGTCTCTTGGACGAATGATAACTCCTTTTAGGAGATAGAGAACTTGTCTCAGCATTGGTGAGTTCCGTGGTAGTCGACGGATTGTCATCTCATGGATGAATGATAACTCCTTTTTGGAGATGGAGAAGTTGTCTCGGCATTGGTCGAGTATCGTGGTAGTCAACGGGTTGTCATCTCGTAGATGAATGACAACTCCTTTTAGGAGATGGAGAAGTTGTCTCAGCATTGGTCGAGTACTGTGGTAGTCGACGGGTTGTCATCTCGTGGATGAATAATAACTCCTTTTAGGAGATAGGGAACTTGTCCCTTAGGGCTGCGGAGCACGTGTCTCTTAGCCCCAGCTACTCGATAATCCGTGCCTCTTACCTTAACTTAACAAAGAAAGGTTGGTAGTCGAAGTAGCTGATGGAGTAACAACTCCTGAAGAAGGTAGAGAACTTGTCTCTAGGGCCGCGGAGATCATGTCTCTTAGCCCCAACTACTCGATACGCCATGCCTTTTACTTTAACTTAACAAAGAAAGGTTGGTAGTCGAAGTAGCTGATGGAGTAATGACTCCCGAGAAGGAGAGAGAACTTGTCTCTAAAGCCTTCTCAATTACAATTGCCTGCTTGATTTCACTTAGACTCCGAAGAGTGTAGTGCTCTTGCAGTGCAATTGAGTAGGTTGTTGATGACACATCTTCTTTGTACACTCCTCCATGAGATTCTGAAGCACTCGATTCCTTCTTCATATTTGAATCTTTCTCGGGCAGACCCATCCTAGTCTTTATTGGGTGGAAGACCAGGGGTTGGCCCTGAGGGGATTCGATTTGAGTATTTGTCTTCTGCCGACACGAGCAGTTTGAGTATTGAACCAAAACTCGAGCTGACCCATCCTAGCCTTTATTGGGAGGGAGACCGGGGGTTGGCCCTGAGGTGATTCAAATGAATAGTTGTGTACCCGGGTGTTGTTTTTGTTGATAGTTTGGGGGTGGAACCTCCCTCGGGCGGACCCATCCTAGCCTTTGTTGGGGGGAGACCGGGGGTTGGCCCTGAGGTGGTTGGACCCAACCGACTACTTTGTATGGAGTGTTCCTTCTTCTGCTTTGATTTCGAGTAGTTCGGGGGTAGAATCTAAGCTCGGGCGGACCCATGCTAGCCTTTATTGGGGGGAAGACCGGGGGTTGGCCCTGAGGAGATTTAACCTGACCGACTAACTCTTTCATCTTTGGAATTGATTGTCAAAAGAAGCTTTGCTGAGTTTGATTCTTTTCTTTCGTGTCTTTGTCGCCAGGAGGTGGAGGTGCTCCGAGTGCTCTGCCAAGGATGATGCATTGGAAGCTCGAGTGCTTTGCTTTGGAATGCAGAAAACATCTTGAATGAAGTTTTTGATGAGTGGAATCGATCTTCGACTGCTTTGTTGGATGAGGAGGAGGTACTGAGCTGGCATTGTGTCGTTTTCGCGAGTTGTACTCGTAGTTGTCAGGTAGTCGATAGTTGGATGTCGGGTTGTAAGCTTCGACTTCTTCAGGATCTTCTCCTTTATTGATGATGACTTTTTTCGCGTTACGACCAATGTTGATGACATTGTGTAAGTCACTGTTGGAGTAGTCGGACGAGTTGCCGAACTGTTGATGGTGCTTTGTTGTGAGATTGATGTTTCTCTTTTGGCTTTGAATCTTTTTCAGCTTGTTGTGCTTGTTGTCCAAGTGAATGGTGACCGTGATTCCTAGAGGCGGTGGAGGGATTTCATAGTTGATCGTTGTTGTTTCTGCTGCTTCCGCCTCGGAGAGGAAATCATCGTAGTCGAGGTCTTCTAGCGCCGTTGGATCATCTTTTCGATCTTTAGGTTCCGAGAGTATGGACATGAAAATCTCGCGATCGTGATTAGGAGTCTTCGACTTGTTGTCTTCTTTTAGCGGAAGACCTTGTTGACTGTAATTCTTTGTAATCTGAGAACTGTCTCTTTTTTCTCCTTCTTCCATTCGAGGACTGGAGTTCTCTTTTTGTAGTGGTAGCAGAAAACGACTCCTTGTCGGATTCCCTCGTCTTGTCCGAAACGGATTGTTTTCTTCTGTGGACTTGATCTGAGTCTGGGTAGAATTCATCGTTTGCCTTGTCTCGGGGGGAAAATCCGAGTGTGTGTCGTAGAAGATTTTCATCATATGGGAGAGTGTCTTTTGGTGGCCATCCTCCTTCGATTCGAACTGTGAATTCATTCATGAATTTGTTGTATTTGTCCAAATTGCCGCGTCCTTCCGGGGAAAATAACTGCTGCATGCAGTGATTTTCTTGTGGAGTTGGAGAACTTGGAGTTTGAATGACATTACACCACCGGCCCATGTAATCTTCGATTGGGACAGAGTCTTCTGCAAGATTAGATTCTGATAAGTACTGATCCAATTGAGCTGGTGAATTGCTTTGTGATTCATCCCACAGCTTCTTTGCTTTGTATTGTTCCCATAGTGCCTCAAGTTTATCGGGATTTGATAGTCCTTCCATAAACAAGTCGATGTCGTTTGACCATTCGGCTAGTGTAACACCCTAATTCAAATTTCAGTAATTAATAATAAATTTAATTGGCTTTATTTAATTTTCTAGGATTTAATTTGCTTAGCCTTGCATTTATAATTTATTTTGGCTTCATAAAGTAATTAAAATTTATCTTAGGTTCAACATATTGTCGCATTCATGCTGGTGCATGTTTTATTTTGCTTGATTTCATAGGGGTTTGAATTCAAATAAGTTTAGTTTGGTTTGAATTAGAAATAGAAAAGGAAATAGGAAATCAGCAGCCCAAGAACAAAAACAGATCAGCTCAAACCCTTTCCTCGGCAGCCCAGTCGGCCCAAAACATCCGCGGGCCCTTTCTTCTCTTTCCCCTGGGTTCGGCCCGTTCTTTTTCTTCCCCCGGCCGGCCCAGTCATTCTTTTCCTCTCCTCGCGCCAGCCAAGTCCGCGGCCCGTTCCGCTCAGCCCAGCGACCAGCGCAGTGCCCTCCACGCGCACCCCCTCCCACCGGGCCCGCATGCCAGTGTCGCCCCGCGCCCCCGCGTTGCGCCCGCGCAACGCACTCACCGCGCGCGCCCTCTTCCCTCGCTGAGTCTGACCGAGCGGCCCCGCTTGTCGGCGCCACTCTCCCATAGACTGCGCTCCCCGTCACTCTCGCTACCAACCGGGCCCCACCCGTCATCCCCCACCTTCCTCCCCGCCTTCCCCGGCTACGCAGCGGCCAGCCCGAGTCTCGCCGTGATCTCCGCGCCACGTCAGCGTCCCGGGCACACACGCCTAGGTTCCTCCGCCGATAAATAGGATCCGCGACCTCCCTTTCCCCTATCCTCGCCTTCCCAACCGCCGCACACCCTAGCCGCCGCAGCCCTCCGCGCCCAGAGCGGAGCAGAGCTCCCTGCGCCACCGCGACCACGCCGCTCCGCCGCACCGGAGCCCCGGACAAGCCGCGCAGGAGCATCGCCGTGGGACCAGGAACATCACCGAGCCCTTCTTCTCCGCCCTCGGCCCCGCTGCGCACGGGATTCTTCGTGGAGGAGCGCCGTCGACCCACCCCTGCGCCGCCGCGATTCCACCTCGACGACCACCCTGCGCGCCGAATCACGCCACCCCGCGCCCTCGGTGAGCCACACTCCGACCCGCTCTACCTTTTGCGCTAGATCCTATGGCCCTTAGTCCGTCCCAGGGGCCGAGCACCCCACGCCGGCGCCTCACTACCATAGCTCGGCCGTGGCGGACGCTCGACATCGTAGCCCAGCCCTGCCCATGCCACGTTCTGACCTCGCACACACCCGCGCCTTCTTGTCCGGCCTTTGTACGCACAGAACTGGCCCTAGAACGGCACCAGCACCACGCTGCAGCGCCGCCGCACCACCCGGAGTCCCTGTTCCCAGCCCCGCACCGCCTGTCCGAGCCCGCCAGTGGACTACACATGCCACGACGGTGCTCCACGGCCAAACCCCGGCCCGAATAAGCCCCCGGAGCACCGGATTTCTCAACGCCGGCGAAGCCCCGCCGCGGGTACGCGTCTCCGGCGCTCTGCGTCGCCGCCCCCGCGCCCCCTTCTTCCTGGACCGCCCGATGAAGATCCAACGGACCAGATTCATTTCCAGCCCGAGTCAAACTCCCAGGAAAACGGTCAGCACTGCTGCTTTTGCGTTTAAGTCCCTCGGCTTCTTGAGAATCAACCCGCGGTTCTGGTAGTTCAAAAACAATTAGATTTAGGTCATGTTTTTAACACCTGGACCCCTGAGCTTCCTGGAAATCGAATCCGCAGTCCAGCACCAGTCTTTTTGCGAGTTAGACCATAGAGTTTTAGTTTAATTATGTTTAGGTCCTCGGTTTTTGCAGAAAACCCCCAGAAATTTAGTTTTTCTTGCAGAAAAGCCCCTAGACCTTGTTTTTGCTCTAGTTTTCGCGTTCTAGCTCCGTTTAGGCGTTCTTTATGTCCACGCGATCGTTGTAACGCGTAGAATAGTTTTAGAATAGTTTTGTGTGCTGTTTTCATGTATTGATGTACTGTTTCTTAGTTTTTGTTAGTGTTTGCTTGTATGCTTATTGTGTGCCTTGCTTTTGGCCATGTGTTCGTGAGTAGACGCTGATCCATCTGAGGAGCCCCAGTACCAGTAACCGGAGCAGCCGTCTTCCTACCAGTTTGAGCAGTAGCAGGAGCAGTACGAGGAAGGCAAGTATAACATGAACAACACCTATCACTTTAAATACATTTTCATACTGCATTTTAATATTGTATGCCTATAAGGATTTCCTAGCCACTTTGTATCCTCTACATATATATCCTTTGGGTTGCATTTTGGTTAGTTGTGCTAGGTGCCGCGCTATAACACACTTGGTCCTTTTTAATTAATTTGATTAATGGTATATGCAACTTAATTCTGAGAGTGGCCCTCTGTGTGGCTTGAGTGGCTCACTTCTCGTTAAAATTGGTTTTGTTAGAAACATGGTTTAGGGGGCCAGCACGGTCCTTACTGCTGGGTTGGCCACTCTCCATAAGGACCGGTTCATAGAGTGACAACTTGGGACAACAGCGCTACCACAAGACTGGAATGGGACAGTCTTGGCTTACTAATTAGGTCATTTTGGTTCGGGAGTAACTTACCGACGTGGCAAGAGGGGAGTCGAGCTTCAATGGTGCCCAGGCTACGAGGCTTGGTCTGCGTACCCCTCGAGGTGGGTACCATCGTTGCATTGCCTGAATCCTTAGCGGTTACACCTTACCAACGTGTCCTTTGTAACGGCCTCGTAGTGAGTTTGCTAGTCATCTCACCTAAGGAAGTGTGATGAACAACTAGCGTAGCTCACGACTTGTGGGTAAAGATGTGCAACCTCTGCAGAGTGTAAAACTAGTATACTAGCCGTGCTCATGGTCATGAGCGGCCCAGATCCTCCTTTTGATTAGTGGAGTTAACTCCTTCCGACGAGGGGGTGCCTCTCGGGGTTACCTTGGTGGTGTCGGTTTGGTTCTCAGTAGTAACATGATTAATTTTGATTAATTACTATGTAACTGGGTTTATGGTAATTCATCAACTTGTAGTAAATAGCTTTAATAAAATTTTGCCAAGACTTAAAAGCTAATGCAGTCAGTCAGCCAACTTAGAGCCTCATAGTTTGTGTTATACTTGTTGAGTACAAGTTGTGTACTCACTCTTGCCTACTCTACTATTTTTCCTCTTGGGACATTCTACTGCTGCTCAGTTCCTACCGACGCGAGGGAGTTCGCTCAGCGCTACCAGGACTACGAGGACTTCTAAGCGTTTCGTCTCCCAGTCAACGTCCCTGTGGCGCCCTGCTCAGCTTCGGAGAGTTTTTATCGTATTTGTACTTCGCTTCCGCTGTATCAGACATTTTTGTCATTATTGTAATAAATAACATTCGTATTTGCTTTATTATATCTTTTTACGTGATATGTGCTGTGATATACTGTTCATTCTGTTGTATATACGTGTGACTTGATCCTGGCACGTATATGATTGCTCGGTTTATGTCCTTTTATAAACCGGGTGTTACACCTAGTCCATCTTCAGAAATTGGTCCGTTAAGTTGATCAAGATAATCGATGAATACTTGATCTTGTTCCAATTCTGCAGTGTTGGATGCCCAGGGGTTGGTGAATTCTTCATATTAGTGATCGTAGGGCTTCTTCTTATTGAATGTGTCTTCTGCTAGCTGAAGGCAGTGTTCGATCCTTTCATCGATGTGATCGATGCTTGAAAAATTGTCTCCTGAAGGCTTCATTTTGTGAGTAGTTTTCTTGAAGCTAGCCCTTGATTTTTTTTGCTTCGTAAGGCTGATTTTGCAAGATTGATGCAACCTTCGATATTGTTTGAAACCCGTTTGATTCCGTTGAGTAACCCAGAATTGTCTACTCGAGGGCTTCGGATTTCCATCAGGTCCTTTTGGTAACTCTCAATTGTTGCTGCCGAAACAGAATGAACGTGTTGTTCTTCTTGAGTGATGTCCTGTTGACATCCGGGAGATAGAATCTTTCCATCAATAGTAGTTTCTTGCTTGGTGTCTTCTAGCAATTTGTCCAAATCCTCTTCCATCTCAGAAAGTGTTTTGGGTCTAATTGCGTCGAATTCGGGTTGATTTCGGGTTCCTTTGTCGGGAACTGAAAGATCGATTTCTTCGACTTGATCGATGAAATCGTCGATTTCCTATCATTTTGCGGCTTCTGAAGCCTCTGGGGTGTTTTGATCGGTTGGGCGGTTTTGGAAACCGCCTGATCCATTGGCGACAAAGATCCAGGAACCCACAAGGAAGGAGGTGCCTTTGTCGAGCACCGAGTTGTCGTCGAGATGAGCCATCGAGTTCTTATGACGATCATTGGCGAATTGCCCCACGGTGGGCGCCAGCTGTCGGTGTTTTACTGGCGGGTTCTCCGAGGTATACCCCGAGGAGAGTGGTTTGTAGGCAGGGACTCGCCGAGATCAGAACGCGATGGTGCGAGGAACATAAAGATTTAGACAGGTTCAGGCCGCCGGAGCGTAATACCCTACATCCTGTGTGGTGGTTTGTATTGCCTTAGGTGTTGTTCGATGTGTATCGTCCTCCTCTGGAGGGGGTACCTGTTTTCCCTTATATAATCTGGGGGAACAAGGTTACATGAAAAGTCCTAGTCGAGTTCTGTTAGGATCCTAGTCCGAGGAGTTCGGCTAGTTTCCATATACATCGACTAGTTCTACTCCTATTCGGGTAGATACAATAGAGGCAGGGTGTATCCATGCGCTATTCCCTACTCTAGAAAATTCCACGCCTGTGAGCAGTCCTGCGGCCCCGGGTCTGACATTCGGTGAGTGCAAAGAGCAGGGATGATGCCCTTGAGGTCTTGTGGGGTATAGCCTAGGACTGATCGGTGCTTCTCTAAGATGATGATGAGCCTGTGTGTCTCCTCTTCTGAGAGTTTGTCACTAATGATCACGGGAGACTCTACATCGCTATTTAGGAAAGCATATCTAAGCCCGGAAGGTAAAGGCTTCAGCTCAATCGGAGGTCGTGTTGGCTTTTCAATCTCGGGCAGTTCAAAGGTCTCATTGGAGTCTTCTTCTGCCTCGATGACTTCTTCTGGAATTTCCTCGATATCCTCCGTGAGGTCTGAGTCAAAAGACTCGAGAGTGGAAGTTGCCATGATTTCCTCGATTGGCTCTGGAGTAGGGAGATCTTCCACTAAGCATTTTAATGCTCGATCCACGGGAACATGGAGAGTGTCCTTCCCTAACTTGATGTTTTGGCATCCGTCCTTAGGTACATCCTTAAAGAGAGCTTTAAGGGGATGTCCTATCATGAGATCAAAGCTGACATCTTCGAAGACATGAAAGTTCAGTCGGACCTTAACATCATCATGCCAAAATAACACGTTTGTGGGTAGGCTCGTAACTATTCGTAAGAGAGCCCGAAGGTCTCTTGAGCTGTCTGTTTGTCGGAGTGAGTTTGTAATTGCCCAAAAAGGCTAAAGCAAACTCATCTGACATGAGATTAGCTCCGACAGTGGGATTGTTGAGAGCGTTCACATCTTGATCTCGTAGACGACAACGGAATAATGAGGAAGAGGAGTTGAGATGCATAGGGGTTAAAGATGACTCTCCTTCCTGCAGCCATTCGTTGTTTATCAACGTTGTCAACTCTTGAATCGTCTCCCGAAGATAATCTTCTTCCAAGGGATCCGTACGAGTGACAAGGATCGATGGTCGCTTCTGACAGAAGTATCTTGAGGTGTTGCCGAAATCTTCAAAGAGATCGGACTCGATACTTCGCAGAAACTCCGGAGGTAGAGGATCTTCTTCCTCCGATGTTTCGGATTTAAGTTCAGGAGAGGTCTCATAAATCGAATCTATTGATTGGCTTTCTAAGGGTTCCGATTCGATTTTTGAAGATTCCTCATGACACATCTCAGGTTCTGTGGGAACTGGCTCGTGGATACAAATGAAAGAGATTCTGTCCAAAATTTTGTTAAGGACATCCCTGCCTTCGGATGGGGCAAGATGAGCAAAAGATCCTCCAGAAGTAAGGTCGATATAGTGTGCAGACTCCTTGTCAAGACCAGCATAAAAATGCTGGAGCAACAAATGCTCGGGTAATGACAAGCCAGGACCTGATTTTACCAATAAGGTAAATCGAGCCCAAGCTACACCGATTAATTCCTTATCATTCTGACGGAAAGTTAAATCCAACTTCCATTCACACAGCCTACGACACGAATGTACCATTGCTTCGCCTCCTCCTAGTGGGAGAAAGGAAACAACTTTCATTTAAGAGTTTCGTGTGTCATGCCCGAAATTTTCATGCATGAACACACTTGCTCGAATTCGCATAGATGATGGTAGGGATTTTCACAATCCCTTCTTGAAAAGGAATTTTCCTGAACTAAGGCTATAAAGCCTGAGCTGAGTTCATAGCTAGTGGAAAAAATTGGGTCAACGGAAGATGCTGGCTCATAGAACTCGCTCTTGGGTGAAGAGAGCTGTAAAAGGGATAGCAGCTCCTTGGATAATGAGGGTTGAGGTAGAATCAAAGAAAAAGGAAAACATACGAGGACGACTGAGTCCGAAGATAATGTAGCTACCGTTCCCCGACAACTGCACCAGAAAGCTTGTTGGTACTTTGTAATGTCACGAATAAAATCCGCAAGCGTAAAGATACCGTTGTAGCTTTCACCCAAGAGTATTCCAGGGTATCGTATCCACTGGGTAACGTGAGTACACTATCTATGGGTTCAGTCTCATCCAAGAACACACACACACACCGGTGCAAAAGGGGTAGAATAGAGAGGACTTCCTAAGATTTAGAATCTATGTTTAGAGGAAGAATTATTTCGCCGTATACTTCGAGCTAAAGGTATCGACCAGTTTAAATAAGACGATAGCTCCAATAATCAGATTATATCCAATATCCGAACATGGAGGATTACTAGGGCTCGAACAGGGCTGTCACCACCTGCAGGCTACCTCTACAAACCGTGGGACTACCAGACAACTGAGTGGTATAGTCTAGCCTAGACACCACATCTACGCTATTCCGTACTAATCCTAGACATGGCCAAGACTTTCCTTCTCTATCCGGGGTCTTAAGCTAGGATCAAACACTATTATAAGCATACACTCAATTCACATAAGGAAGAAATAATAACTTGCAATGAAACTCTGATTCTAAATAAGAAAGACTCGAACACTTACGACTAAATAAGCATCCGTCGAGGTACAAGCGGAAAAGGATGCCGACAAGCCCGGCACTTCCCCCGACTCCTCACTCTCCTTCTAATCTTTCTACACCTCCTAGGCTGCCTAAAGCATCTAGGATGAAGGCCTCCAAACTCCAAAGAGAAGAGAGGTGAGTTGTGTTGGGTGTGGTGTGTTTCATTCCTTCACCCCCCCCCCCTCTTTGTATTTATAGGAGGGAGCCACGGCCAAGGGGAGTGTGTTCTGCAGCTGATTCTCCAAGAACCGATGTCTACATCCAATCAGGAGCTGCCACGTCGAAGGCTTAAGTCGGTGGGGCCCACGGGCTGGTCGGCTGACCACCTAGTGGCCCAACCGACCTCGGCCTTCTTTGGTTGGGTTTTGTTCTGGGCCCACATGTCATTGGCACTGGTCTTGGCTTCTGGTATGTTAGCCCTCTAATCCATGTTCTGACATGTGTCGTGTTCTGATTCGCTGGAACATCGTGTCTTGGGTCATGCCACGCCATTATGCTGCAAAATTAGCTAAAAATCACCTGCACACATTCTAGAACATCATCTGTGGAATTCGTTAGTAAATAAGTCTGTAACACCCTAATTCAAATTTCAGTATTTAATAATAAATTTAATTGGCTTTATTTAATTTTCTAGGATTTAATTTGCTTAGGCTTGCGTTTAATCTAATTTTGTTTTATAAAGTAATTAAAATATATTTTAGGGCTAACATGTTTGTGCATTCATGCTGGAGCATTGTTTTTATTTGTTGAGTGCTAGAGTTGAATTCAAATTCAAATTTGAATTCAAATAGGTAGTGTGAAGTTTGGAAAAGAAAAAGAAGAGAGAAAACTAGAAATAGAAGAGGAAGACCCAAACCCAGTCCAGCCTGAGCCCAGCCCGCGGTCTCCCTCTCCTTTCGACCCATAAACTTGCACCTCGGCCCGTTCCTCTTTTTCCTTCGCCGGCCCACTCCCGCGTCGCCCGTTGCTATCTTCCCTCCCGCATGCCCGCGCGGCCCAACACCTACTCTCCTGGCCCAGTGAGCTGCTCACCCGCTCGCCGTTCAACTCACGCGCGCGCGTCGTTCCTCGCTGCTCAGGCCCACCTGCCAGCCTGCCCTGCACGCCAGCGCCCGCGTCCCTACCTTCCCGCTGCCAGCACGGCCCCACGCGTTAGCCCGTTCCTCGCCCGCTCACCCGCGCACGCACTCGCCCGTTGCTCGCTCGCTGACACTGCCACCCCACACGTCAGATGCTCCTTCCACCTCACGCAACAGCAGCGCCCGTCACGCCGAGATCCCCGGCGAGTTTCCATCGGGGGCACACCTGCCCAGGATCGCCCGCCTACCTTAAAATGCGCCCCCGCAGCCCCTGCGCCTATCACCCAGCTCCAGCGCGCCGCCCAACCCTAGCCGCCGCACGGAGTCCCCCCGCCATGCCGCCGCTCCTCTGCGCCGCCGCGGGCGCACCGCCCCACTCCACCAAAACCCCGGCCAGACCTCGCAGACGCTCCGCCTTGACGCCAGCTACCCTCCTGAAGCCTTTGCCTCGGCCCTAGCCCCGTGCTGCGCCGGAATTTCACCGGACCTCTCTCCGGTGAGTTTTTCCCCGCCCGTCCGATTTCTCGCCGTCGGTGGATTCCCGACCTCCCTGACCCCCATGGCCTCATAGCAGGACCTCCCGGAGTCGAGCTGTGGGACTAGAAGGCCAGGATTCGCCCCGCATCGCCTCGTCACCGAGTTCTGCTTGGGCATCGCCGCAGTACCTCGCCGCCGGCATCGCTGCGCCACGTCTCCATCCTTTTCCGAGCTCGGTGAGCCATGTCCCCTCTTCCTACCCCTTTTTGCACCGTTTAGCACGGCACGTAGGCCTTTCCCGAGCCCAGAACGCCGTTCGGCGTAGCGCCGCCGTCGCCCTTGCCCTCCCCACTCCGGACCTCCTAGAACCCCGATAACCCCATAGGTGGATTACGCGTTCAATGCTGGCCCTCCACGGCTAAACCCCGGCCCAAACGGAGCTCTGTAGCCCCAGAAACCCCTTCTCCGGCCGAGCGCCGCCGCGGAGCTCTGCTCCGGCGGTGTTCCGCCGCCGCCCCGCTCGCCGCGTCCTTCCCAGGCCGTGCGATCAAGATCTAACGGCCCATAGCCACCCGAGCCAAGTCAAAGGGGCCGGATACCGGTCAGCGCCGGGTTATTTTGTTAAAGAGCCCCCGGGCTTTTGCCAAATTAACCCGCAGTCCAGGCGTGTTCAAAAGTATTTGCATCTAAGTCCGGTTTTTATCGTTTAAGCCCCTGACCTTTTTAGAATTAATGCCCGCCGTCCACCCTTGGCAGTTTTACGCTCTAGCCCTTAGATCTAGTGTTTAATTACTTTTTAGTCCTCGGTTTTGCCCAGAAACCCCCTAGAACTCCAGTTTTCTTACAAATAGGTCCCTGGAACTTGTTTTTGGCCTAGATTTTGCGTTTTAGCTCTGTTTTAGGCGTTCTTTATATCCACGCGATTGTTGTAATGCGTAGAATAGTTCTAGCCTAGTTTTGTGTACTGTTTTCATGTATTGTTGTACTGTTTCTTAGTTTTTGGCCATGTGTTCGTGAGTAGACGTTGATCCATCTGAGGAGCCCCAGTACCAGTACCAGGAGCCATCTTCTGAGCAGTTCGAGCAGCAGGAATAGTTTGAGGAAGGCAAGTATAACATGAACACCACCTATCACTTTAAATACACTTTCATACTGCATTTTAATACTGTACGCCTATAAGGACTTTCCTAGCCACTTTATATCCTTTATATATATCCTTTGGGTTGTATTTTGGTTAGTTGTGCTAGGTGCCGCGCTATAACACACTTGGTCCTTTTTAATTAATTTAATTAATGGTATATGCAACTTAATTCTGAGAGTGGCCCGTTGGAGGGGCTCACGTCTCGTTTAAAATTGGTTTTATAGAAATATGGTTTAGGGGGCCAGCACGGTGCTTACTGCCTGGTTGGCCACTCTCCATAAGGACCGGTTCATAGAGCGACAACCTGGGACAACAGCGCTACCACAAAACTAGAATGGGACGGTCTTGGCTTACTAATTAGGTCATTTTGATTCGGGAGTAACTTACCGACGGGGCAAGAGGGGAGTCGAGCTTCAATGGTGCCCAGGCTACGAGGCTTGGTCTGCGTACCCCTCGAGGTGGGTACCATCGTTGTATTGCCTGAATCCATAGCGGTTACACCTTACCAATGTGTCCTTTGTAACGGCCTCATAGTGAGTTTGTTAGTCATCTCACCTAAGGAAGTGTGATGAACAACTAGCGCAGCTCACGACTTGTGGGTAAAGATGTGCAACCTCTGCAGAGTGTAAAACTGGTATACTAGCCGTGCTCACGGTCATGAGATGCCCAGATCCTCCTTTTGATTAGTGGGGTTATCTTTCTTTGACGAGGCAGGTTTCCCCGGGTGGCTTGGTTCGGTTTGGTTCTCAGTAGTTCTTAATTAATTCTAATTAATTACTATGTAACTGGGTTTATGGTAATCCATCCACTTGTAGTAATTAGCTTTAATAAAATTTTGCCAAGACTTAAAAGCTAATGCAGTTGACTCAGCCAACCTTAGAGCCTCATAGTTTGTGTTATACTTGTTGAGTACAAGTTGTGTACTCACTCTTGCCTCTTCTCTACTTTTTCCTCTTGGATACGCTACTGCTGCTCAGTTTCTGCCGATGCGAGGGAGTTCGCTCAGCGCTACCAGGACTACAAGGACTTCTAGGCGTTCGTCTCCCAGTCGACGTCCCTGTGGCGCCCTGCTCCGCTTTGGAGAGTTTTTATCGTATTTGTACTTCGCTTCCGCTGTATCAGACATTTTGTCATTAATATAATAAATAACATTTGTATTCGCTTTATTATATCTTTTTACGTGATATGTGCTGTGATATACTGTTCATTCTGTTGTATATATGTGTGACTTGATCCTGGCACGTATATGATTGCTCGGTTTATGTCCTTTTATAAACCGGGTGTTACAAAGTCTATCCTAGCATTAATTCTACATTATGGTTCAGTTTTGTGCAGGAGTTGACGGTCAAAATAGGTCGCTAGTGACCGTCAACAGTCCTCCCCGAAGACACTCTCCACCAATAGGTGGATCTACGTGTGCAGGCATCGAATCAAGAAGGTTGGCCTGCATATCGACTCCCACGGCAATAATGTGTACGTCCTCGACTCAGAAGATGATGAATCCGGCATGCAGGATCAAGCTGGTGCAAAGGATCTGCCTGCACAAGAGCCTCCGGTGCTGGCCATGAATGAGGATTTTGCTAAATACTTTATTAACTATATAGTAGTCAATTTTGTCACCAGAAATGGTATGCTAATATGAATCTTATGGATCATTTGCTGCATCTCTTGTTGCTGATGAAAAGGTTCTAAGCTGAGGTCAAATTCATCTTGCTCATAATCACCAGGACAGCAGATATGCCCATATTGTTTGTGGTTTTCAACAGCAAGGATGGCAGAAAAAGGTAAGGCATTGTGTGTAATTCAAGTATCAAACTTCTATTTACAAATTTGATCATTTTCTTGGTGTAATGATGCAAATAAGAGATGTTACCTTCATGCGGTGGTGGTTGTCCTCACAAGCACCAATGTAGAGATCAATGCTATGCACACCAACCTACTCATTTAGGTTAGGTAAGGCTTCTTTATCTCCTTCAACGGGAACTATGTTTAGATCTATGGTGAAGTCTCCATCTTCTTCATCTGGTAATATATTGAGATCTATGGCCATCTCTTCATCTTCTTCAGCTGGTAATATATTGAGATCTATGGCCATCTCTAAATATGGATTGTATTGCAGGTTGTTGGAGTTCGGGGGTATTTGGAGCATGTTGAGCCTTTCGCTGGAATCATCTGGAATTGGAATAGGTGGAGGCTTCTTATACTGAACCAATGGCATCAATTCAAAATTTGTAATCTGGGCACAATGGCTCCCGACTTGTGGCACTTGAACATTCTAAACTGTATAGGTGGCCACAAGCTTGTAACACAAATAATTGTTAACTGTCGGTCATCTTTATAGAGGCAGTGTAATTTGTCAACTTTTTTGGTTTGCTCGCCCAAGTGCCACTACCGGATTCACTGGCTTTGCCGAGTGCCGGTTACACTCGGCAAAGGCCAGTTTGCACTCGGCAAACTCTTTGCCGAGTGTTACACTCGGCAAACGCCACTCGGCAAAGCCTCCCACGACAAAGGGATCTTTGCCGAGTGTCGGATTTCGGGCACTCGACAAAGACTTTGCCGAGAGCCTTGGCACTCGGCAAAGCAGCCACGTGGCGCCACTCTAGGCCGACACTTTGCCGAGTGCCTAACGGCGGACACTCAAACTTTGCCGAGTGTCGGCGTCTGGCACTCGGCAAAGTGCCGGCCCAGGGTGGCGCCACGTGGCCCCTTTGTCGAGTGCTGGATTCTGGCACTCGGCAAACGTTTGAAACTTTGCCGAGTGCCAGGGTTTTAGCACTCGGCAAAGTACTGTCGTGCTGTCCTGTGGAAGGCCACTTTGCCAAGTGTATTGGCTTAAGCACTCGGCAAAGTGGCCTATTTTTCTTTTTTTGCTTATTTTATCTCTGTTTTTCGATACAAATACAACAAATATATATATAAATGCAGGGGTCATTACAGGCAGTTATAACGACAAATATATAATTGTCGATTGCAACAATAGCATCGATACAAATAACACAAGATAATGTTCATCACATCACATAAAACGAGTCTGAAAGTCCATCACATAGATAGAGTCCGAATACAAGTCCATCACATCACATCACAAGACCACAAGGGTACTAAAAGTCCATCACATCACAAGTCCAGTAGGGTACTACAAATCACTCATGGTTAGGTGGAGGAGGGGTGGCCAAGATTGCCACGGGGCCGCCGGCGAGTTCTGGTCCGGAGGAGGGTCGTTCGATGCGTTCCACGACTGATTCTGCAAATAGAAACCCATAAATTGAGTAAGAATAACAAAGATATAATAATTAATATCTACAAACAAAGCATACTCACAGGAGTGTCAGAAGGTCCTGCAGGAAAGTAAGGCTGAGCTGGTAAGGCGAAGGGAGGAGGCGGCATCGCATAGTTCATCGACGCGCCAAGTCCTTGCATCCAGGTGACCATGCTGTGCAACATAACCGACTGATCCTCCCTCAGCTTCTGCTCCTGCTCCAGCTTGGCCTCGATCTCCATTCGGCACCTCCTCTCCTCCTCAAACTTTGCCTCCATCTCGGCCTATAAGATTTAAACCTCCATGTTATAATACGAAGCAAAGTTTCATTTTAATCATAGAACGGCAACTAAATCTAAACTAACCTGTCTCTGGTGCACGCTGGCCACTGAAGTCTCAGGCCGTGGGCGTATGGGCGGGGTCGAGACGGTGGTACTTGCCCTAAGCTACGAGAGACTGGGCGTACTCGCCGTGTCGACCAAGCTGTTGGCGATCAAGTACCGCCCGTGCTTCTTCCCTTGTCCCGCCCTCATGATGGCTTCTCCGGAGAGTGGCGCGGTGGTCGAATCCCAAGTCTCCCCATGGAGCGCCCTTCCCCGTGTACGCATTGATGCGCGCGTGGATGCTTGGGTTTTTGTAGGCCTCTGGTGGAGCCGCCGGGTTGTAGGCCACGTCCGACGTCGCCTTGCCCATGTGAGACATGGCGTACGCCGTGAAGTCGTTGCAAGACTGGCCTGGATGAGACTTCGACTGCCAAGAAGTCAACAAGATGATTAGTAAGAATTAAAAATATAGCTTTAGAAAGAATGAAGAAATTAGTGAACTTACCCAAGTATTCTTGTACTCGCCGAGGCTAAGGCTCCCTTGATGATGTGCCGGACCCGGCATCATCAAGCGGCGCTCCCGGCATAAGGCGTGCTGGCGGGCCCAATCCTCACTGATCCACTTGTCCACCATCATAGACCAGCACTCGGCCTTGTTTGCGCACCAGTTCGGAGGCACCTAAACGTAACGAAGTGCATGACATATTGTAATATCAAATACAAGATAAATGAGTAGAGATGGCATTTAAGTACTGGTCTCGCGTGAGGAAGATGTCCCTTGCGGCTAGTTTCTTGACACTCCTCTTCTCGAACTCGGCACAGTACACAACGACGGCCTGGACACACGCCTCGTAGTGCATGTCCTTCACCAGCTTGTAGCAAGCCTGGTGAGCCAGCTCGTTCGCCCGGGCCTCATAGCCTTCCTCGCACCTGTAGAAATCCTGCATATATACCCACAAGATAATTGCAATCATTATTCCAAAAATTTAAATAGAATACGATATTTCAACCATTTTAGTGTGAGGATGACTTACCCACAACTCCTCGACCACCCGCCTCGCTTTGGTGGTGAAGTTCCTTCCTTCGCGATCAGTAGCGTCCGGGCTAGCCATGTAGTGGTCCCACGTGTATGCCGGCTCCAGCACCCCGGCATGCATCACGAGCCCGGGGAAGTGCAGCCGGCACAAAAGACCCAAGATACCATTGGGCTTCCATTTGTGCTCACCAGGCTGCACAAAAAACCACCCCCTGCAAGAGTGTTTAAGGTAAAATTTTAGTTAGTATTGCAATTTTAGTTAGTATTGTGTGGAAGGAGGAGATCATTAATATAGGGAAGCCTCCACAAGCCAGAGACCTGAGTCCAGGAATGTTCTTCGCCATATCCCACAAAACCACCTACATCATTGACCTGGAGAGCATCTATCTGATCATGAAGCACGGCACCCGTCAGCATCTGCGGTGCAGATTGTGTAACTACGACACCTTTCGTGAAGTTCTTAATGTCTCTTCTAAATGGATGGTCAGCAGGTAGGAATTGTCGATGTTTGTCAAACGACGAATACTTGCCCCCCTTTCTCAACCAAATGAACTGCAGAGTTGCCTTGCATATTGGGCATGGGAACTTTCCATGAGTACACCACCCATAGAAATTGCCATATGCTGGGAGATCATGCAGAGAGTAGTGGTACCACACATACATTCTGAAGTTTGTCTTTGTCGCTCGATCGTACGTCCACACCCCCTCCTCCCATGCTTTGATCAACTCATCGATTAGAGGCTCCATGTAAACACTCATTTTATTCCCTAGGTGCTCAGGAATAATCAACGACACAAATATGGTTTGTCGTTGAAAGAGAACGCCGGGGGGGGGGGGGAGATTCAAGGGAATAACGAACACGGGCCAACATGAGTACGATGCGGCCATCATACCATAAGGATTGAACCCATCGGTTGCCAGCGCAACACGTACATTACGAGCTTCTTTAGCTTTCTCATGATGAATCTCATCAAAATGAGTCCATGACTCACCGTCGGAGGGATGCACCATCTTATCTGGGTTGTATCGAACACCTTTTTTGTGCCATGTCATCTGTTTCGCGGTTTGCTCGGTCATATAGAGTCTTTGGAACCTCTGAATGAACGGAAGGTAACGTACGATTTTCACAGGAATCGTGAGCTGCCTCTTAGGCTGACCGTCACCAGCATCCACCTCCAGGAATCTTGAGGCTTTGCATTTTGGATAGTAAGTTTCAGCCTCGTGCTCTTTCCTAAATAAGATGCACCCATTAGGACAAGAATATATCTGCTCATATGGCATCTTCAGTGCACTAAGGATTTTCGTCGCCTGATACATTGTCTTGGGCAGAATGTGATCTTCCGGAAGCATGCTCCCAAAAACGGTCAACATACTATCAATGGCGTCTCGGCTCAGGCCAAACTGGGACTTTAAGGCCATAAGGCGTCCAATGCTGTCCAGCAGAGAAACCTTTGTTTGGCCGTGAAGAGGTTTCTGTGCCATCTCCAACATCTCATAAAACGCCTTTGTGCTTGCCTCTGGCTCCTCCTCCTGCGGTCCTTCACCGAAATGTGCCTCCTCATAGTCGTCTAACATGTCTCCAATCCCACCAGCAGCATCACATTCATCGATGCGTTGCCTCACGACCTCGTCCCTCGTACGATGGGCTTCACCGTGAAAGATCCACCGGGTATAGTCTGGCGTAAATCCATAATTGACAAGATGTTCGCCCATGACCTTCTTTGTCTTTCGTTTCTGGTTTCCACAACTATTGCAGGGACACCACATGAATCTCGACCCTTCAGCTTGCGCCCATGCCCCTTCCAAGAACTCGTTAGTCTTCTCAATCCATTCATTGGTCATGCTAGCTCGAGTTACCTGGCTGGTGTACATCCACTCACGGTCATCCATCTTCCAAGATATCAGCGACTACTATCAAAATTCGGCTTAGAATCTAGTAGGTAAAGATAGGTCCTAATCCCACCCGACCATGCGTAGATAAGATCAGCTTCCATGATCCACTCCTATCAGAGACAGAATTTCGGCAGCACCTCCCCATTGTTCTCCAGATACACATCCCGAAAGGGAGATTGTGTATCCCGAGAACAACAGGGAGGTGATGCCGAAACTCTGACTCGGATCGGAGTGGACCATAGAAACTGACCCCATCTACGCATCCTCGGGCTGTCCAAAGAAGCGTGGATAATTCGAAACGGATACGATTAAAGATATGCAAACATCTGCATATCTCCAGTCGTATCTCTTCCGAACGGGAGATGCCTAACTGGTTAACGCGATCTACGAACATGATTTACTAAATAAACTAAAAAAATGGCAAAAATATACTAAATCATACTTTAAAACTAAATAAATATTTAAATCAGACTCTAAATAAACTATCTAATTTTTAATTGAATTATAGATAACATCTAACTAATAATATAAATAACAATTTAACTAAATCCAATCAGAATTAAAAACTAACTAAGCAATTAAAAACTAACTAAACATATAAATAATATTCTAAATAAATTAATTAAACTAAATACACAAATACACTAATTAAACTAAATAAATGAACAAAATACACTAATCAATTACCTTGCCGTGGGGTCGGGGGCGGCGGGGCGGAGCCGAGGCGGCGGTGGGGCGCCGCGGGGCCCGGGCGGCGGCGGCGCTGGCCGCGGGCAGCGCGCGGGGCACGAGGCAGTGGCGGCGCGACCGCGGGTGGCGCGCGGGGCCTCAGACGGTGGCGGCGTGGGGCATGGGGCGGCGAGCGGGACGGCGGCGGCCCGGGCGCGTGGGGTTGCGGCGGCGGGAGGCGAGGACGGCGGGAGGCAGCGGGCGCTGGCGCCGGCGGCGGTGGTCGCGGGCGACGACGGGCGCGTGTGGAGGCGGCGGCACGGGCGGGTGTGGAGGAGTGTGAGAAGTGAGAGAATTTCGTGATGGCCACGAGCGCTTAAGTGCCAGGACATCCCTCTTTGCCGAGTGCCCCGATCCGGCACTCGGCATAGAAATTTTAAAAAAATACGAATACAATCTTTGTCGAGTGCTTAAGATCCAGCACTCGGCAAAGCTATTAAAAAAAAGAAAAAAAACCTTTGCCGAGTGCCCGCGACCCGGCACTCGGCAAAGTCTATAAAAAACTAAAAAAAAATTTTGCCGAGTGCTTTCCCCTACAGCACTCGGCAAAGAAATTTTCCTGCAAAATCAAAGAACTCGCTTCAAAAAATTATATTAATGTACACCTTCAACAAAAAATCTACTATTTCATGCATTATTATTTGTATTTAAGATTAGAACAGTTGACTTTTCATTTTTCATTATTTCATGCAAAAAAAACTATTATTCCATGTATTTGATAGTTAAATTTAATTTATATCAACAAAATTGTTTTGATCAAGTGTTTTACAAAATTTTAATGAATATCAATTAAAAAACTTGCCAACATAAGTCAATAATTTATGGATCATAATTTCATGAAGAAAAATATATTATTTCATGCGTCTAAAGTTAAAATTCAAACTAAATACAATTATTCCAATGAGTGGCAAAAAACATATAACAAATTCAAAAAAATAATCCAAATTTCATGGGATACATTTTTTTTATTATTTGTCTAAACAAAAATTTTCAAATTTAAATTCATATGCGACTTTTATTTTGAGTATAAATCTATTTGACTATTCTGCATCTCTCTGAAACTTCTTCGAAGATCCTCTAGTTTGTAAGCAGTGTACATTATCACTTGTCCGAAATGCTTTGAATTTTTTTTCACACTATCCCTGCATGAAGCCATGGCATCTCAACAAGTCCCATGATTTTCAGACTTTGTTTGCTATTTTTAGTTTTTTCCCGAACGTCCGTGCGCAGTATTGCGGTCAAGTTTCGTGATAAACATGCTTCAACTATTTATTTCTTTCGTTGATACGTCATCAGTTTTCATCCAGATACATGAATATAACTTTTCCTTTCAAAGATTTTGAAATTTCGAACCACTTATAATTTATACATAATTTCAAAGAATATTACCGCAAACAGAAATAAATATCAGAATATAGTAAAATAATTAATAAAAGTATCATATGCTACCAGGGATTAACTTTTCAAATTTGAGTTGATAATAAAAAAGTTTGAATGAAAATAAAATAAAAATAGATATTGTTTGCCGAGTGCTATGTGGATGGCACTCGGCGAAACTGGCTTTGCCGAGTGCCGCCTACAGGCACTCGGCGAAATTTAGTCTTTGCCGAGTGCCGGCCTTGCAGCACTCTGCAAAAGCTAACGGCCGTCAGCCACCCTGACGGCCGTCGCACGGCGGACGCGCGTGCTGGGCACGTGAGCCGTCTTTGCCGAGTGCTCGCCCGCTGGCACTCGGCAAAGACGTGCCGAGTGGCTTTCTTTGCCGACGGCCGGCACTCGGTAATGTTTTGGCATGCCGTGTGCCACATCTGGCACTCGGCAAAGTGAATTTTTGCCGAGTGATCGTGGTCTGGCACTCGGCAAAACCGGAGACA
Organism: Panicum virgatum; assembly: GCF_016808335.1. NCBI lineage: Eukaryota > Viridiplantae > Streptophyta > Magnoliopsida > Poales > Poaceae > Panicum > Panicum virgatum. Next base: position 25,271,443 of record NC_053143.1, on the reverse strand, counting down.
CTCGGTATTTGTGTGTTTTCTGGTAGTGTGCTTAGATGTATTTTTATTATGAGACGGAAGAAGTATATGTTTAAAAAATGGCCGTATTTTAAAATCATTGTTTCTAGCACGTACCCTGATCCACGGTCTTGGACGGGTGCTGGAGAGAAGCCTCGTGAGGATTTACTGGTCCCCGGTCAAACGGTGGCTGCCAGGCGAGCAGCGTACGCCTACGCCGCTCGCGGCATCGCCGTCCTCCGCCCACGTACGTAGGCTCCTGTGAGGTGTCAGCCCCGTCGCATCAGTCTATTTTTTTTTTTTTGAAATCACATCAGTCTCATTGTCACTGTATCCCCCACTCACTCCCGTCTCCCACTCTCCTCGCATCGCAGGACGAGCCCGCGATCAGCGTCGCGCGCTCCGCCGCGGGCACCCCCGGCTTCCATCCTGACCGTCGATTACACCACAAGCCTCGGGAATCGAGCCCCTTCCACCGCTAAAACCCCATAGCCCGCATCGTTGTTGCCTCCGCCCGAATCCCACGCCCCCTCCCTCCCACTGCCGGCGGAGCACCCGAGAAGAGAAAACGGGACGCGCCCCACGAGCTCCAGACCGCCGGGGGCTCGCCATGGTGCGCGGCCGCCCGCGGAGGCGGGGCCGTGCCCGAGCGGAGCGAGGCGGCGAGGCGGCGCAGGCGGGCGGGGAGGAGGACCCGGTCCTGTTCCCGCTCGGCGCCCCGGTGGAGGTGCGCAGCGATGACTCCGGCTTCGCCTGCTCCTTCTACGAGGCCACGGTCGTCGGCTACCAGCCCGGCGGGGCCGGCTACGTCGTGGCTTACTCCACGCTCTGCCGGAGCCCGGGCGGGGGCTCACCGCTGCGGGAGAGGGTCGCGGAGGCGGACGTGCGTCCCCGGCCGCCCCCCGCGCCGCCGCGGGGGTTCGCGGTGCACGAGATGGTCGAGGCGTTCCACAACGACGGCTGGTGGGCCGGCGTCGTCTGCGCTGTCCCGCCGGCGGCGCCAGAGGATGAGACCGCAGAGCTGCCCCGGCGGCGGGTGTACAGGGCGAGCTTCCCGACGTCGCGGGAGCTGCTGGAGTTCGAGGAGGCGGCGCTGCGGCCGAACCGCCTTTTCCAGGGCGAGCGCTGGGTTCCGGCTGAAGAGGCGGTAAGAGGAATCTGGCTCCTTATTTGGGAGATCAAATTATTACTAGTATTGCGAGCTTGTATGGAATTCTAATTACTTTCTTTTTACTGATTTCTTATTCTAAACTTATAGAATGGGTCATATTTGCTCTAAACATTCTATCTGTCTGCATTGTACGCCAGTGGATTTCATTATCAAACTCTGAGAGTAATTACTTACTTCAATGGCTCAATGTCGAAACCTATCTTCCAAAATATATTTTCTCCAAACTGTTACTCGTGTCGTGTGACAGGACTTAATTCTGACGCATGTCACTTAATTTTAATGTTTCTAGTTTAGACTGGTGATCCCATGCCTTGACGCAATGTGCAAATTACCATAGCATGAATTTGGTTTCATTCCTTTCAAAAAAAAAAATTGTGGTTTCACAAGCTCCTCCCACACACACATTTTTAACCAAACCTGCCTTGCCCTTTATGAGATGTAAAATGTTTTTTATAAGCTAGAGATGCGCTACAGAATGACACAATTGTCCATCTAGCATCCCACTATCACCAACCAACCAATCACCGTGCGTAGATTTCACCCATGTGGGCCCAGTCAAGAATCAGCCGCACCAGGTCATACATGGAGTCATGGACACGTAGTCTTCCTCTAAAATTAAATATTCATATAGTTGAACTGTGTGCATGGAGTTCCTCAAGTAAAAAGTATTTGAATTAAAATTTCAGATATTGGTAGTGGACAAATAGTTTTCAGCATTATGATGATGGGTTGCGAGTAACTGTACTTAATAAAGGGTCTTGGCTGTAGTGTAACTTTTTTTTTTCATTTTCCAATTTAGTGACATCTATACGAAGTTATGAAATTGTGAATTCTATACACCTGCAAAATTTATAGTTTAGATAAATTTTACAATGATTGGAAAAAAATAAGAACCGTCCATTGAGAGGAATCCAACGATGGAAAATTAGGAGGTACCTAAAGAAAAGTACTGAAAGGTACTAAATAGGTGAGGCCAGTACCAAAATAGGTGGACCTAATACTGAAATTAATTTTTTTTATAGTTCATTAAAGGGTATATCTGTTATTTTACAATGCACCTTAATTAGTCCACAGGGGCGTGGCATGACCGGCCTTGCCGTCCTGTGCAATTAAAATTCCATCTTGCCATTTGGCCATCGGAGAATTGATGTGCTGCGGCGACGCATTGAGCTCCAGGCCCTTGATGAATGAAGTTTTGCTGGCCCCGGCGCCGCATGCTTCTCGATGAGCAGTCCAAGCGATCCGGCGGCGAACGAACGACAGTCAATACTTGCGCGGCAGAAGCCGAGCGGCTCTTCTGGAGCCAAAGGCCCGAGGCGGCAGGCGCCACGTGACGCTCTGCGGTCAGTTCGAGATCTTACTCAAGTTTCACTGGATGACGTCGCCAGAGGCTAGGGTAGCCGGCCCTAGCCTCGTCCTGCGGGTCGTGCTAGGACAACACCCATACCCACCGTACGAGGTGAAGAGCCTAGTGGAGTGCATGCTACTAGTGGTGGCGTGAGAAACTAGCTCGGCCGCCGTAGAAGATGCCGGCCTTGGGGTGCCCGAGGTTGAGTGTGCGCTACTGCAGCCTGCTCCTGCGCCACCACCGTCTCCCGCTGCTACACCAGTTGCATGAGGCGGCATCTCTCGGCTCCTACACATAGAGCCAAAGAACATGAGCAAGAGTGGAGGTGGTGGCGGCACGGCGCCTCCCGTAGGACAGCAACGTAGAGCGACTCCGCTGCAGCGAGATGACGAAGTCGAAGTCGCCGAGTAGTCGGTGGCGGCGCAGGTCGAGCTGTAGTGGTCGCCTGGTTGCCCTCGCTGGACGCAGGCGTGGAGAAGCATGACAGGTTCAGGTCGAAGGACATGAGACATGAGTGCCTCGGTCACGAAGGCGAGTTGGGAGATCGTCGAGGCCATCCACATCGCTCAGAGATTGACAGAGGCGCGGCACCTGGCCTAACATGCAGCATGGTGACGGCGGGATCCCAGCCAAGTTGCAGCGGTGGTTACCCTTGACGAGCGGCAACATCCGATAGGGTCAAACAGAATGGATTGGCACGTATACTAGAGAGGATCACTATTATACCCTTACATCTGTATAGTTATTTTTTTTATAAATTTTACTATGGTTGAAAAAAAAAGAACCGTTCATTGAGAAGAATCAAGTGGTGGAAAAGTATGCAACTGCTCTTATGTTTGTAACTGCTAATAGCTGCGAATTTGGTAATAATGTACTCTAGACAAAAAAAGGTGCCAGCTCTATACAATTGATAACTGAAGCATTTGATTACTCTGTGATATTTTTTCCTTTGATAATGGAGAGGTAATATGCCCTTGGTAAGAACAATCTTTTAGTTCTGTGCAATGTGCATGTTCTGAAGAATTGTTAATTGAAAGCTTGAGTTGGTATGTGGCAAAGAGATTAATTCTAGATAAAGAAGAGTGTGTTATAATCACAGAAAGGAAGATGAAGTATGTACGTTTTAATGCTTTTATTCTCATGCAGGAAAATGGAATACCTCTATTCAGAGATGGAAGCCAAGTTGAAGTGAGTCGGTCTGCAAAAACCTTTGGCAAATACTGGAGTCCAGCTATTATTCTGAAAGTAATTGGTGCTACAAGTTTCTTAGTAGAATACAAAGATGTAAGAGATGATGGAGAACAGGTTACTGAGATTCTGGATTCTCAATATATTCGTCCATCACGAAAGATCATTCATATGGATTCTAAGTATAGGTTTCCTCCATCTTCGCATGTGGAGGTCTTTCATGAAGGTAGCTGGTGGACTGGTGCTATTTTAGAGATTTTGGACAGTGAATCTCCCAAAAAGTATGTTGTTAAAATCAAGAGCGAAGATGCAGACATGGATGATGTGCAATGTGTGGATTTGTTGACTGTTGACCATACACAGCTAAGACCAAAATACGACTGGTATCGTGGAAAGTGGGTGCGCTTTTTGACAGAGGTACATATAATTTATATGCTTTGTTTTCATTGCATGTGTTTATGTGCTCTGCTTTGTCTTCTTTTAGACATGTATGGTGTTCTTTTACTTACTGAATGGTTGAATGTGGCTAAGTTTGCAAGAGTCTGTACTATTACTTCAATATTAACTACCTTAGAGCATTGTCCATTTGCTCAAACGTATCTTTGTGCATTGTTTGGTGTTATGATCAGTGACACCTTCCATTTATTGCTTGATCTTATTAATTGGTTCAATTCAGCTTGGGCTTGATTTTAAGTTTTCACTATTACAAAAACTATTTATCTAAATACAATTTGGGAACATTTAATACTTCTTTAACTTGGTTAGAATATTATCTTCTGTAAATCATGTTAAAATTACTTTATTCCTTCACTCATTTCAATTATAATGACCTCATAGATTAGTCCTAGTTGTAACCAAAGCAAATTATGGGCTTCCAGATTCCTGAGCTATGGGTATTGATGACTTATTTTTTAACTATATTAGTTTTTTGATCTGGAATATCTCATGTGATGTCTGTTCCGTTTCAGAAACCTGCTAATAGAGGGCCACAACTAACACCTCGGAAAAGGCCAATTTCTGCTGCGCTGGCCGCATGTAGTGACAGTGTTGAACTTACTCTGTTGGCAACATGTAATGACAGTGAAGAGATCAGAGATGAACCTGACTCTTATCTAAAGGAGAAGGTCAACAATGAGGATGTAGTATTGAAGAAGGTTTGTCCTGACTTTGTGGTGTGTAATGAACATGATCGAATCAAGCATATGCTAAGCTCTTTTCCTGAAAAAGTGGTGAAGCAACAAAACACAGTATTACCATTCGAGTCCCACTTGACAGTTCCTTCACAGTCATCATGGATAGGATTTCGCAGTTTGAAATATGATCCTAAGCTTTGTCTAAGTGGTCAACTTGAATTATCCTCTTCTCGGATGATTACCATGCCTTCTGTGCCACAAACTGGACAGTTGCAAGCTTCATTGTTTGGAGCATTTGGACAACTAAGGCCTCTCCCGCAGGGCCCAATTTTCAGAATGCAATCACATACCGTAGATTTTGGCAGCATTGTAGGATCAGCAAAGTCATTTACTGATCACGGAAAGCAAGCAAATGATAAATGTGATTATCTGATGAGTGGTTCTAAGCAGAACACCAATTTTGGATCATTTTCTGGAACTGGTCTGTCCAGGAAAATACTATTTACTGGTCAGGGAAAGCAAGCAAATGATGATAAAGATTGTTGTCTGATGACTGGTTCTAAATGTAACATCAATTATGGATCATCTTCTGGAAGTGATCTGTCCACGAAAAGACTGATGGCAAGTGTTTGTCCTCAAACACCACTGCTCTTAGGAGGGAGACCTAAAATTGTGAGTTTTAAGTTTCTGGTACCGTCTGTTGATTCTTTCCACCATAGCACTGAGGATGATTAAGTTTTTTTATCATCCCGTCATTGCTTCTAACATTTGTAGATGCAAAAAAGGAAAAAGATGGCTGATAAAAAAGTTAAGGAAGCCAGCAAACTTGCAGCTATCTCTGAAGAGCGTAAGTTGTGCTACCTGTTTTCTTGCTGCATAAATCTCTGCAATTACGTAACTAAAAATATTTCCAGCCACTGAACTGAACAACGATGATGGCAAAGATCTGCCTAAGAATTTAGATCCAGGTTCTGTATTACTTTCGGAAGTAAATACAGTGGCTCACATGGCTCACACTGACTCAAGGGCCCGAAAGGATGATAAAGGTATATGTACTACTGTTACTGAAAATAACATCTTCATTTACTAGAAATTCTTAGATGACGTGCATTCCATTATTTCAGGCTCACAGGGAGTTAGTGTTTTTCTGAGGGAGAGTAGTGTTGCAGATGAGATCATACCAAGTGGAGTACCAATTGGACTCAATAAATTTCACCAAGAGGATTATGTTGGAGCAGGACAGCAAGGTGCAACTGAAGTTAGCGTTCTGATTGAAAAGTCAGTCCTATCTATCACTTCAGCGTTGGACAATCCTGGTAAGGCACATGTGTTCACTTCATATTCTTGAACTCATTGTGGAAACAAGGCAGCCAATACTTACAAGTCTTCAATAATCATGGATTAACGCACTAGTGAAGAATTTTGTCAGCAGTCTTCTGTTATGGATGATGATGCTAATGTTCGTTTGCTGCCTTCAGCAGATAGTTGTGAAGATACTGGGGATAAAGATAACATGGAGGCCATGGTGAAGTATGTCAGAAGCTATGCTGTTCCAACTGAAAATGTCTCTAGTATGGGCATTGTGGCTCCGAATCGGTTACTGTCCAGTGAGAATCCTGAGGATGTGGATCCTCAAGAATACACCTGTAATATGCCCAAAACTAAGCATGCAGGTGCTGATGGTCTGTCCTCAGTTATATCCTTCCCTGCATTCAAGAAATTTGCAGCTCATGAGCAACATGGAATATCACAACAGGATCATAGTTCAGCCATGATAGAGTTTGCAACTGAAGGTATCCATTCGATCGAGAATTCAGAAATAACACAGTTGTCTTCTATCAGTATGAGCAGCTCTACTGAAGCAGAACAAGGTGGTGCATTGATTGATCCAAATGATTCTGAGCATACGCCAATGTCCAAGTTTGTTCCAAGCAAAACACAAGGTTCTTGCCTGTCCTTGTTGCAGAGATCTCTTGATGTCCATGAAAGCATCATGGCTGATCAAACTACAGAATCATTGGTTATCAAGAATCTTCCATTCATGAAGACCTCTCCGATGTGGGAACAGATTGAGGCAATGGAAGTCTTCCGTAGTGCGCCGCAACGACCACATTTTCATAAGTTCCAGCAGCATGTTCCGGAGCTCCGTGAAGGAATGGCTTTGGGTTTGATGCTCTCTTTTGCCAATTTGGCAGAAAGCATAAGGAGGCTGAGTATTCATGATGAGGTTGCACTTTTTGAAGAGAAGATGAAGGGCCTTTCTTTATTGGAGGCAGATGGTTTCGACATCAGGCACCTGCGATCACGGTTGGAAACACTGCTGCACATAAGGAGTGGCTGTTCCGAACTGCAGGCTGCTATTAAAGAATTGAAGAATAAGAGTTCTCACAAAGACACTGATGATAGACACCTGAGTGCACAAATTGGTTTGCTAAATATGACTGTCCGTCATCTTGAACTGCAGGCTTGTCTCTTCCGCTGCATAACACAGTCTGCTATTTCACAGAAGATGAACAATGCTTCGGAGGCCGTAAGGCTCAAAACAGAAGCCGGCACGCTTGAGCAGTCATATCTGTATGCCGAGCAGCAGTTCAACAGTGTCGCCGCAGCGCCATGGTAAATCCTCCTCCCAGTCTCCAATGAACCATCAGATGTATGATGCAAATACTTAAAAGTACTAGCAAGTGGAGAACTCCCAGGCCTTTTGTGTGAATATCTACCTTTTGTGTGAATATGTGGTCGGGCTGCCCTGCTGCTGTCTAACCTGATGAACCTATGCCTGTTATGTTGCTGGTATGGCGTTGCACATGAGCGTTTATTGATATATCCTACGGTCTAGGCTTGGTGTCATTTCCATGTTCTGTGCGGTTCTGTCCAGGTTGTGATGCAGCGAGACTGAATAATCTAGACAGTTTGCCCATCATGTGTAACTGTGCTTATTTTGATAGCATGAACTGAGCACCTGTGGTAAAACGGAGTTCTCTTGCGTCCTCTCTTGCGAACCTTTTGGACTAATCTCCCTAGCACTTGGAAATGGATTGTCCAAGTTCTATTTATTTTAACAAGTTCTGTCTTCAATTATGTCTGCTCAAAGAGGCCTGGGCAGCTGAATTTTTGTGTTAGTCTGAACATACTTGCAAGCTGAACAATCTTCTGGTCCTGATGCAATGCAAAACGTGGCGGGGGCTCATGCCCCTGGAACTTTTAAAAAAGAGAGAAAAATTGAACGGTTTCAATCGAGACTACAAGAACCGAAATTTGTCAGCGAAAAGGAACCATTTTGACATGAAGCTCTGGTACAATCCTCGGACAATTCTTGGCTACTTGCCATTTTGTGTTTTTGTTAGAGAAAAGGTTTCCCCCGCTGGTGTATATTTTTTAAATCTTATTATAAGAACAGAGCGTAGCTGGAGCATCAATCGTGCTACCAGAAGGAGAAAAAGAACTCGGTAAAGGTTTAGTAAAAGGTCGACGAAGCTCAATCTCCTCCTGGGCTGCAGCGTCGGAGCCCTGATGGAACTGCGCAGAGGAAGATGTCGCCGACTCTGAACTCGTCCACGCGATCATCGGCGCCCTTGCCGCACGCTGCGCTAGACCCCCAATGAAGCAGCCCATCTCTGATCTCTTGCTCTCCTTGATTAAAGGCTTCCATCTGTCTAGTGTCCTTGCCAACGCACCCAGTACTAGTTCCACTCCACGCCAAGTCTTCCCCTGAAAGCACAAGCCATTCCTTAGTTTCTAAAGAACCCAGAGCACAGCAGCACAGACACAGTTCAGATTTTCATTCTTATTGTTGGTCACCCACCAGCGGAAAATGGATTCAAAATCCAGCTCAACTCTTTTACCAACAATGGCAGAAGTTTCCATCCAAACTAATTTGGCAACACAACACTCGGAAAATAGATGTTTAACCGACTCTGCCTCACAGCAAAATAAACAAGTTGAGTCATTGAGCTCTCTTCTCTTACCCAGGTTGTCTCTATTCAGGAGTTTGTTTTAGCACAGCAACCACAAAAAGATATGTATCCTAGGTGTAATATTTAATTTCCAAACCGCAGGCACAAAAACTGGAATGACCCCCCTATCATTCACAATAGAATATAAGGATTGAACCGAGCAGGTACCTTTAGAATCATATTTCCAAATGATGTCATCATCATTGTGGAGAAAACAATGCTACTAGCTATCTGACATAACTCCTCCCACATCAACATGAAGCTCTCTTCTCCTAATAGTTGGCCTTAAATTGATACCGTCCCAAGCTCTCTCAACCATTATCCTTTTTTCATTACAAATGACATAAAGAGGCCAGTAGACAACCAAAACCTTCAAACCACTGGTCCTCCCAAAACCTGACCTTAGGACCATTTCCAATATTCCAGCAGTAGCCAATCCTAGCAGCCTGAGCTGCCCACATAACCCCTTTCCAAAAGAGGAGGCTCCTCTGTCTGGACAACAAAAAATATCAGGGTTCTTGGTCCTATACACTCCAAATCTCCAAATCAGCCGTCGCAATGCTGAATGATGAATCAGCTTTGATGACCTCCACGGAGTCTCCAATCCATTGGACCACATACTAATGCATTACAGATGGGATGCAACAGCTAGCGTGAATCCAGTTTCTGCCTAAGAGTGTACTGTAGGATCCCTTTCCGTTGATGACGAAGAACGTAGTTGGTAAAGTTTTGCTCCCAATCATCAAATCAACGCAAATTGTCCCCCGGGCTAGAGAAACTGCTCGACAATCGGCAGTCCGTCATGTCGTCCATGTAAACCGATGTTCACGACAATTGGATAGCAGATTTGAATCTCTGCGATATTTTTCTTTTAATGATTAGGATGACTCTTTCGAGCTGATTTCTTGGACTGCATCCAGTCTGAAATCAGCCATCTTCACGACTCCTCCTTCCCAGGCTTCTCCGGATATGCATCTGATACACTGACCACTCCAAATTTATAAGTCATCCGTCGCAACGCTAAAAGATGAGTCAGCGTCTATGATCTCAATGAAGTCTCCGATCCGCTGGGCAACACACTGATGCATAGTAGATGGGATGCAATAGTTAGCGTGAATCCAGTCCCTGCCTAGGAGTGTACTGTAGGATCCCTTTCCGTTGATGACGAAGAACGTAGTTGGTAAAGTCTTGCTCCCAATCGTCAAATCAACGCAAATTGTCCCCCGGGCTAGAGAAACTGCACCCTCAAAATCCTTGAGCATCAAATCGGTTTGGACTAGATTCCTCCCCAAGCCCAAGCTTTCGGTACATAGTGTACGACATAATATTCACCGCAGCTCCTCCATCAACAAGCCTGAGATGTATCCCTTCATGAACAATGGCCTGAGATGCTTGCGCTCTTTGTCCCCTTGATTCTCAAATGTTGCTTGCATAGGATCCAAGGACAATTGAGCCATGGTTTGTCCCACTTCTTCATCAGATAAAGCCTTAAATTTCATGGGCAGAACAAAAAACATATTAACCAATGCAGCTTCTACTCCATCGGCTTTTTCCTTTGGGCACCAAACCGTCGACTTTGGACGCCTCTCTTTGCGAGCACGATCTTCTTCTTAACGTTCACGATCATGCATCCTCTGTAGTCTCCTTTTCTGAGACTGGGTCAATCCCCCTAGACACCATTGGTTAGGATATTTAGATGTATTGTGAATTCTCTGAACCTCTGGGTCACGAGCACAAGATTCATCGAAAACTCGAGCATTGGCTTCTGCTTCTAGCTGTTCTTGAGGATCAACTCTTTTTTCTAGCCGATCGTGGATAGGAGTGCGCCTTCTCTATGGTTCGGCTGTCGGTAACGACCATCATCATACTGCTCCTTGTGTGGAAATTGCTCTCGATTGTTCCTGTTGCATTCAGGACAGTTATAAATTGATGGCATACGCAAACCATCATTCCAGTAGTGCATCCAGAACGGACACTGCCAGTGATCTTATTCTCTTCGGGGATGCTCCTGTTGCCGGCGTTCTTCCTTCTCTTGCCGATGCCAATATTTCTTATCTTGGACGTCACGCATCGGCGAGGCTTCTTTGATCCTTCTCCTTGCTCATATCGACGCTGCCCCCCGAGTTGGCTAGCCAATACTCGCGCATTGGGGTCCACGGCTTCCGAACGCTTGGCCCGTTCAAAAGTCAATAGCTTTGGCCCCGTACTGGCATCACGATCCACTACCTCTACCTTGTTGGTAGGGAAGGGATGTCCATCGATCTTCATCGGCTTCTCTGGCGCGTCAAATTTGATTCTTCCTGCTTCAATTGCCAGTTGGATCTCCTTGCAGAACACTCTGCACTCGTTAGTACTATGTGAAACGGTGTTGTGCCACTTGTAGTACTTGTGATTTCTTAGCTCAGCGGCCGATAGAATCATATGATTTGCGGATAAGATCTGTCCCTCTTGAAGTAATAGATCAAAGATCGGGTCAGCCTTTGTGACGTCGAACCCGAACTTCTCCTTTTTCTTTTTTGCAAACGGGCACAAAACTGGCTCTTTCTTCTTGGTCCACTTGGCCAAGCCAATCTCTGCTTCGTTTTCGGAGTCGGAGGAATGTGGTCCGCATTTGGATCAGGGCTCAGATGTCAACACGTGCCAGCCTATGAGAGGGATGGCTCAGACTCTCAAATTCATGAGAGGAGAACCGCTCCTTGATGTGAGGTAGCAATCCTTGAAAAGTCATTTCAGCTAACTGGCTATCGCTGAGAGACAAGTTGAAGCATTTGCTTCTAATGTCTCTAAACCTCTGAATGTAATCGGTGACAGGTTCACCATTCTTCTGTTTGATCGCCATCGGGTCGGTGATCTTCATCTCATGTACTCCTGCGAAGAAGTACTTGTGGAACTGCTTCTCCAGATCGGCCCATGTAATGATGGAGTTTGGTGGCAGCGAAGTGAACCACGCAAAGGCCGATCCAGATAGAGATAGTGGGAACAGTCGAATTCTAAGAGCATCAACTGCAGAAGCATCCTCACACTGGATCAGGTACCGGCTGATGTGTTCCACAGTAGTCATGTTGTCTTGTCCAGAGAACTTGGTAAAATCCAGCACCCAGTATCGTGATGGTAAAGCAATCTAATCATAAGCCTCAGGATAAGGCTTTACAGTACATGAATGCCGGCTCTTTAGGCTTCAAAGCGAACTGATTTCTCATCACATCGGCTATCTGTGCTGAACAGTCAATAGCTTGAGGTGTAACAATTTGCTGAGGAGCAAATGGTTGTTGTACCTGGGCTTGCACGTGCTGCGTCGGTTGCGGAGCTGGAGACGCAGGAGTCTGAACTGGTCCCTGATGCTGCTCTGTTGGCGCTTGCTATTGGTACTCGGGAACAGGTTGTTGTTGATGTGTTGCCCCCGAGCTTGCTCATCCATCATTTGCGCCAAGACCAGGAACCGAGTTCATCATGACCTTGGATTGATTGATCAAGGCGTGATGCATAGCCATGTCGAACATCTCCTGGAACTTGACAGAATCTTCAGTGATGATGATATGGTGCGGCGTGGGGAAACTGTTCTTCTGTATCACCTTGCCTCCTTTGCCGACCATGCTGAATGTCATGAGACACTCGTCTTTGAAATTTTCAACAGCTTTGGCAAGCTATTGCTTCTGCTTATCGCTGAGTTGCTCCTTGGTAACCCTGATGGTGTTGTTGGCATGAACTTCTGCATGGGTATTATTCTCAACGGCTTTGGCTTCATCGGCTTCGATAACCTCAGCGATGTTGATGTAGCCGTACGTGATGTTGTCGTGGATGTTGATGACGTGTCCCACCGGGCGTGCCAAGAAGCGTGTTGACGCAAAAATACCACCGTAGGGGGACTCTCACGCTCCACGTACGCTAGGGCCGGGGAGATCTACTTTGCTCTGACGTACCAAACCCAATCGGCGCGCGTGCGGTGCGCTCGGCGTGCCAGTCAATTTGACCTACAATTGACAAAGAAGGTAGATGCTAAATTTTGGGGAGGTTATCGGCTAGCTAGCCGATAATGGTAGGCACGAACGGATCAACCATTGTACAGCCAATTCACGGGAAGACAAGCCACATCCATAACGATGCAAGCCGCAAGCAACACCTAGATCCAATTCCGATCGGCTGTAGTCAGAACTGACATGACAGGAGCCGATAGCGAACAGATCTAAGATGCATAAATTGTGATGTAAACTTAAAACAAACTAGATTATATGAGTCAACCTAGCAAGATCTAAGCATACATTGATAACTTGGTGGAAAAAAACAACAACAAGCTAGACTAATGGATCAAATTAATCTAACAGATCGCCAACTTTTACAGATAACTGGGTGAGCAAACCAGACACCACAGAACGGATCTGGAGAGCTCGATAACTAGTAAATAGTAAGACCCCGCCAGACGGATCTAACGTGCTCGTTAACTGGTGAACAGCTAAACCCCGCCGGACGGATCTAGCATGCTCGATAACTTTGAGCGCCATAGATGGAGGAAGAAGCGATGCGTCGTCAACCTGAACCCATCAACAAGCGGTGGAACATACCTGCTGAGAAGAACTCGTAAAGAGAAAAAACTACTGCATCTAGGGCATAGCCGCCGTGCGGAAAAGTAGATTGCTTTGTATGTAAAGGCTTTGTTTGGATGTGGTTGATCAAAGTCTACAAATGACGAAGGTCAGCTATTTATAGCTTAACCCGAACCTCCCTTGCCGATACGGCGAGATTACAACGTGTAAAACAAGAAACAAACTTGCCTAATTGAAAGACTAAGAATCTAAAAGATAACTTGCTGACATAGCCTCGCCAGCTCCTTTCAAAGCTCCATCAGCTACGACGCCTCCTTTGACCCAAAGGCCCAATATGCCCTTCTTTTCCTCCTTGATCCAGCGTCGACCCATTCTTAATCGGCCGCTTGCTCAACAGATTGACATGTACCAAAAATTGGTGTCAATAGTAGAGGAGGCGAGGAGGCATGACTGAAGACCGGAGATGATGAGGACATCACCATGCTGGACAGACATAAGCCGGCCTCATCACCAAGCTACAAGTCGTTGGCAATTTGGACTGCGTGTTCGGTTTGGATTCAGCGGACCACCCTCGACGAAATCGGCCACATCTCCCTCATACGACATCGAAACAAGGCACTGGAAAGCTAATAACGAAAGGTTTCTTTTGGTTCTAGTCCCAGCATCTGAAGATTCTTGGATCATTCTGTGTTACCATGACAATGTGCTGCATCACCTGTTTTTGGCCGAGTTGGCCTTTGTATTGTGTCAGGCCTTAAGCCCAAGCTGTGGGGTGCCCCCCTGGCCGCCCTCAACCCTAGGATGCCATCTTTCTGGTATAAACTCAGTAGCCACCGCACATTAGGGTTTGGGTTTTGTTTAGATCACATTTTGCACCGAGAAACTGTCTTCTTCATTGTAACTGTGACGACAAGTCCTTTTGCTGTGAATCAGGGCCCCCATTCTTGTTCTTCACCACTGTGGCGATTAGTCCTTTTGTGATCGGAGCTTGAACCCTATCTTGATTTTCGCTTCACACATATCTACAATTTTAGATTGCGTGTTTACCCTTTCTTGCTCGTGTTCTTCGATTCACTTGCAGGGAAAGCCTTCTCAGCGAGGTCAATCAAGTTGTGCTTGGATGATAACCAACGGAGCAGTGGTGTAACGGTTGCAGAATATTGAATCGTGTCTGATTAGAAGCTGGATCGCCAACATCGAGCCTCTACCTCTCAGAAGATCGGCCCATGTCCCCATCACGGGGCATCAGGATTCAAGTTTACTGTGAGGTATAATTTTGTTTTCCCTTTAGATTCATCTTGTTCTTTTACCTAAAGTCCACAAAGGCCCAAAAATATTTCACTTTCCACTGTCCTATAGACTGTTTTAGCCTCTGCAATTTTCATTTCAGATTCGCTTTGTTGAGTTTGTGTTCGTGGTCGAGTCTTTGTTGCTGGTTTAGTGTGTTCGTGGTCGTAGTTCAATCGCCGGTCACTGTTTTGTTTCCTCCGTTGTCCCATCCACTTTCACCCAAAAAACAAGTTGAGTCCTCACATTACTTGACTTGCCCCACTAGCCGCCTTGTGTGAACTCTCGCCGCGCAAACCCTAGATAGGTTGCAAGCCGCCTTGTGTTTTTCGCCTTGCATCGCAGCCTTTCTTGATTTCATCTGGCGATACCTATTGCTGCATACACGAGGGACGCTTTACCCTAGGTTGTTTGCTTACTGAGAAGATTTGCTCAACCATGGTTCTGCATTGGAGGATAGGGAAGCTTTGCCCTAGCCGCACCGACGTGTTTTGCCTTGTTTTCGCCCTCCAAAAACCCTGATTCGAAGCCCCCTAAAACAAGCGTTACTTTTTGTACGTAACTCGGATTGGGGCAAACATTTTTTTGAAATCACTCAGAAAAAATTGCAATTTGCCTATCCCCAGCTTTGCTAGGCACGCCATTCTCAGAATTTCGAAATTCGACTTCTAAGTGGGAGAACTCAAGCTCCGAAGTTTTTGCACGCTCTTTAGAGAATGTGCTTGATTTTCTGTGGACCACATACTACATCTGTTTGAGCTGAAAATTTTTGTGGTTCGCTCTGGTGTGATCCCTGTTCGGAGAAAAAAATAATTGAAAAAATAAAAAAGTTGCAAAAAATCAACGACAGGTGGAAAATCAGGGGAAAAGAATAAAAATAATCGCATAAGTTGTTGTTTGGTTGTTCTTCGAGCTTTATCCATCATTCTTTGTTCCAACTTGTTGTGCTACGATTAGGGACATCTCTTAGCCAGCAACTATGACTAGTCCTTTGGATACTGATTGAACTTTGCTAATCTATTGCGATTATTGCTAATCCCTCAGTACCATATCGTGCCTGTCCAAGGTACACATATACTTCTGATCAACAGAGGTTCATCTTGCAATTGTTACACTAAAGCTTACTAGTTTATCCCTATTTGGCTTTGGTAAGAACACTTGCAAGATAGTGGTAAGCCCCTTGAGCCAGTAGTTGTTAGTTGATAATAATAATACTTTGTGTTGTCTTTTGCTATCTTCTAACCATGTCAGGGTCAGGGAATGGAGGAGAGTCCCCTAAGGACTTCAATGAATGTGTCTCCAAGGATGAGCTTAGGAGACTTTTTGATGACCAGTGCATCTACATCGATGGGGAATTTGACGAGCTGATGCGCAATATCAATGGCCTGGTCACCCGGATTGAACATGTTGAACAACGGCCTCCTCCACGGCGACACCGACGACAACCTCATGATGGTGATGAGGAAGAGGATGAGGATGTCGACCTTGATCATAATGCCCGTGATGCGGATCGTATTTGATGCAATCGTCAAGGTATGGGAGGTAATCAGAATCATGGTAATTGTTGATGCTCACTAACGATCATTTCCAGGCGTCAACTTGATCAGGAAATCATGAGAGTTTGCATTTCTTACACGCATCCTTATCCAATAAAGTCCCTAAACCACACTTTACCTTCTAGAATATGCAAGTTGTGCTTTTGAGCTAATATGCAGGTTGCAAGCACACTTTGGCCCAACAGAAAAACACAGAAAATATCAGAGTATCGAGTCAGGCTCAAATGGACCAAGTGCAGCCCAAGAACCGAAGCAAGATCACTCAAGACAAGCTCTACCTCGGTGTTCAGACCAGGCCAGGCCCAGACAAGCCCAACCCCCAGCAGTTGGGGGCGGTTGGCGTCACTGGCAGGCCGGCCGACCGGCCCGTGGGCCCCACCGCTTTAAGCTTGCTACGTGGCAGCATGGCTTTGGTCCCCTATGTCGGTTTGCGGAGGATTAGCTGCAGAAACCACATGGCTCCCTGCTATAAATACAAGGGGGGGGGGGGGTAGAGAATGAGAACACACACACACACCACACACCACTCACCTCTCCTCTCTTGCATTCCTTGCATAGTCTTTAGGCTTAGTGGAGTTTAGGAGAAGTCTAGGAGTCATCGAGTCGCCAGTATTGCTCGAGAGTCTGGTATGGATTCATCTCTAGTTCTCTCTTGTAATATTCGGTTGTTTGTAATAGAATTAGACTATGGTTACCGATATCTGCTTGAAGTATATTCTGAGTTATCGAGTATATGCTTCTTGTCATGGTTGCATTATTATTCAATGATCTCATTGCATAATTGCCCTGTGCTGGAGATGGTTAGTCTTTTGTTCTTAGATTCTATCAACTGCTCCAGTATTTGTATGATTGCTCTAGTGTGATGTCTGTCCATCCGGAGGGTGGGGGCTCCGCGCGGGACACTAGAGTATCCCTTACTAGTGTAGATATGGTGTCTAGATTAGCTAAGTGTTGCTGGATGTCAACTATACCCATGGTTTGTAGAGGTAGCCGGCAGGTGGTGATAGCCCTGTCCGAGGCTTTTAGTAATCCTCCACGTTCGGTATGGGGGGTAGGAGGTACATAAAGTCGCCGGGGTGTACGGGCTCCTCCTGTCGCTTCGATAGCGATCTCCCTGTTGTGTAGTTTAATCTCTGACGAGCTAACCAATGAGAAAGTGTAGATATAGCCAGCCTAGCACAACTGACTTGAGCTCTAACTTTTACCTTGCTCCCGGCCTAAAGCATCTTTTATCTTTCTTTTATATATTTATTTATCCGAGAGGGTAGTTTGTGTGTGTGTCACACTGCCTCCTACCATGTTATTATCTTACCCTTGTTTATGCATGAGAATATCCAATCTAGATAGAGTTCACCCACTAATCTATATATTCTCTCACTCACCGCCTTCCCTGCGGAAATATAAATGACACCCCGGTATACTCCCGGATAAAATGCTACAGCGGTATTCCGTGCACTTGCGGATTCATTCGTGGTTCATGAAATACTGCCACCCCAAATTGGCGTCTGCGGGCGTCATCGCTGGTGACGTTGGTAGGCGCCAACAAGCATTTTTGGTGCCGTTGCTGGGGAAGGCACAGAGTGAAATACATAGATAAAAGTTGTGAACAAAATTGAAATTGGTATTCACTTGCTAAACAGGCTAACTTGGCTTTGTTTTCTTGTCTTTGCTGATATGAAAACAGGGTAGTGTATGACCGGTTTTGATCTGCCGCAAAACTTTCATTCCGATCCAGAGTCACTTTTGAGAAGAGTTCGACCTCGTATCGTACCTCCTCAGATCTCACTCTCGGTAGTCGATCCAGTCATTGCATCATCGTCAGCTCCTAGAGCTATGGCCCAGAAGACTCTCCGTGATTACTCTGCTCCGTCTGCTAATCAGGTCCATACCGGGCCCGAGGTTAACACCGGAGGAGAAAGTTTCGAGATCAAGACGGGTCTCATTACGATGGTGCAGGCCAGCCCATTCTGTGGCAAGGCCAATGAGGATGCCAGTGCTCATCTCCAGCAGTTCCTGGAGCTCTGCAGTACTTTTGTTATCAAGGGTGTATCGTAGGATGCTATCCGGCTCCGTCTGTTTCCGTTCTCTCTCTTGGGGAGAGCGAAACAATGGTTTTATGCTAACAAGGCTGCTGTGGATACTTGGGACAAATGTGCCAAGGCGTTCCTCTCGTAGTTCTTCCCAATGGGCAAAACCAACGCTCTTCGTGGTCGGATTTCGAACTTACAGCAGGCGTCAAATGAGTCAATTCCGGAGGCTTGGGAGAGGCTTCAGGAGTACATTCTGGCATGTCCGCACCATGGAATGGATAATTGACTCATTCTACAGAACTTCTACAACGGGTTGACACAGTCATCCCGTGATCATGTGGATGCCGCTGCGGGTGGAGCTTTCTTCTCGCTAACCATTGAAAGAGCTACATCATTGATCGAGAAGATGGTTTCCAACCAAGGTTGGAGCGATGATTGCCTCCAACCGCGCCAGTGAGGTATGCACTCCGTTAAGGAGGCCGACATGCTCGCTATGAAGATTGATCTCCTCCTCAAGAAATTTGAGGATTATTCCCAAGATAAGGCTCAATTGCAAACACTTCAAGCCTTGGAGACCTGCATGACATGCGAGGTCTGCGGGAATGTTGGACATTCGGGCGATAATTGCCCAGAAACCCAAGAAGAAGCTCTATTCCTCAATGGCAGCAATGGGTTTCGTCCACAAGGATGTCAGGGGTGGAATCAACCACGCCCATACTATCAAGGAGGTAATGTGAATTCAAATTCTTTCGGTCCTAACCAGCCTACCTTGAGAGATCTTGTCTACGGCCAATCGAAGATCAGTGAGTCCCTTCAGAAGAAGTTGGCCGTTATAGACAAATCTATGGAGACTATCCATGCCAAGATGGATGGATGGATTCTCCACTGCCATCAAGAACCAGTTGAGTTTCAACAAGATGATTGAGACTCAACTAGCTCAAGTGGCTGCTACCATGCCCCCTGATTTGGAGAACGTTAAGGCTATAACCACACGAGGAGGTAAAATACTCAAGACCCGCCTTATCCTAACCATGTTAACAGGAAGAAGGCAAGCCCAGTGGTAGAAGAACCACCTCAGGAGGAGGAACCCGAGAAGGTTCATGAAGGGAAGACGGCTCCGCATGAATTCTATGACACTCAAGTATTGCCGTTCCCTATGAGGGCAAAGAAGTCAAGTACAGACGGGCAGTTTAGCTGCTTTATTGAGATAATACAACAAGTGAACATCAATGTACCCTTGATGGATGCGATGAAGGTTCCGACCTATGCTCGCTATATCAAGGACATAATCAACAACAAGTGACCACTGCCAACTACCGAAGTAATCAAGCTCACTGAGGCATGCAGTGCAGCTATACTTCAACAATTGCCCGAGAAGAAAAAGGATCCAGGATTCCCCACTATCAGATGTTCAATAGGGACACAGAATTTCGACAAAGCCTTATGTGATTTGGGGGCCAGTGTTAGTGTGATGCCGAAGGCGGTATTTGACCAACTCAACTATACAAAGTTGACACCAACACCCATACAATTGCAATTGGCTGATTCTTCAGTTCGGCACCTAGAAGGAATCGCTGAGGATGTCCCAGTGAGAGTTCGGGATTGTTTCGTCCCAGTCGACTTTGTGGTACTTGATATGGATAATCAGAAAGAGACTACTCTCATTCTAGGACGACCATTCCTCAATACAGCAGATGCACATATTGATGTTGGGGCCGAAGAAATCCGACTCCATATCAATGGTAAAGAGGAGAAATTTGACTTCCGACCTAAGAGAGAGCAATTCTTGATGATCCGAGTCAAATTTGGGCCAAACCCTCAGAAAATCAAAGAAGTCGAAGTCACACCCTCTCAGAAAGATAGTCTTATACCTTTTATGAAGACACTTATGAAAGAAGATCCAACGAGCTCAAAAAGGTCTGAGAAGGGTAAACCAAGGGCTACTACACTCAAGGATCCTATTCCAGCGCCGCCTACGCCACCAAAGAAGACCAAGAAGGTGTGGCGCAAGAAGAACAAGACGTCATCAACCGCTACTACTTCTCCAGGTACGGACGAAACGACATCAACCTAATCAGGTATGGAGAAAGGTCCTGCTTTTCGACCCTAACCAAGAGCTAGCTTGGGGGAGGTCCCCTCCCTTAAGTCAACTGTTTTCCTTTATTTGCTTTCAATAAAATTTAATAAAAAACTTCCAAAAACAAAATAAAAATTTACTGCTTTGTTTTCCCTTTTCATGATGCGCGGTAAGAATGTTTTAACTCCTTTTGATAAGTTGAAAGGATGAGTTTTGCTTTGCTCTATCATATCTGTTGTGCCTAGTTTGAAAATAAGAGTTCTCTTGAGTTTAAATCTGCTGGTTATGCAAATATCTTGTCAATGAATCTGAAAGTTCCGTGGGTTGCATATGCTTGATTCAAGTCTAAGTTGTTGCGAGTTCAGATATGGTAAATAAGGTTGTGCAAGCTTGTTCTAGTGATGCTTGAGGTCTGAAGTTGTTTTCAAAAATTCTAAAAGAGGCAAGTTCCCCAGCGATATGCAAAGTCCTACCAGAGCCATATGTCATAATCCATGAAAAACCCTTTACACATATACTGCTTGATATTCTGTTGAGTTTTGTCAAATTATGTGACCCAAGTGAGATGCTTTTCATGCTTTCTCGATCATAAGCACGTACACGTCCCTTCCAATTGCTACATTCCTACACTGGAAATTGGCACCACCACCTATTCATTCCGCATAATAAATGCTCCATGTCTTGGTGATCTCTCTCGTAGAACATCCCTGAAATAAAATAAAGTCAGATTATGGTTGCCCCAAAAAAAGAAAAGATGGCATGCCAAAGAAGCATGACCAAAAAGAGAGAGAGAGAGAAAAAAGGGGTATCCATGTCTCAAAAAAAAAGAGAGAAGAGACATAGGGATAATTCGAGAGAGAAAAGCCATTACCTCAAGGAGTAAGTCATATCCATCCACCCATCCATCAACTCATACACTTGCACCTTTTGATCGAGATTGCATGACTTGTTTCTCCATGGATCCTCTCTTTGACTTTACAATAAATAGAATACAAGTGTGCCCTGTTCTTATCCTACCTTGAGCTCCATAAAGGCTTGTAGTAGTAGGGAAGATCAAAGGCAGATACTGCCCTGGTAAGAAAATACAAGATAAGTGCCTCGAGAGAGTTATCCTGGGAGCATTGCCATGTTTTCAAAACTCTTTCAAAAAAGTATCTCCAGATGGATTGCGGATCTATGAACAAGTAAGTATCACTCTATGCACCGTTCTGACTTTCAACAGCCCAAGACAAGGAGATAGCTAAAAAGCTACATGAAGGAGTAAGGTAATTGAGGAAAGGTATGCTAACCGACTTATTTAAGCTTATAGATGAATCCGTTTGCTTCAGACTATGACATGACAGGTAAGGTACGAGTCAAAGTGATTTTCTGATCAATAATCTGATTTGTCCTACTTTGCTCGGGACGAGCAAAGGACAGCTTGGGGGATCTTGTTGATGCTCACTAACGATCATTTCCAGGCGTCAACTTGATCAGGAAATCATGAGAGTTTGCATTTCTTACACGCATCCTTATCCAATAAAGTCCCTAAACCACACTTTACCTTCTTGAATATGCAAGTTGTGCTTTTGAGCTAATATGCAGGTTGCAAGCACACTTTGGCCCAACAGAAAAACACAGAAAATATCGAAGTATCGAGTCAGGCTCAAATGGACCAAGTGTAGCCCAAGAACCGAAGCAAGATCACTCAAGACAAGCTCTACCTCGGTGTTCAGACTAGGCCAGGCCCAGACAAGCCCAAACCCCAGTAGTTGGGGGCGGTTGGCGCCACTGGCAGGCCGGCCGACCCCTTGGTCGGCTGACTGGCCCGTGGGCCCCACCGTCTGAAGCTTGTTACGTGGCAGCATGGCATTGGTCCCCTACATCGGTTTGCGGAGGATTAGCTGCAGAAACCCCGTGGCTCACTGCTATAAATACAAGGGGGTAGAGAATGAGAACACACACACACACACACACACCACTCACCTCTCCTCTCTTGCATTCCTTGCATAGTCTTTAGGCTTAGTGGAGCTTAGGAGAAGTCTAGGAGTCATCGAGTCGCCAGTATTGCTCGAGAGTCTAGTATGGGTTCATCTCTAGTTCTCTCTTGTAATATTCGGTCATTTGTAATAGAATTAGACTATGGTTACCGATATATGCTTGAAGTACATTCTGAGTTATTGAGTATATGCTTCTTGTCATGGTTGCATTATTATTCAATGATCTCATTGCATAATTGCCCTGTGCTAGAGATGGTTAGTCTTTTGTTCTTAGAACTCTATCAACTGCTCCAGTATTCGTATGATTGCTCTAGTGTGATGTCTGTCCATCCGGAGGGTGGGGGCTCTGCGCGGGACACTAGAGTATCCCTTACTAGTGTAGATATGGTGTCTAGATTAGCTAAGTGTTGCTGGATGTCAACTATACCCACGGTTTGTAGAGGTAGCCGGCAGGTGGTGACAGCCCTGTCCGAGCCTATTAGTAATCCTCCACGTTCGGTATGGGGGGTAGGAGGTACATAAAGTCGCCGGGGTGTACGGGCTCCTCCTGTCGCTTCGATAGCGATCTCCTTGTTGTGTAGTTTAATCTCTGACGAGCTAACCAATGAGAAAGTGTAGATATAGCCAGCCTAGCACAACTGACTCGAGCTCTGACTTTTACCTTGCTCCCGGCCTAAAGCATCTTTTATCTTTCTTTTATATATTTATTTATCCGAGAGGGTAGTTTGTGTGTGTGTGTCACACTACCTCCTACCATGTTATTATCTTACCCTTGTTTATGCATGAGAATATCCAATCTAGATAGAGTTCACCCACTAATCTATATATTCTCTCACTCACCGCCTTCCATGTAGAAATATAAATGACACCCCGGTATACTCCCGGGTAAAATGCCACAGCGGTATTCCGTGCGCTTGCGGATTCATTCGTGGTTCATAAAATACTGCCACCCAAATTGGCGTATGCGGGCGTCATCACTGGTGACGTTGGTAGGCGCCAACAGTAATAATGACCCCTTTGCTAATAAAACAAAATTTACCATGCTTCCTTTTGCTGGCACTGCTGATCCTGAGGCTTATTTTGATTGGAAACTTTCTATTGAGTAAAAGTTTAATTCTCATTTGGTTTCTCCTAAGCATAGAGTTAGACTTGCTACTAGTGAGTTTACTAGTTTTGCTTTGTTTCTCCTAACAATGCTAATGTTGTCCCTCAAACTTGGAATGCTTTAAAACAATGATTGAAATCTCGCTTTGTACCTCCTTATTATCAACGTGATTTGCGTTTAAAATTGCAAACTTTAAAATAATGTGACAAAGGAGTAGAGGACTATTATCAGGAGCTTATTATTGGTTTAGCACATTGTAACATACATGAGGATGATCACTATACTTGTGCTAGATTTTTTGGTGGTTTACAACATGATATACAAGATATTCTTGATTATAAAGAATGGACCAGATTCAGCCAATTATATCATCTTGCTCTTAAGGCTGAACGAGAAGTACAGGGACGCCGACAACAACAGTCTTTCAGATCCAACTCTGGGAAATCTTTTCCACAGTGTCCCGACATCGACAAGCCCAAGGCACCTGTTGCTAAGCCACCAGCGACATTTCCTGCTGCTGCTACTGCTACTACTACACCTACTTCCGAGGTGAGTAATGTGTCTTTTATGCAGTCCCAACCGCAGAAGAAGGTGGTTTCTACTAGTGCTTCATCAAACTGCTCCATCAACATTGTGTGCCACCGCTGCAAGGGCATGGGACACGTCATGAAGGATTGCCCGAGTCGTCACACATTCGTTGCTACAAATGATGGAGGGTATGTAAGTGCTAGTGATGTTGAAGATGATTTGGCACTTGTTGCTAACCATGTTACAGATTCGGAGATTGAAGAAGAGACCATTGATGCCACGACTGCTGCTGCAGGATACAAGTCTATTCTTGTGTAGTGTGTATTGAGCACACAACTTCCGCATGAACCGGAGATGTTGCAGTGGCATAATTTGTTCCACACATTCCTAATTGTCAATGATTGTCGTGTCCGTACAATAATTGATAGTGGGAGCTGCAATAACTTGGTTAGTTCAGATTTGATCAAGAAGCTTGGCTTGACCACATGTGCTCATTCTAAACCTTATCATCTTGGATGGCTCAACAATAGTGGTAAGGCCAAGGTAACTCGATCAGCAAGGATACCATTTTCATTGGCACATATCACGTTTTTTCTTATTTTGATGTTGTTCCTATGCAAGCATGTTCGCTTTTATTAGGATGTCCATGGGAATATGATACTAATGCTTTACACCATGGTAGAACTAATACATATTGTTTGCTGCATAAGGGCAAGAAAATTGTTTTGCTGCCTTTAGCACCTGCTGAAATTGTTAAACAAGATAAAGAGCTTGCTGAAATTTCTAAGAATGACAATGCTTTAGACTCGTCTGTAGCTACAACCAAAGAGATTAAGTTGAAGGGAGGTTTTTTAATTGCTAAATCATCTTTGAATGCTGAAAATTATGTTGATAGTGCATCATGCCGTACTATGCTTACTATGTTCTCTAGACATGTTTCACCTTCTCATGATCATGCTACTTTGTCTAGCAATTTGTGTCCTACTGTCACTAACCTTTTGCAGGAGTTTGATGGTGGGATGGAGTCAAGGACGACTCCAATTCAAGAAGGGGAGGATGATGAGGACATCACCATGCTAGACACACACAAGCCGGCCTTATCACCAAGCTACAAGTCGTTACCAATTTGGACTGTGCGTTCGGTTCGGATTCAGCAGACCACCCTCGACAAAATCGGCCACATATCCCTCATAAGACATTGAAACGAGACTTTCTTTGATGTGTTGGAAAGCTAATAATGAAAGCTTTCTTTTGGTTCTGGTCCCAACTTCAAAAGAATAGTGTATCATTCTATGTGACCACGACAAGGTGTTGCGTCACCTATTTTGGGCCGAGTTGGCCTTTGTATCGTGTCGGGCCTTAAGCTCAAGTTATGGGGCACCCCCTGGCTGCCCTCAACCCTAGGATGCCCCCTTTCTAGAAGCTGTATTGCCAACATCGAGTCTCTACCAATCGAATTTACCCCTACCTCTCGGAAGATCGGCCACGTTCTCATCAGGATAGGAGGCGGCAAGCGCGATCGACGGGCGGGCGCCTGGTGGCGCGACGGCATGACCGGCTGTCCTCCTTACCTGTGGGCAGTGGCTCAGCGGCAGTGGGCGGGTGTCTGGAGGCACAACGGTGCTAGTGGTTATCCTCCTTGCTTGCGGGCGGCGACGAGGCGGTGCGATCGGAGGAGGCGAGGATGTGGGCGGCAACGGCGAAAAGGGCAGCGGCACTAACCTAGGGTTTCAAATGGGAGACGAAAATGACTAAGTCACAGGGGTGGTTTCATATGGGAGAAAAGGCCTGATAGCTAACGGGCCCCAAAGGTGTGGCCCGTCACTTTTCACTGATAGGTGACAGGCAACACATTTTTGGCCTGTCACTTATTGGAATGTTCGGATGTCCGAACATGTTTGACTGGTAGGTGACGGGCCACACTTGTGTTGTTCGTCACCTTTGACTTGAGAGGTGACGAGCAACACATGTGTGGCCTGTCACCTATTAGGAATGTTTGGAGGTTCGAATGTCCTTGACTGATAGGTGACGGGCAGCACATGTGTGGCCTGTCACTTTTGTGACTGGACCTCAAATCAAGGGCAGTTTTATTGAAATGTTGTTTGGCAGTCACATCAAGTAATGTCTATTACACTAGAAATATATTACATCAAAATTGAAGGTTTGGCCCTCACTTCAATTCAAAATTCACATCCAATTTGTGACATCAAATTTCGGACAACAGTTAATTAATGTACATTACAATAGAAATATATATATTACATCAAAAGACATTGTCATATACATTGCCATTTAGCTAGGTTTCTTTACGTCCACGTCCACGTCCACGACCTGACTTTGACCTCACACAAATTTTTTTGTTATCATCGATGTGCAGGAATGGAGTCTTGTCCTTGGCAGTTAGGCGGGGAAGTTCACAAGTTGCGAAAGGAGGGATTTCATCAAATTGATTAAACTCCTCCTCATCCACTGCATTTTGCACCCCCAACGATCCTTCTCTTGCTAGGAAGGATAAAATGTCGCATCGTCCTCATTGTATCAGGCACATAAAATACTTGCTGCACATCTTTTGCCAAAACAAAAGGTTCTGTTTTGTACCCAATGTTGCGAAGATCTACGCTGACAAACCCATTCTTGTCACGTGTCACTCCCTGCGACCCTTGAACCCATTGACATTTGAATAGGGCAACCTTGAATCACAGGTAGTTGAGCTCCCATATCTCCTCTATTTGATGATAATATGGGGCCTTTTGCATGTTGTTATCATAAGCATCAATGTGGACCCCACTGTTCTGGTAGATGCTTTTCTTGTCCTGCTTTACTGTGTAAAATGTGTATCCATTGATATCATAAGCCTGATATATTGTCATAGTTAATATAGGGCCTGAAGATAGCTTCTTAATCTCATCAGTCAATACATTGCTTGTCACACGGTCTTTGAACCAATTGTTGAACTCTCTCATGCGCTTCTTGGCACCCAAGCATCACCTCTTTCAGGATTTTGCTTCACTAGAAGTTGTTTGTGCACGAGTACATATGGCTCCACCATCTCCATGTGTTCTAGGACAAGGAAATGGGCTTGATTGTATGATTTCCATTCCGGATTCGTAGTCTTCTTCCTAGAGTCTCAACCCCATCCAACCTCTCTTCGTGTCTTGAATGAGGCACCCCAATTGGGTTATCTGGATCCAAGTAACTCATGGGCCACTCAACAACCTCCTCGGTCCTGTATCGGCTGATGATGTTTCCCTCTGTTTATGTACCACTATTTACGAATGACTTCAGGATACCCATGTATCTCTTGTAAGGAAACATCTGGTGGGGGTTAGAGGGGCTAAGGTAGTGTATCTCCTTTACAAGGTGAATCGCGAGGTGAACCATAATATCGAAAAACGTTGGAGGGAGGAAGGCCTCCATCAGACAAAGTGTCTCCTGTAACCGTCTCTCTAGGGCTGGTAGCGAGTTATCATCAATGACCTTTTGCTCTATGGCATTGAAGAAGAAGTAGAGGCTCATGACTGTCTCACGAACCTTCATAGAGAGAACATTCCTAATTGCTATAGGCAGTAATGATGTCATAAGCATGTGACAGTCATGAGACTTCATCATGGCGAAATTCAGCTTCAATTCTTGCATGTTGACAAGCCTAGCAAAGTTGGAACCGTATCTTGAATGAAATTTTACACTTTGCAAGAATTTGCATAATTTTTTCTTCTCCTTTTTGGACATTGTGGTGGCGGCTACAGGAAGGTCTTTTCCATTTTTTGCTTCTTAGACGTAAAGCTTAGGACGAATGCCCATCTCTTCCAAATCAGCTCTGGTGTTCTCATGGTCCTTTCCTTTACCCTTCATGTTCATGACTGTGCTGACAAGGCTTCACAAATGTTTTTCTTTAAATTCATGGTATCAATTGAATGTCGGACTGCTATGATGTGCCAATACTCTAACTCTCATAGTATGGATTTCTTATTCCAGATCCCTTCATCATCTTCATGAACTCCACATTTCCGTTTGCTGAGAACTGGTGTGACATCCTTAACCTAACTGTACACATTGTTGGCGGTCGTTTTCAGTGATTTCTACTGCCAACATTTCTTCGGATTTTAGGCTCTTAGGACCATAATGCATCGAATTTTACTAACATTAACGAGTTCCATGAGTTTTGGTGCATTTCTGATTTCAGGAACACAATGTATGAATTTGAGCTGAAATGGGAGACATTAACGAGTTCCGGCTGGCCTACCCCTGCACCATTTCATTATGTGACTCCTCGAAGATGAGCCTGAACAAGATATCAAGCCAAGATCAAGTGTTCAACATGATTGTAATCAAACAAGATCGAAAGGCACAAACCAAGTCTATTTGGGTCCACAACTCAGTGACAAACTACTTGACCAAGACTCAACCGACTTGAGGAACATCACAAGACCTTGGATCAACGTGGCACGATAACGGAGGGCCGAGATGTGCCAGAGCCAGGCCGACCGGCCTAGGTGAGGCCGGCCGGCCTAAGAAGCACCTGTAAAATGCTGGGGCAGCTCACCATCGACTCCAGGAAACAATCCAAGCCACCCAGAGAAGGTCGGCGCCAGTGGCGCAATCCCCAGGCTGGCCAGACTAGTGGAGGCCGGCCGGCCCCACCTGGCTGTGGCTGGAGTTCCCCCTTGGCGTGGAAGCTAAGCATAACCGCCTTACCGGCTTACAACAGACGCCACCTGCTGAACCGACCTCAGAGAACTATAAATAGAGCTCACTCTCCCACTTGTAACACACACCATCATTTGAGAGAAGAGTTCACTCTTGAAGTTCTCTTTGTATTAGAATAGGGAGAGAGCGAGGTGAGAAGCTTTGGTGCAAACCAAGCTTAAAGGGGCGGGCTCGAGTTCTCTCGGGTCTTACTCTATATTTTGTGTCCACCTCGGAGGAATATATCTTTGAGTAAGTTCCTTGTCTCAACTTCAGTATCTTGCTAGCTTTACTTTCAGCATTAGTTACTTTCTTTGATCTGCGGGATCCTGAGTCTGCGTAAGTAGCAAGTTTTACTTATCTGAGGTTGCCTTCTATCTATGTACACGGTAAGAGCAAGTAGCTCGATAGTCCTGGGCATGGTGCCCAGACTTGGCTAGCTATCTCAGGTTGTGTTCCACCCCATGGTACCGTTGTGGTAGGCGGCAGGTGGTGACAGCCCTGTCCGTCCCTCGTAGTCCACCACGTTCGGGTGTTTTCATAGCAGTAGTGCCGACTGCCGTTGGACTCCATTCTCACCCCAGTCTGAGTCCTTCCCTGAGGCCGCCGAAGCAGATCGAGTTATTAGTTGGCTTGTTGATAGGTAGAATAGTAAGTTATCTGGAGTTAGGCCCTCTACCCTCTTGCCTTTTCTCTTTTGGTGTGTCCGGTTGGGTAGTTCTAGATTTGGTCGAAGCTTTACCGTTCCTTGGATTCGATATCCCAGGTATACTCCCTGGTGAAGGCTACATCGGTCTCTGTACGCCTATGACATGATTATAGATCATCACTTATACCTATGAGGCCAAGACCCGACACCTATGACATGATTATAGGTGACGGGGCTTCATATACCGCCATCACCTGTAATATAGGTGACGGGCTTCCTGTGTCGTGTCACCTTTGATGCATCAAAGGTGACGGGCAACTTTTTGCCGAGGTCCCTAGGAGAATAAAAGATGATGCGCCTCATCTGTGCTCGTCACCTTTCCTATATGGGTGACGCGCGACATAGATGTGTCACCTTTATGCGCATCACTATAGGGCGGTTCTTACATAGTAGAAGGGGCATCAGGTCAAAGCAGGTCGAACTTGTAATGAACATGGCCCCATTTAGGCCATTTTGAGTGATTTTGGTGATTGTATGACAACGCAATCAATGAGACTAATGAGTTTGTCAAGTGAACATTTCTAGATCCCAGGGATGAAGTAAAAAGGCCTAGCAAAGCAAAACACGAAGAAAGAACTCAAAGAAATGATGAATTGGATGAGTTCTGTAGAAAACAACAGCACCAGTTAAACCGACAACACCCCCATTGGTTCATCCGATGGTTGCCGGATACATCGACGCCTAAGCATCGGTGCAATTTGTGGTGTCCAACAAGATCAAGTCAGAACATCCTTATGGCACCGGTTTAACCAACGGTCTACTTGGAGGCATCGGTGCAATCACCATACTATTGTCTAGAGACGATGTCAAGCGCGCAGGAGCCAAGACTTCAGCACCGGTTTAACCGATGCCCCATCAGTGCAAGCGTCGGTACAATGATGTCAGCAGAAGAGGACCAAGTGCAACAGCTACAAGACGATCCAGTATCCCCGGTTAAACTGACACCATTGCATCGGTTTAACCGATGGTTGCCAACTCAGCTGCAGAAGTGTCAGAAGAGCCAACGGATAGTTTCAGCCTGTGAGTGACTGGTTGAACTGATGCCCTACCATCGGTTGAACCGATGCTTAATTGATTTTTGCTAGCTATTGGAGCAACGACTCTATGACTTGGTGGCCTATATATATGGCATCCCCCGGCCATTTGAAGCTTGCTGGAGTTCCAAGACATGACACCCACACCCAAGAACACCTCCTTAGCTCGCATTTGAGAGTGTTAGTGCTAGGTTTGCTCTTAAGGAGTGATAGAGCAAGGTGTTGCTGCCTTGTGCATGGTTTTAGAGTGAACCAACAAGTGTATCTCAGTGCGCCGGCCCCTTGAAGCATTGGTAGCTCGCTGGCAAGTCAATGACCCTCCGGCTTGGTGTGGAACGGCGTCGACAACTTTGTGCGGGGGACGTGGAGACCCCCTTCCTTTGTGGGCAAGCTCCTTAGTGGAAACCGGGATCAAGGTGACTGTGATTGTGTTCACGGAAGAGACTTGATTGCCGGGAAATGATACTCTTCATGAGTGCTTCAACAACGTGGATGTAGGTGTGCCTTTGTGGCTAATCGAACCACGGGATAAATCCTCGTGTCGAGAGTTTGCTTCCTCTCATCCCCTCTTTACGTTTCCGCATTTTATATATATTGCAACTTGTGTGCCTTTACATTCTTAGTGTAGTATCTTGCTAGGATTGGCTATAGGTTGCAAAACTCTTTTAGGATGAGGGTTTCACACTAGTTGAACCATAGTTATACATCTAGATAGCATGTTCTAGATTAAGTTTTTGTGCAAACTAGTTGGAGCCTTAGGTTAAGGTTTTTAAGTTGCCTAATTCACTCCCTCCCCCTCTTAGCTAGAGCACTCGATCACTTTCAGAACTATTTCGTGTGGTGATTCGTGGGCTTTGGTTTCATGCTAGACATGCGGTGGGCGCCTAACTGTTGGAGGTCGAGTCCTCCAAGACAACTGAGAGAGAGAGAGAGCCGAAGACACAAATAGAGCTCAAGAGAGAGCCCCTCTATGACCCCTTGGGTCAGCTATATATATATATATATATATATATATATATATATATATATATATATATATATATATAGGAGGTGAGGGAGGTAGCAATTTGCCCCCGCTCCCTTAGTGAGTACAAGATCCACAAAGAGACCCTTGGGCCACCACATGAGGCCCATTTACAACATGGGCTGGGCCATTCCCCCAACAATGCCCCAAGGTCCTTAACCATTAAGATGACCTTGATTAAGTTAACCAACCCTTTATGCGTGTAAGTATCCGATGCAAACTCATCAAGTCAAGGAAAACTAGTGGCACCCAAATTTCATAGACCCACCACTAATTGTACAAGAACAATGATGAAGCAAGGTTTAGTTGGGTAGGTATTTAAACTTAAACATTGCGAGGGATCGATCATTCTACTTCTATCGTATGTAAAAACTCATTATCGCATATTGAAGTAAAACGATAAGAACGGCAAGCTTATAGTTGTGAATCAGTATGGCCCATGTTCTTATGGTGATATCCATCTCCATAGAACATGTTCACCATGTTGATCTCCATCTTCATGTTCCATGTGCACCATCCTCCAGGTGATGAAGCCTCCAAGAACTATAACTACCTCAATCTAGTTACATTGTTGGAATGGATCATCACAAGTTGATGTGCAGGCCATTACACAAATTGGGAATATATTTGGCTCATGCCGTATTGCATTAATCACGATGTGTAGGTCATGAAAAGATTGCATACATGCATCACATACACATAGGGGCCATACCGATCACACATGATCTGCAAAAACAAGTTAATCGATCCGACGTCTAAACTTGGAACGCGAAAAACTCGATCTTTTAGGCCAAAATTCATAAATCTAATTTCGTCAAAACTGCCCGTAGCAGTTGCCATCATGTGTAAAATTTTTGTTGATGAATTTTCATATAAAAATCGCCTCGATCCAAGTTCGTATGCAAAAGTTATGGCTGTTTTACCGAATAGTATATTTTTGCCTCTATTTTCCAACCCGGTTAGCAGATCTAATCTACCTCTTGCATCATATGCATCTGGTGATTCATTCTCAGTTTTGATTCGACCAATCTCATTGATCTCCTCCTGCTGTGACTGGGTTTATAAGTATCACTTAACTCAGATGGCGGGTACCCGACAGGTATGAGTAGTTCGTTACACGACCATCGCAGCGAGGACACAAAACAGGATTAGAGTTTCATCTACACCACACATATCTCCATATGCACACATCCTGAACCTATAACGAACAGCATCGGATCTAATACCACTATCAAGTTATGAGGCGGGCTATGCTACCGATAAACAAAATTTCCACTGCATAAACCAGGAAAACTGTTGTTATAGATCACGGGATTGCCACTAGACGTGTGGGTGCGGAACTTCTGGAGTGCGTCGGTGTTGTGCAGATGGTTGCCAGTAGTGCAGTTGCGAAACCTCCTCACGTGCGGCTCGTCCTTGTGCAGCAGATGCAGCACCTCCAAGGTATCCACACGTACGGCGGAGGAAGCGTCGCGCTCCGGACTGCTAGGTCCGTCAAGGTGACATAGGGCTTAGGAGAATTAGGGCTGACCTCCATGCGCCCCCACCCCTGTATTTGTAGGCTTGGGCACGCCCCCTAATGGGCTCCTAGATGAGGCCCATTAATGCACCTAAGTCCAATTCGGATCTCATCCTCTTTGGGCTTCCATCCCCTTAAGTGTGTGACCCTATGGAATCATGTGCAAATAGACATAGCCCGAGTACTCTTACTCAGCCAAATAGTTGATAGCGGTCTCTAGCAAGATGTGTCAACTCCTATGCACATGCAAAGGTCATATCAGATGAGAGCCATCACAATATCATATACACGCTATTCCCTTTGCCTCGCAATATTTGGTCTTGCTCCAAGTTGACCTCTCTTTCTTGATGCCGTGATTTGGATCCTTGGTTAAACTTAACCCTAGCATGGCCATGCATTTCTTGATCCGATCAATCGAAGGGCCCAAAGATATCTCTTTCAAGTAGAGAGGGGCAAATCTCATCTTGACTGACCATGTCTCATAGCATGCTTCTTGATAAACCCGAGAACCAACTTTGTGACTACCCAGTTATGGAGTAGTGTTTGATGGCTCCTAAGTAGGTCGGTTCACATCTTGAGTACATGTGACAATCTCAGGTCTAAAAACACAGCGTACATATTGTGTAATAAGAGAACACTGTTTCTCGCGTTGGGTCAGTTCAGTCTCATGTCATACATGCGCCCTCATTATTAGTTTGACATCCCCATGTCTGTGACTTGTGAAACATAGTCATCGACTAATACATGTGCTGGTCTAATATTCATGTGTGTCCTAACATGGACTCTGACTAGGAACATATTTAGAATAACCAAATAAATAAAGAGTTTCACAAACAATTCATATAATTGTTATTCAATACAAGTTTGCCTTTCATGGATTTATTCAATGAACACATAATACAACATGGACAGATAGAAATATGATCATCTTCATGATTACCTCTAGGGCATATTTCTAACACAGCATCCTCCATGTCGGCATGCTTGTTGACGATGGCCATCATGTTGGAGATGGTCTTGGGGTTGCTCTCAAACATCTTACTCCATAGTTCGATGCTATGGAGGCCTTGGTGAAAGTGGTGGATGACGTCTCTATCATCAACCTCAATAATAGTATTATGGTTAACAAAGTAACTCTTGATGTAGTCACGGAGGGACTTGCTCGACTACTGCGTGACGCCGTCCAGATCCCATCTAGTTTTGGGACCTGGGCAAGCTACTTGGTAGTACTGGACGAAGGTGGTGCAGAGGTCCTGCCAGCTGTTGATGGAGCCAGCCGGGAGCACCTGGCGGCTCATCATCACGGGGAAGTAGGCTGCCATGATGTCATTGTTGCCGCTGGCCGCGCTTACTGCGACAGAGTAGGTGCGCAACCACGTCTTGGGGTCGAACTCACCATCGAACTTTTCGATGCCAACCAGCTTGAAGGTTGTAGGCCATTGGATGGCGCACAACCTATTGGAGAAGGCGGAGAAGCCATCAAGGTCATTGTCGGGGTTGTCATCAACGATGATGGGAGCCTACTGCTGAGGTGGGTTGGGCGGACCTCAACGTCTGTGGTTCTGGCGGTTGGCGCCAAGTACACCGTACTCCTCGTCGTAGCGCCAGCGGCAGTCCTGCTCGGCCGCATCGCGCTCGTGGTGGCGGTTGTTAATGCATGGGCGCAGATCTTGGTGGTCGATGTTGGCTTGGAGGTCTGGCTGGTCGACCTCCTTGTCACAGGGATGAGGGCGAGCTTAGTGGTTGGCGCTGGACTGCACTCTGTACTCCGAGTATTCCTTTCTCAAACATTGAGTCTAAACTACTACAATGTGTAGATGAACACGAGCTTTTTCAATCTCAGGGTTGTTAGGGAGGTTTTCAAATACCTGGAATACGGGGGCCATGTTGGCGGATGGGGTGGTGAAGACCTCATGGCTGTCGTACTCCAGGGCAAAGTCGTCGTCGAGGTTCCTCGGTCTTGAGGGAGAACGTCAGGGGGCAACCCTGGGGTTGCGCCTTTCAGTGTGCTCGAGTTCTTCCTCCCCTTGGTGGAGTGCTTCCTCATTCTCGCGTCGAGTCGTGTTACTGGCGTTGTGGTTGCGGCGCTGGTCCCGGTGCTCTTGCTCTTCTCCTTCGAAGGAGTCGGAGTCGGAGGATACAACAAAGATCTGCACCGATCTATTGGGTTGATGCGGTTGGGTGGGAGGGTGAACAAAGCCATCTGGTACCCATCATCCGGGCCTGGGGCCGAGCCAGATCGGATCTGGTCCCTGTTGGGTTGGGCCAGATCAGAAGTGTGCAGATCCCTCCTGGGTACTCGAAACAGATTTGAGTAGGTCACCATGTTGTTGTGAAGGCCGAGGGGCATGTGATCCGATTCGCCCAGGCGACCTAGAACGCTTTCGCCGAGTTGGATGCACTCGACAATGGAGCGGCTGACATGATCGATCTCGGAGATCAGATCATCAGCAGATACGGCAGAGAGACGGGTCGCCCTAAGGTGACTAGATGCCATGTCAGCGATCTCGAGTTTGGAAACTCGATGGGTCATGGAGCTCGGGAAGGTCATATCAGATCTGACCCTGGAATGGGAGCTTCTCTCCATGGTCGAGGTACTGGTGGGTGGATTTTAGGGAACTGTCGTCTCCGGGAAGCTCCTGAAGGTGAAGGCGAAACCGGCGGTGTTCTCCATATGAATGGAGACGTTGGTGGAGAAGAAGACACCGCCTCTGGATGCCATCAAACTCGTTGCAAGGACTCCTGAGAATTCCCCTACCTGGCGCGCCAATTTTCGGATTGCTAATCCAGCAAGCCCACCAGGGGTGCCCGGCAGTAGATTTTAGGAGGAGGATTCCGGAGCCAAGAGATTGATGATTACGTGGCGATGCAATGGTTAAACATGTTCGGGCCGTTCGGGAGCGTAATACTCTACGTCCTGTTGGTAGCTGTGTATTTAGGGTTATGTAGTTATTACATGAATAATTTCTCACATGGCTAGAATTAGTCATCAGGTCCAACTAGATTGAGTAGTTCCACAAGAAGTTCTTTGGATGGTCGAAGACATGCATGTAGATGAAGACAAATAATTAGTCTCCACCAACAAAAGATTAAGCATGACGAACAAATAATCCTACACTTCTTTACTCCTAAAAAGAGGCTAAGGGTCACTTTTTTTTTCTTCGTCATCCCACCCCTTCGTATGTCGCCCCTCCCCCATCGTCCGCCCATCTGTCGCTAATCATCATGGAATGTCCATTTTGCGAAATCCACTTCCGTGTATTGATCCCTTGTCCATCGATTGAATTTGCGAAGCGAAATCCACAGAGCCCTTCCATAGCCACAGACCTCTATGGCCCCGTGTTGCCCTCTCGCCCCATCGCCAGCTTCCACGGCGTCCTCGCCACATAGGCCCCTCGCCCGGAGATGTCGATTGCCGCGTCACACCCCTCGCCCCGTCGCCGGCTGTGCCGGGTGCCACACAGCCAACATCGCCAGTGTAGCACCGGCCACGTAGCCAGCGTTCAAGGATAATCTGTGCACTTGTCAAGCAGATTGCGCCACCACTGGGTCACGCCCCGTCGTCAATCTACGATGGTTGCCGTGCCGTTCGAGGTTCGTCGCAGTCTGATCGCCGGGACGTGCCGTCCATCGTCGGCGTCGGTGACCTGCAGTCCTGGACTATGATCCCTTTTGCGTACGAAGGCCTGCCATTTGCCTCTTCCTCCGGTGTGCCCTATCCATCGCCAGGAACAACTAGGAATCAACAATGATGGGCATAGGTTTAATAGTTTCATCTACGTGCACACGTAGTTTCTCAAAGTTATTGAGATGTAGCCTGTCATTATTCATAGTAGACGATCCAGTATTATTCATGAATTTGCTAGGTCAATGAACATGTGTTTATTTATCTCGCCGGTCAGTAGATGACCAAATGATAATTGTATTGTTAATTCATCATATATGATTCCTACGTTTTCGAACTTTTAGCAGCCGTATGGATTCTGCTGGCCAATTTCTTACGGGGAAGAGGGTGTATGGAAACATGCAGATGGAACCGATAGACTACAGGTATTTCACGAATATTCTTGATTTGTTTGTAAATTTATAAATTTTCATGGTTCATGATCAAAACTCCAGATGGGTTGAGTTCCATGATATTGAAAAGGGAGCACATATTCCATTCTTGGGGTGTTGTGCAGAGGTACTCTGGAGAGGCAATATACAAGGGTGACAATGGAGTTAGGTACTTGCGCCTTATTTTATTGGATGAACAGATGTGTTCATGACTTTGTTTACCTTTTGTATCATCAGCAATTTCTTTTCGTATAGTTGTGTTGTTACAGAAGCCACCTATTTATGAGTGTTAGTGAACCAAGATGGAAGCAATCGTGTACGACAATCAATCCATGGTGTACAACAATCTAATTGTGTTCCGACATCATATGACTTCATGAAAATTGGCTTTAGGACGACTCATGATGATCCTTTGCGCCATATATTTCGCTTATGTTCAAACTAATATGTCGTACTGTCGAAACACACTGAAATCAGTGAAGCCAAAAGGCTGATCTGGATTCCATTGTGTTCTCTCAAATTTAGGTAATTCGAGGACATACCAACAAAGATAAAATACCTTCATAGGTATCTCCGAATATTTTTATTAGTAACTTTTCACTATAAGATGGAGAATAATTTCATTTTTGATTTGATTGTGTTCTCTCAAATATATATGTGGCTGTGCTTGAAGATGTTATCGGTCTCGTTGTCTATGTCACTAAAATCCATGATAGAGGAGATATTCGGCGCTGTCCAAGCAGTCATATCGTCAAAAAAAAAGTCATATAAGTACTGGTTTTCCTTGACTGTTTATGATTTTGAAGCAAGCTTTGACAAACTAGAATTAACTCAAAGTAACCATTGAGAGTTAGAACCTAAGTAAAAAATCTGAGTAGGTGCTCTACAACTTTTTACTATCATTTGCCTGTGAGGTGTATTTTTGTAGCTTAATTAAGGTCTGTGCGTGCCTTTATGATCGATGATAATCTATTAATTGTGGATAGACAAATCCTGCGCTTGATAACAGATAACTATTATTATTTTTATCCACCTTTGGCATATATTAGAATGATTCCACAATACTGTGACCATAGCTGTTTTGCCGAGATGCTCTGTCATCCTTTTCTATGTGCCGCCGTCTTACAGCACTGTATTTTTTTCTGCAGAACATCATGGATAAAGGGGGCTGGCAGTTAGGAAGAAGGCCGTGATCTGAGATGAAGAGTCTAACTATGATGTAGAAATGTTGTTAAGACTCAAGGAGATGGAACAATACGTGTTTTTGTGCCACTGTGCTTCGTTGCGTACAATATTTTATATTCATTCCATCTACCGATGGTATGATATCTTTTCATTAACACAATGATATAATCGTGTGACCTATACAGCGATGACATGACCGGTCCTGAAAGGGACGACACGACCGGTTCTGTAAGGGATGACATTCATAGTGAAAAATGTTGCCATCATGAGTCGATGGAAAGTGGTAGCGATGCGGACAAGAGCAATGAAGAGTCAATGCAAAACAGGTAAAAGCTGTATCACCCCATTATGTGTATCCTTTTGGTAAATTTTCTTTGATATGCTTTAGTTGTTTTTAGTTTCCATTTACAAAAACATTGTGCGGTCATCCAACAGCGGCACCACTCAATATGGTGACGATATGGCTGACAAGGGTAAAATCAAGATGCACAAGCTAGCCAATTGAAATGGCAACCTCAGAACTCAGAAGGTGCTGGAATGCCTATAACGCTGAAGGAAAGTGGTGATGGAGAAGAGATTGAACCATCTCATGAGGAACTCAGCATGGATAGGTAATTAATGCGATGTACCATCATTTTCCCTGAAAGTTACATTAAAGCTATACTTCAATATGGATTCATGTTCATGATATCATGACCAGTAACATGATGACCAACTGGGGTGGCACGGTTGACTCAGATAAAGTCAACGTTACAAGTAGAAACATGTTGAACCAATCGAGCAGGAACTCATCGTGGATAGGTAACTAATGATATGCACAATTGGTCAAGTTTCTCATAAAAGTTTGTGAAAGCCATTGTAATATGAGTTTTTTTTTTCAATAACAATGACCAGTGAACTGTCGGCACCGAGTCTGCCAATGAGTTAATAGGTAAAGAACATGGATCAGATGAGATCATGGGATCTATGGTTCCTAACAAATCAATATGTTCATGGTCGACACATATTGTACCCGAAGGTATTATCTTAGCCACATCATAGCTGTGGTATAAAATACAATTTATTGTACATTTGTTTGTATACTCAGTGGGATATAAAAAAACATTTGATTAAGCAGTTGGAGGTACTTCCAGGGATTTATCACAAGGTGAGTTGTTGGTGTTCTTGATCGATCACTGGTTGCTGCTGAAATTTGATTTAATTTGGAAACAATATTTTGAAATCATGCATTCTGGATTGTTAGTATTGGGATTGGATTCATTGAATGATATTTGTAATGCACTATGAATATTTTGATGCCCGTAGCAATGCACGGGCACGAAGCTAGTACTGCCAAAAAAGTTGAACATTACAATCGTTCGCTTGTATTGGACAAATATAAGAATATGATCATCACAAATAGAATAGATGATTATAAAGACCGAATAAACTATTTAATATAGTAAAAAATCTAAACTAATTTAATGGTTGCACAGGTGAACAAGTAATTCTAAATGGAGAACAAATCTTTCCACATCGTGAGCAAATTATTTTTACATGCAACAAAACTATTGACATCGTGGATGAATT
The DNA here is from genome assembly GCF_016808335.1 of Panicum virgatum. NCBI lineage: Eukaryota > Viridiplantae > Streptophyta > Magnoliopsida > Poales > Poaceae > Panicum > Panicum virgatum. The sequence continues at coordinate 25,231,765 of NC_053143.1, read as the reverse complement.
ACTTTTATAGGTGAACAATTATAAAAGTAAACAGATGAGTCTATATGCGAATAAATAAGTGTACTCTGTGTCCACATCGTAACAAATCAATATTCTATAGACAAACACAATAAATACACATGGTAAATAAGTTAGTTTCAAAAATAATAAAGAAATAAAGTAAGAATAACGAAAGATAAAAAAATTGTATCACTTAAAGCAGAAGGGAAATGAAGAAGAAAAGAAATAGAATGAGAGAAAATAAAACTGTGCTTAATTTTATTTGGATCTTGAAAAGATGATGTATTTAAAATGAGAAATATACTAAGTATTAATAAAATTTATGAGAGTTATATATTAAGAAAGAAATATCTTCAGGATTATAAAAATAAAATAAAGAAAAGAATAGAGAAAGGAAAATAAAATCAAAGGAGAAGAGAAAATGAAAGATAAATTGCATACCAAAAAGAATATCTACAAGTGGATTAGAAAATGCAAATGCGAACAAATGAATTGAAAAGAAAACTAAATCAAAAGAAAGGAAATGGGAAAAATGCTGCCATGCATGCTGCTCAAAAGTAGGAGGTAAAGAAATAGGAGGGGACATTATGGCAGCATGCAAGTGTTACTCACGTGATAGTGATGGCTTATAACTTCTGACAGATCGAAGCTGATTAGCCAGATACTTTATCGGCAGATCTACATGCATTGGCTCATTTATCCATCCCTTCAAGTGACAGGAGATGAATTTGTAGCGCGCCATGCATGGCCATCGCCCTCGGCATGGCCGTTCATAGAGTAGACTTAAAAAAAAAGAAAAAAAGAAAATAGAGTAGTCCTTGTCCAACCGAGGTTCCGACATTGTTGCGCTCCACAACGCACCTCCGCCTTCTCTCCCTCCGGATGCGAATATTTCTCCAGCATGGGCATCGTTGCCACCTCTAGTTCCATTCCATCCACCCTCTCCACTGCGCCACGCCCCTGAGGTAATCCTCCTCCTGATCCAAATCCCTTCTTTCACTGCTCGGCACCCAGGGATCCAATCCTCGCTCCCGCTAGCCGCGTGCTCTTTCTGGTAATTTCGACACTCCTTACAAGCAAACATTCATTCGGCAACCAGAGGGCTGGGCGTCCTGCACGGCCGCTTTGCTGTTCCAATACGGTTAGGCTTCTCGTGCGTGGTCTTGGGTCGGCCTCGGGGCGTCCAATGGTTGTCCTATCCAATTTCGTCTTGTTGTGTTTGGCTGAGCTATTTTCATAGTATTGGGCGCGGTGGGGTGGGCCTGTCGATCCATTTGATATCTTCAGATTTCTTCAATGTTATTTTGGATTTCCGATTTGCATTAGCTCATAGATTCGATGGGTGAAGGACGATGATAGTGCTTAATTTAATAATATTATGAATATAAATCAGTACATTTTTGTTAAGAGGCCTAAATTTTGCAATGAGGGATGGGGAATAGGTGGACAGTTTTGTCCAATTAGTTGTCGCTCAACTGATCTCTCTCCATCCTACATGATTAGATAACTCACAGAACAAGGTATATCATGTCAAAGGCATATTGCTTTTGAAACAAAAAAGATATTTTAATGGAACACGGTAACAAAAAGATTATCTTGCTCGCATAATTCTTGCTGGTGATTGCATGCGGTGGCTAGTTACTAATTGCATTATTTTTGAAATACACTGAGTGTTATCCTAAACGCTAAACGGTAAATAGTCGGGCACCTACCGTTTAGCCCATTATTCGGGCAAAATGAGTGTTTAAACGGGAAAAACGGCCATTTAAACGGTCAAAACAACTGATTAAATGGAAACGGTGTGACATTGTGTAGCGTTTAAACGGTGTTTAAACGGGCTAAACGACCTTAGGCGAATGATGACACTGATGGCATTTTAGTAGCAGAATGCAGCTCACTGTGTTTTTGGAGTCATGTTTGCCTTTGTTGCCTGAAAAGCTCTTTTGTCCAGCTCCATAGATGCCGTGACTTGTTCAGTAGCCTATGCTGTTTTAAACATCTCACAGATGCACATGACAAAGGGGAACCTAGCAAGTCAAAGGCATTATAGCCTACTACTGATTGTGTCTGTGTTCCTTTAAACGCCAACTGCTTACTGTGAAGGTTGTGGACACATTGCTCGCATCTCATTTGACAAAATCATTGTAACATCACATTACAGGATTTTTGTACATTTTTTTGCTATTATTGTAATATTCTCTTTGCTTATATTACTTTTCGTGGAAAAACTTTTTTTTTGCTGCTATTTTGGTGAGTCTGCTACATTTCCTTGTTCAAAATATTTCAGGATCTATAGTTCAGGTATCCCACCATGGATGGGCCAAATAACTGTCCTTCACCAAAACTTCACACAAGACTCAGGCTGTGGGAGTTTGCAGACCGTTATGTATTTGAACCAGTTGATGGTCTAGCTGACCTGTTGCTGTCAGTTAGCCGGGTTAATGGATCAATGAATCTAATAGAAGAGTTGCCACAGCGTGGCCCCTCTACGAACCCAAAAGTTCAAATAGTATTTGGTGTGATAGGAGTGCTCAAACTTGCAGTTGGGACATATCTTCTGGTGATCACTGACCGTGATTGTGTTGGATCCTACTTGGGGCATGCAGTTTTCAAAGTGATAGGCCTAAGAGTTCTCCCATGCAATAGTTCCATTAGTGCTTCTGCCGAGCAGGTATGATCATGTTTATTTATTCCAATTACAATGTTTCTGTATCTATTGCATTAATTGCATTAATCATTCAAGTATGCTATCTACAGAAAAATGTGGACACAGAATTTTCGGAACTCCTGGATGCTGCAGAGAGGACAATAGGCCTGTACTTCTCCTATGATTCCAATTTGACAGTAACGTAAGTATTGGATAGAACAATGACTTTTAAAATTCATTTTAAGAATCTTCTGTGTTAACAAATAAAGTATGTATGGGTCTAGCAAATTTAGTGATTTGGGTTTATTTTCTCTGTTGATTTATAGAATGTGCACAAGCTGATAATTTAATATCTTCTCTTGTCACTGAATTGCATGACTGTTATCTTTATCTCTTATTTTATAGTTCACAGAGGCTACATGAACTAGGTGATGAATTCAAGTCACTTCCACTTTGGAGACAGGTTTGCTACTTTTTTTTTATCGAAATCCAGTGTCTTCTTAATTCCTATGCATGACAGCCCCAGTCATATTTTTCCTATCGATTCTAGTTCTAGGCTGCTATTTATGTTTTGCATTGCTGCATTGACACATTTCATTCAAGATTCCAAACTTTTTATTATGATTGTTTGATTTTGATATCTATTGAGATAACAATGTGAATGAAGAAATTAATCATGAATACCATGCAGCAACATTAACTATCTTGTAACTCTCATAAACTAATATCATTTGCTGTGGTGTTAAAATTTGGTAGAAGAAGCTTGTTATTATGTTCTTTGCCATTGGGCAGCAACATTGTAGTTGTAACTCTTATAAACTATTAATATCTTAAATTGTGCTGGTCACGCACCTCATCGATATATCTCAACAAGAAGAACTAAATGCATGAAACCTACATTTGAACACGAAGAGAACACACACCAGACATTTCATCTTAAGCAAAAAGAAAATGTAAAGTTGTATAATGTGCACAGATCAAAGAAACTGCGAACATGTGAAGCATAACCAAAAACTCACATCTACAAGTGGTCAATTTTTGAAATGACTAATTTTGCCATCGGTAAGGTATAGTAGCTGAGAATCAAGTGGTAGCTTGTTTGGTACAGTATCAAGTACAGAGGTGAACATATTTTAGCTAATTTTCTTGCCTGCCACTGGCAGGCTCAGTACTCTCCTCTAAGACAACAAGGGGTCTTCTTCCATCCATCCATTTTTTAAGATATTGTATAATATGGCACGATTTTCCAAATAACACTTTGACCATTCATTTATCATATATTATATCACTTATGGTTATAAACTTATAATCATGGTAAAATATATTTGACTATGAATCCAATCATATAAAGTTTATATTATAATAATAAAAAAACAATAATCAAATTATTGGTCAAAGATTGCAAAATTTGAATCTTGATATATGTGTGCGTCTTATAAAAGTCGATGGACTAGTAGCTTGTAGATAAATATCTGCTTTTATTACCATAGCCTCCAGAACATTAGTTCACCACATATATATTATTTTTCATGTCTGTGTGTACACAGGTAGCTCAAGAATAAATCAGATTACATGGTTAACTTCATTTCATCCAAAAAACCTACACTACCCATCTAATTAGCAATCTTCAGTTGCCCTTCCAGAATGGTCCACCGCCGAAACTTCGTTTCAGCCAAAGTTAATGAAAGAGACCACGCATTAGAAGCAAACTTCATATGAGTAATCACTATCAAACTGAAACACAAAACCTACAGTACTATTCATTCAATGATTCGGTTTGATTTTCCAGCTTGCACTGCCCGGTGTTGATTATTTAGATCAAAGAGTGCTACACTAGCTCGCGAACAGCACTCGTGCTCGCATCGCCTCTGCGCGGGCGACTCGGGCAACTCCGGCACCCTCGCCACCCCCCGACCCACGCCGCCGCCCGAGCAGGTCGGTGGAAGCCCGTGCGGCCTGCGAGGAGGGCGGCGGCGGGGCCCTTTCCCCTTCCTTTGACGGATCCAGGTGGGCGCGTCCATCTGGGCCTTCCGAGGCGGCTTGCCGGTGAAAGCTGCGCTCCGCGGTGTTGGAGCCCGAGGGGCCACGGATCCGGCATGGCGCCGGCCGGATCCGGTGGTTGCGCGTGTGCCCATGGTTGCAGGGGCATCCGCCGGCGTCAGAGGTGACCGGCGACGCGGCGGAGGCACACAGTGGCTGCGGCGATGCGCATTCCGGTGCTCGACTCAGAGCTGGTGTGCGGGAGCAATGCGAGAGGGCCTGCGGAGGCGCGAACGACGCGTAGGGGCGCGGGAGCGATGCTTGCAGGCACGTGCGGCGGTACAGCCCCGCGGGGAGGCTGCGGCGGGAGCTCGCGGGTTCGCTCAGGCAGCAGCAATGGCCGGCTGTGGGCAGCGGCTGTTGAGGAGCGGCAAGGCCTGGTGAGGTGGCGTGGTAGTCCAGGGTGGCGGCTGCGCTAGACGGTGGCTGCTCATGCGGCCGCGGTGTGTGGCAATGCGACTGAGGGCGGCGCGGAGTGAGGAGGTGCGAGTTGGCCGTGGCGCGTGGTGGCACAGCGGCGCCACCGGCCCGAGGAAGACTTCTGTGATTTGCCGGTTTGTGGCCGTGCAGCTAGGGACGGGATTCTCCGGGCGAAAGTCTCGCCGGCTTCCTGCTGGCGACGGCGTCCGAGGGCATCGTTCTCCCTGTTGAGGGCGTCATCTTGGAGCCCATCCCTTCTGCGCGGTTTTCTCTGTGTGAAAGCCCTGTCCACTTGTTGGACGTGCAATGGTGACGCCATTGGCATCGTTACCTTCTTGGAGGCGTCGTTGGTGGAGACCCATCTCTGCCAGACGGTGGAAGGCTTGGCGGGGTGGCTCGGTGCAGGTGGTGGGCTCGAAGGGGGTTGCCGAGCTCATGCAGCAGCGACCAAATTCATGTTGGCAGCCGGGGGTCGTCACATGGATGTTGGTTTTGGTTGCTTGCAGCGGACTGCAGCGGCTGGCGTTGCTTGGCAGCTATCAGTGCGGCGTGGGACTATGTCGGAGGGCAGCGCTTGCAACACCAACATCGTGGGACGGCTTGGCTTGCAGCAGACTGTGGCGGGTTGCTCAGCATTGCTCGGCGACTTTGGTGTGGTACATCATCGAAAGACGGCGCAAGCGACAACTTGGCTTGCTAGTATGGCGGCAGTGGCTGTGGCGTGGGTGGTGCAATGTGCTGCGGTCGACCAGCGGGCACGGTTCGGCTGTTTGAGGGGGATCTTGGAACACAGGGCAACAATATTCATCATCCTGACGATTTAAGGAACGGATCCACGACACGAAGTACTGCGGCGGACGTGTCAAGGCCCCCGCGTGCGGTGCCTTCTGCGTGGCGACAAGAGTGAGGAGCAGGTCTAATGGTGGGTGTGGCGAGGCCCCCACACGTTGTGTCATCGCGGCGGTGAAGGTGAGGCAGCCTGCGAGAGGTCCGGATTTGGTGGTTTCACTCCGTCGGATGGTGTATGGTGGGGCAGCGGCACTACGACAACAGGTCCTGCATGGCGGTGGCCTCCTTGGTGTGGCGTGGTCTGTTTTTCTTGACTTCTTATCGACACGGGAACGTATTTCGATGGCGACTTCCTAGGCAGGAGAAGGTTGGTAGCCGCGGCAACTTGTCTTGCTAGGCCTCCATGGCCCTGCAGTTTTGAGTGTTTATCCGTGTTGATGCCCCAATCCAACCGGGTAAGACTTGAGGTGTGGAGCTCCCCGTGTTGATGCCCCGATCCAACCAAGAGAGTTGAGTTGTGGAGTTCCCCGTGTTGACGTCCCAATCCAACTGGGTGAGTCTTCTTTTTTGTTTCTTTTCTTTTCTTTGCCTATGGTTTTCCAAAACTGTAGTCTTGTATTTTTTTTCTACTATATCAATAGAAAATTGCACTATCTTGTGCCGTTCGTTCAAAAAAAAATCATTCAGATCAGAAAAGTTTCTGATTAAAGCTATCCATTCAACCTGCAACCCAACGAGAAAAAAAATCCAAATCAGAATCCAGATCACATGTGGCAGACGATGACAGATTAGATCAGAATTGAGAAAAATATTACAAAAGGCAGCATGGGTTCAATCGAACCATTCGTACTGAAAGCAAGGAAGGCTCACAAAATTGAATGATTGATTGAAGAGAAGGGTACATTATATAGGCAAGGATCGTCTTGAGTTTATAGAATACACCCAATCAATGGAGATCCTTGCCTAATACATATCAATGTACCATAAAACACACGGCAGCCCTGGCCAATGGCCGGTGCCTAAAGCCCAATGGGCCAGCCTAGTGTGTCACGTTAACACCCCCCGCAATCTGATCGTCAGCCACTGTGCACATTCAGACTAGTCCTGAACTCTGTGAACACCGAAGAAGGGAGGCCTTTGGTGAAGATGCCTGCATACTGAGATGAAGTCGGAACATGCAGAACTCTCAGATCACTGACAGTGACCCGAGTGAAGATCAATCTCTATGTTCTTGGTACGCTGATGCTGGACTGGGTTGGAGGACATGTAAACTGTACTGATGTTGTCGCCAGTGTGGCGCGACGGAGAGGTGCGCGGAGCTCCTGAAGGAGTTGGCGCAGCCATGTGGCCTCGGTGACATCATTAGCCACCGTGCGATACTTAGCTTCAGCACTCGATCTGGAGATGGTGTTCTGATGCTTCGAGGACCAAGAGATGAGATTGTCAGCAAGAAACACAGCATAGCCCGAGGTAGACTTGCGTGTATCCGGACAACCTGCCTAGTCGGCATCAGTGTTGACCCGTACATCAGTCGAAGAAGATGGTAGCAGCAAAAGACCAAGGTGAAGAGTGCCTCGAACATAATGGAGTATCCATTTGAGAGCTGCAAGGTGAGGCTCCCTGGGATCATGCATATGAAGACAAATCTGCTGCACAGCATAAGTGATATCCGGCCGGGTGAACATCAAGTATTGTAGAGCACCAGCCAGACTCCGAAAATCTGTAGGATCCGAAACAGGAGCACCATCAGCAGTGGCCACCTTAGGATTAGTATCAACCGGAGTAGAACACGGCTTGTGCTCTGCCATCCCAGTGCGATCAAGAATGTCCAGCATATACTATCGCTGAGAGAGGAGAAGGCCATCACCGCAATGATGAACATGCATACCAAGGAAGTGATGCAGTTCACCGAGATCCTTCATAGAAAACTCCTGCTGAAGAGCTGAGATAATCTGCTGAAGAAGCTCTGAAGACGAAGCAGTGAGGATAATATCATCAACATATAGCAACAAGTAAGCTGTGTCCGATCCGCGCTAGAAGACAAAGAGGGAAGTATCTGACTTGGCTTCCAGAAATCCGAGAGAGAGCAGGTGCGTAGCAAACCGACTGTACCAAGCCCGAGGAGCCTGCTTCAACCCGTATAAGGACTTGTTTAGATGACAAACAAAATTCAGATGGGTGGGATCCTCAAAACCAGACGGTTGCATGCAATATAATGTCTCAGTCAGTGTGCCATGCAGAAAGGCATTATTGACATCAAGCTGGTGAATGGGCCATTGACGAGAGAGAGCCAGAGAGAGTACTGTGCGAACAGTAGCTGGCTTCACCACAAGACTGAAAGTTTCTGAGAAATCCACACCAGGGCCCTGAGAAAAACCGCAAAGAACCCAGCGCGCCTTGTACCGCTCGAGAGACCCATCGGCCTGGAACTTGTGCTTTTCAAGATCCACTTTCTATTGACAATATTGGCCCTGGCAGGACGAGGCACAAGATCCCAAGTGTAGTTCTGCAACAGAGCCTCATGTTCCTCCACCATAGAAGCTGGCCAGTTAGGATTAGCCATAGTGCTACGATAGGTTTTCGGGATGGGAGACAGAGCGGCAGCGTGGAGAAAGGGCTGGGGAGGCATCCGATAGCCTGTCTTGGCACGCGTCGCCATGATGTGCTCGTTGCTCATTGGAGGAACAGCCATGGCGCCCTTGGGCAAGGACGGTGGACCGTCGGGTGCAGAAGCAGGAGCACGCTGGCGGCGCGAGTACACCTTGGTGATCTCGCGCATCGGAGGGGCGAACGCAGGGGACGCGGCCTGAGGTGGGAACCCAGGCGGTGGGCCATGGGGTGCACTGGTGGCCGAGGTGGTCATGCCGGCGATTTCTGGCGGGGCTGCGCGTGGCGTGGGAGATGGGGTACCTGGCAAGCGCCGTGTGGGTGGGACGTAGAGCGCGCGCATCGGGGACCCAGGGGGCGATGCTGTGTAGGGCGCTGGCGAGTCCGCCCTGAACTGCAGCGTGGCCGCGTGTGGCACGGAAGAGGGGGGTACCCGGCACGCGCCGCGTAGGCGGGATGTAGAGCGCGCGCATCGAGGACCTAGAGGAGGACGCTAGAGGCTCCGAGGCCCCAGGAGGGACCACAGAGGAGTCCGCAGCTGTCACATCCAGACAGCGGGGGAGGCATCGAGGGAGGAACCTGCAGGAAAAACTTTGTGCGTTGATCCAATAGGAGTGGGCACAACGTTAGTAGCATCCAAAAACTCAAAATCAACGAAAGGTAGCTTCATCAAAGATGACATGCCGGGAGATGATGACTCGATTTGTAGACAAATCAAGGCAGTGGTATCAAGGAAGACGCACAGGGTGGAGCGAGGAGCGAGTTTGTGTGGAGCAGTAGCGGAAAGGTTTGGGTAACACATGCAGCCAAAGACTCGAAGGTGGTCATAAGCAGGCGGTTTGCCTAGATGGGCAAGGTGCGGCGTGGAGAAGGCGAGGGTCTTGGTCAGCAAGATGTTAAGGAGGGAGGTCGCCGTGGAAAGGGCCTCAACCCAGTAGGAGGGAGGCATGGCGGCTTGAAATAGCACGGAGCGAACGACATTATTTATAGAGCGAATAATACATTTAGCTTTACCGTTCTGAGGTGAGGTGTAAGGGCAGGACATGCGGAAATGGATGCCCTTCCCTTGGTGAGAAAGAATGTGCGGGTACTGGAGTTGTCAAACTCTTTCCCGTTGTCGCACTTAACTGCCTTGATGGTGGTGCCAAACTTGGTGGTGGCGTAGGTGAGAAAGTTGGAGAGCGCGCTGAAAGTGTCACACTTAAAGCGAAGAGGAAAAGTCTATAAATAGTGAGTGCAATCATCAAGTATGACCAGATAATATTTATTTAAATCCAGAGACGCTAACAACAGGAGACGTCCATAAATCACAACGAATAAGATCAAACTGATGAGTGGCATGAGATGATGACGCATGAAAGAGGAAACGAACATGTCATCCCAAATGACAAGCATGGCATAAGTGTGAATAATCCTCTAACTTAAATGAGACACTAGACGCGAGCTTCGACAAACCTCATGACCGGGGTGTCCATGATGCTTATGCCACAGTGGAGAGGTAGCTTGGGCGACAAAGGAGCGAGTTGCTGGGAGGCGCACGGGGTACAACAGCCTAGAGCTATTGCACCTGACGATCTTGGTCCGTGACGGAAGGGCCTTCACAGAACAACCAGCGGGGTCAAACTCAACAGAGCAATTGTTATCGGTAGTAAACTGGCGCATAGAGATAAGATTCTTAATAATTTGTGGTGAAACAAGAACATTATTAAGACATAAAGAAGGAGATAACTCTGTGGAGGCAGTGGCGATAACAGGAATAACAGAGCCGTTACCAACAACAATGGATGAAGGAGTAGGATACCGCGGGAAACAGGCATGCGAAAGTATGTGAGGTAGAGAGGTCATGTGTGAAGTAGCACCTGAGTCGAAGTACCACTCGTTGGAGGGAAGCTGGTTCAGCGACGCCGTGCTGAACACGAAGGCCAGCGACTGCTGGTCCCAAGAGGGGAGGCCGGCCATGGGATGGTACAGTCCTGGGGCGGTCCAGTGGTCACAGGAGGGGCAGCAGCTTGCTGCTGCTGCGGGGCAACATACGGCAGCTGCGACGGGGCGACATACTGCAGTTGCTGCTGGGCAACGAATGCCTGCAGCTAGGCTGTGGGATGGGCGCCAGAGGCGGGCGGGGACCAGGCCACATCTGGATGGTCCCCGTCCACGGATTGTAGAAGGTGGGCCAAGAGGCCCTGTCGGGGCGGCCTTGGCTCCGAGGCGCTGCTGTGACGCGGGGTCAGGGGTCGAGCCGCCGGACCCACTGCCAGTGCAGCCGCCACCGCGGCGCTTGCTACGACGATTGGCGGGCTTGCCGGTCGCGGCCCCTAGAGCCAGAGGCGGCCTGAGGCTGCTGGGAAGGCGGCGATTTGGAGAAGGCGGTGAGGGCGGTAGCCCGGCCGGCGAGGCGCTCACCCAGCATGAGTTCCTCCAGGGCGAGATCATCACGCGCCACCAGGAAGGTGGGGAAGGGCTCCGATGTGAGCGTAGCGGTCGTTGTGGCCGCAGATCATGTTGAGGACGAGGGTCCGGTCAGAGATGACCTCCCCGAGCGTGCCGAGGTCGTCAGCCATCATCTTCAGATGCTGGCAGTAGTCGGTGATGGAGAGATCACCCTGAACAAAGTTGCGAAACCTCGTCTCAAGCTGCATGACGCGTGTCTCCCGGTTACCGAGGAATTGCGATTCCACGGCAAGCCAGGCATCCCGGGCGGTGGAACCCTGAGAGTAAATGACTTTGACGGGGTCGTCAGAGAGCGTGCCGAAGATCCAGGACTTGACCACGCAATTCATGCGGGCCCAATCTGAGGTCATCGGGACGGGAGCGTCGATGTGGACATGATCCTGGAGGGAGAACTTGTTTAGGGTGAGAAGAAACTGATCACGCCAGCGGCCGAAATTACCGGAGTCGACGCCGAGGACGATGGAGATGAGGCTCCGGATATTGTTGACAGCGACAGCCTGCGCATGCAAGTTGAGGAGGGCAGCAGCCTCGTGCAACAGCATGGCGGCTTTGAGATCAGAGGGGCCGGTAGAAGAATCCTTCGGGGGCGGCTTGGGGGGCGCGGCAGCTCGCGCTGCAGCCGCCCGTGCTTCGGCGGCGTGGGCAAGGGCAGCGTCGCGGGTGCGGGTAGCAACCGCGGCCTCCTCCTCGGTGGCGCAGGCGAGCACTAGGTCGGCGTCGTACGCGGCCTGCCGCTCCTTGGCGAGTCGCTCGGCCTCTGCAGCGGTGGCGCTGGCCTCGTCCTGGAGAACAGGGGCGCCAGGGGCAGGGGCCGTAGGGCGCCAGTGGCCGGATCTACAACAGGGCAGGAGATGCAAGTGCGGATCTACGACTAAACACCAGGAGGGATGCGCAGGACATGTTCTTACCATGGGAGGGCTGGTGCTGCATTATCGAGCTGACACGCTTCGTCGGAAGGGGCAGTGGAGGCAGGGCAGTAATGGCTCCTGTCATCGCAGCGGAAGGAAGAAAGGAGGGGGTGGCACTGGTCTTCGCAGCCTCATAGGGAAGCACGTGGCAGCAGCAGCAGCAGCCACTGCAGAGGAGGAGGCCATCCAAGCTTGGGAGGTGTCGGGATCCGCCGTCCCGGTGCCCCGTGCCACTCGCTCCATCGGGATCTACTGCTGTGCTGCTCCGCTCCGCCTCGTAATGCCACCGCTCCGCCGGGATCTGCTGCTGCCCATTCACTCGTTGGAGCCATCGCTGCGTGAGCTTGCGGCAAAGCTCGTACTGCTGCTGCTGAGAACTGTGCAGAGAGGGATAAATGTGGGAAGAGGGAATGGGTGGGGAATGAGAGGAGAGAGACTCGGCGGGTCAATAAAAAGAAATGGAATTGTTGAAGCTTTTTGGCGGGCAAATGATATTTGACTTTGGATGGTGGGAAAAAAAAATTCACTCACTTTCCCTACAGATCCATAGGATTTACTAGGAATATAGGAATGAGACTACCATTCTGGTTCGTCCTCACAAAAACACAAGATTCCTAAGGAAAGTAGAGTTCCCTACCATTTTGGAAAGAACCTCCTACGGAAACAAACTACCTTTACAAGTCTCCAGATTTTCCTAGGGAAACAGAATAACTGCATGGAGACCGTCACATTCCAGTAGTGAAAGTAGCATTTAAGTGTCAATGTTTTCAAATTTAGGTTTCTACATATGTAGATTTTGCCCTTTAGTTGTCAGGACACCATGCTCATTGGTACTATGTTCTGCAAATTAAGCTAAACCAAAGTACCTGTTCCTGGCAGACAGACAGACAGACAGTAAATGTTTATAGATCAAGTTAGAATTGTTATGGTATATAACTAAAAATAAGTGGCAATCTGAGTCATACTATTAATAATCACATGTAGCATGCTATACTTTTAACATGTACTATTTTCTGATTACTCTTACACACTGCATGACATTAATTGGAAACATTTCTTTCAGGCAGAACCAAGATTTCTATGGAATGGCTATTTGTTGGAGCCACTTATTGAGAACAAAGTGAGATTAGATTTCTGTTTACATAATTTCCAGCTCTAATGGATCTAAGTGACATTAGTTTTGATTCATGTTTTGTCCCTTCACAGATGCACCAATACTTGTTACCTGTCATCCAAGGAAGTATCCTCGGCTTGTTGTAACGACTTTTTGATACCTTAGTAGTTTATAAAATTCATTTGTTCTATATCTGTATGGGTTAAAATGTCAATTTGGGCTGAAACTTAACTAAATAAAAGGTTTTCAGAGTATTCATGCAGAAGTTAGGTCAGAAAAGGTAAATGTAACTCTGATTGCACGAAGGTGCACAAGGAGGATAGGTGAGAACTACCAAGCATCAAAATAAGTTTGATCACCAGTTTCCTTCAATCACATTTTAACAATATTCTGGACTTGTTTCCTTTATGAGGCTGTCTTCTTTGCCGAAGGTACGCGGATGTGGAGGCGAGGAGCTGATCCAGAGGGTTATGCTGCAAACTTTGTTGAATCAGAGCAGATAATGCAATCAAATGGATTTACAGCATCCTATGTACAGGTACATCTCTTCACACAATGTAAAATCATTATTTGCTGATTAAACATTTCGGATGTTTTAGGGCCTTAGCTTCCTTTTCTATCTTCTTAAAGTTCTATTATGCTTAATTGTTTATGTTTTGTTAGTCTTCATAGTTACCTGTTATCTTTCTTCTTCTCCTCAATTAACTCATTGAAACTAATTTGTTGTTTCAGGTTCGAGGTTCTATGCCTTTTCTTTGGGAGCAGATTGTTGACCTGACATATAAACCCAGTTTTGATGTTGTAAGAGTAGAAGAGGCGGTGAGTTCTCTATGTTTTTAGGCTTTATTCAGTTTTAATAAACCTTGTTCTCCAATAACCTCTATCATCAATAAACTTTTTCTCGAATGGCATTCATCTTTGATGCACTTGAGTCCAGGGCTGTTAATCTTTTTTCGATTCTAATTTTTCTTGAAAAAAATCTATTCTGCAGCCACGTGTACTTGAGCGGCACTTTCATGATTTACAAAAGAAATATGGAGCTGTTGTAGCTGTTGATCTTGTCAACACAGTAAGTACTGAATTTTCAAACTTTCAACTCACTCATGCTTCCATTTTCAAATGAAAAAAACATTTATTATGCTTCCACCTCTACCTTGTTGGTGGTTTTCAATATGACAGTGCTTTTTTTCATGTGTAGATTAAATATTTCTTCATTCATAAAAAGTAATTTGCATACTGTCATACTCCCATTGTCTTATTTTTCATATTTCATTACTTAAAATGGAACTAAGTTATCCCCTTTAGGTTATGCTGTACGTTTGATGAGTCATGGCATGTTTATTTATAAATATTCTTCTTAATAATTCTGAGCATATGCTTCTTTGTTGGCCCAAAGAAGCTAGTTGATCCTTTCCATGTGACATTCAACTTTTACATTTCTGTGCAGCATGGTGGTGAAGGCCGTCTCTATGAAAGATATGCAAAGTCTATTGAACCTATACTCAGCGAAGATATAAGGTGACATTTCGTTGCCCTCGCTACTATTTCCGTATTGCTGTTTACTGTTGCTAACTGTGCTATATCCAATTTATTGCAGATTCGTGCATTTTGACTTCCATAAAATCTGTGGTCATATTCATTTTGAGCGCCTTTCTCAGCTCTACGATCAAATTGAGGATTATCTCAAGAAGCACAAGTGTGATATTTTACATGATTTACTACTTTTTAGTTTTTAGTCTGTACTTTTGGTGTTATTTTTACTCTATTGCACTTCCCTACAGTCGCATTTGTGTCTTGATTCCTGACTTGGCTAGTTCACGATGCTATGTATTTACCATATTAGAAATAACTATTAGTTCTCCATGCTTACAGCAGAATGAGTGCTGTTGACATGTGGATTTTTCTAACTAACTTAATATCAAAATATCCATATTTTTGTGCTTTAGTTTAGCAAATAGATCTTCCTTTAGTAGTTCTTAGGTTTTAATATTCAGTCAAAGTAGTGGAATACTACTTGTCTTTCGTTATACACTCAATGGTTTTGTTTATCCTGTAGGAGTATGGAGAATCAATTCTGGATCTGAAATACATCATATATTTTGACAATTATCATACTTTGTTATAAAAGCGTCATAATGCTATGTTCACATGGTCTCACCAATTTTATTGGATAGGTACTTCCTCTTGAGTGATAAAGGTGAGAAAATTGAGCAGCAAACCGGCACTACAAGAACAAATTGCGTCGACTGTTTAGATCGCACTAATGTAACTCAGGTACATACTTCCAAGTTCAGTTTTGTTATGCCATTTTAGGTTATAAACCATCAATTTTTGTCAAAGAAAATTCTTGGTTGATACAATTTGTCCGGTGTGGCATCATTATCGATTCCGACTTTTACCAAACTAATAGTAGTTACACTGGTCAGATTCGATAGTGATACATTCTTCTTTCTGTAATGCAACCTAGATAGTTAGATGCGCTGACAAAAAAACTTGTCTAAATAACACCAAATGATATGCTGCTTATGTGTTCTTTTACCTTCAAAGTCATTAATGCATTCATCACATGCCTAAGATTGTCTCAAAACTATATATCTAGGCACACAATATGAACTGAATCATTTCGAAAGTATTTGTACTTTCATGTTGACATATCCTCTTCTATGGGTCCATTGTTATCTCTATTTAATACTTTATTTATCTCAATTCTAATCATTGCTATGATGAATAACAGAGCATGATTGGGAGAAACCTTCTGGAAAGCCAGCTCCAACGAATAGGGGTTTTTGGTGCTAATGATACAGTCAGTAACTTTCCAGATTTTGATGCAAATTATAAAGTTTGTAAGTATTATGTTTGATAGTTATTAATCATGGTTGCTACTAATGCTCCAGCGTGTCCATGACCAATAATGCTTCATTACAGTGTGGGCCAATCATGGAGATGCAATAAGCACTCAGTACTCTGGAACTCCGGCTTTGAAAGGAGATTTTGTTCGGTAATTTCAACAGAACTGATTCTATATATTCTCATTTCTTAAGTGCATTGCAATTAATTATTTCTACCTTTGGTATCATAGCAGTTCAGCAGCTAAATTTTTCTACGAAACTGTATAGATTTGAGGATCCCGCATTGCACTGACTCCTTTTGAGTTTCACCTTGGCATGCCTTAAGTAATGTTCTATTTCTGATTCTGTGCAATGTTCACATCATTATCGGCACTACCTATCTAGAAGTTGGCTAGTTGCTCTTCTTACATTCTATCGTTTCGTTGATAGAAAACAAATCAAAGAAACGCCATATTTAGAATGCATGAAACTCATGGGTGCTGTACGGTGGGAATATTGCTCAACTAATCACAAATGTTACTTGTGTTGTAAAATATGTTGGCATATTATAAATTTTTTATATTTATATTTTGAAATTATACATTTTTTGTCTCCTGTTCAGCTAGCATGTTTTAATTTCCTGCTCAGGTGAGCTACTACTGCCTTATATTCATATTCTGTAACTGGAAAATTACATTCTTTCTTATGTTATCCTTTTTTGTATTTGTTTTATCCACTAGGTATGGGAAGCGAACTACTCAGGGAATTTTAAATGACCTATGGAATGCACTTGCTAGATACTACCTGAACAACTTTGCAGATGGTACAAAGCAGGTAATTTGCTTATTTTTTGTATAAGCACATGAATGTTTCTGGAAAAGATTTGTACACAATGTGGTGGATAGGGTTGGCATAAATTGTCAACATATTGGGTCAAACCGAGGCAAGTTCTCAATTTTGATTAAAAAATGATTGATAAAGATATCCTTTTCATATTCATGTAAAAAAGAAAATTAATTGTGTATCGGTAGGTATTTGTCTTTAATATGCCATAAATTAATCATTTGTAGTTTCTATGTGTTATGTGGGGCAAACATTATGTACGTCGTGCTAAGAAGGTGGCAGGTTAAGCCACGTGTATCTTTCACTAGTTGGTAGGATAGTGAGTTTGAATAGATTCGGTTGTTAGCAAGGTTAGTTCGGTTAGCTTCAGATAAGGCTTGTTAGCAGAATTGGTTAATAGATTGGTTTGTTGGCAGCTTGTACGAGAAGGTAGCTATGCTGGATATATATCCAGTCGTGTAATCTGAAAACAACCATGCAATGAAAGTATCTTCATCCTATCTCTAATCCCCTCAAGCGTAGAGCAGGAGGGACTTGATCCCTCTCCTCTATCGTCATCTACCTGGCTAGGTCGTAGCCATCACATTGGTATCAGACGACCAACTATCCCACGCCATGGGTGACGAAGCTAAAAACAAGGCTGCGGCCGACTCTTTGGCAGCAACGGAGAAGGAACACCAAGAGCTCATGGCAGCTCTCCTCAAGAAGTTCGACGTCCTGACCGCGCTTGAAGATCGGCTCGGCCGCATCGAGACCACACAAAAGCAGATGATCCTGCACTCCCAAGGTCTAGAGCTCCTCCAGCAGCGCAAGGAGGGACCCCTCGGCAACACACGCTTCCACAAGTTGGATTTCCCAACTTTTGATGGCACAGGAGATCCATTGCCCATCCTCAACCGTTGTGAACACTACTTTCACGGGCAGCACACCATCGAGGAAGAACAAGCCTGGCTAGCGGTGCTCCACCTCCACGGATCAGCGCAGCAGTGGTACGTGCAACTCGAGCGGGATGAGGGCGTTCTGTCATGGCGCCGCTTCTCTACACTGCTCGATGCGCTTCGGGTCGCCCCTCAGATTCAATCTGCTCGGTGAACTGGTGGCATGCCGACTCTCGGGCACCATCGCCGACTACCAAGATCGCTTCCTGGCGCTTCTCACCCGCGCCGGCCCCCTCACGGAAGCGCAGTAGGTCCAGCTGTTCATTGCCGGGTTAGGTGAACCCCTCAGCATTGATGTGCAGCTTCTTGGACCCCAATCGTTGGAGGTCGCCATAGTTTCGCCCGCTCCTATGAATGTCGTGAGCAGATGGCGGCACCTCCACCATGTGCCGGACGCTCGACAGCGCCACCCTCTCGCGGCCTTCTCCCAGCCCCGCAACCGGTGGCAACCACCCCGTTGGGATCTACGTCAACACAGCCCCAGGGGTTGGCCGCCGCACCGCCCAGCACTGCCACGGTGGCTGGCCGCACCGTGCGCCGCCTCTCACCAAGCGAATTGGAGGAGCACCGCCACAACGGACAATACTTCAATTGTGATGAGAAGTATGTCAGGGGCCACGACTGGGTCTGTGCACGCCTCTTTGTCTCGGAGATAGCGGGCGATGCCGCCGCCGCCGCCGACGCAGTGGTGGACGGCTCCGACTCTGCGCCACAGATCTCCTTGCAAGCAATATCAGGAGTTCGCACCCGTGACACCATGCAGGTAGTGGTCCAGCTAGGCCACATCATGGTGACTGCCCTGCTCGATTCCGGCTCCACCCACAACTTTGTGTGTTTCATCCCGCGCAGGCCTGTGCTTCATCCCGCGCACCGATCTGGCAGTTATGGTGGCCAATGGTGATCGTGTTCGTTGCCTAGGTGTGTTCCGTGACGCCGCTTCTCCATCAACGGCGAGCCGTTCCGCGCCGACGTCTACATGCTACCCCTTGGCGGCTGTGACATGGTGTTCGGCGCAGACTGGCTGGCCACCTTGGGATCGATCCTTTGGGATTTTGGACGCCAGACTATCGCTGTGGTGCTCCAACCGGCGTGTGCGCTGGTGCGGCATGGCCGGGCCAAGCGGTTCACAACTCCATGCGACCCAGGGGCCGGACCTCCTGGACCTCCTCCTAGACGAGCTCACCGACGTGTTCGCTGCTCCGGAGGGATTGCCGCCACCCCGTGCCCGGGATCACTTCATCCATCTCCTGCCGGGCACCCCACCAGTGGTTGTGCGCCCCTACCGGTATCCACAACTGCAGAAAGACGAGTTGGAACGCCAGTGCCATGCCATGGAGGAACAAGGTCTCATCCAGCATAGCTCCACGGCTTTCTCTGTGCCGGTACTCCTCGTCAAGAAGTCAGATGGCACCTGGAGCCTCTGTGTGGATTTCTGAGCCCTCAATGAGCACACAGTGAAGGACAAATTTCCCATACCCGTGGTTGTGGAGCTCCTAGACGAGTTACATGGCGCTAGATTCTTCTCCAAACTCGATCTCCAGTCCGGCTATCATCAAGTGCACATGAACCCGGATGACATTGCCAAGATGGCATTCAGAACATATGATGACTTATATGAGTTCCTTGTCATGCCATTCGGCCTCACAACGCGCAGGCCACGTTCCAGGCTCTGATGAATGATGTGCTACGCCCGTTCCTCCGTCAGTTTGTGCTCGTCTTCTTCGACGACATACTGATATACAATGCATCCTGGGCGGAGCACCTGGGTCACATTCGCGCCGTGTTGTCTGTCCTTCGCCAACACCAGTTGTTCCTGAAGCGCTCCAAGTGTTCCTTTGCCAAGACATCCATGGCATACTTGGGCCATGTGGTCTCGGGCCAAGGCATCGCCATGGACACCAGCAAAGTTCAGGCGATCCTGGACTGGTCAACACCATCATCGGTGCACGCTCTCCGCAGTTTTCTTGGGTTGGCCGGCTACTACCGCCGTTTCATCAAGGAGTTTGGCTCCATTGCGGCCTCGCTCACCAACCTACTGAAGAAGGATGCGTTCCAATGGTTGCTAATAGCAGAAGTGGCTTTCAAAGCATTGCAGCATGCGCTCACGACGGCGTCAATGCTGGCCCTCCTCGACTTCACCAGGAGTTTCATCATTGAGGGCGATGCCTCTGGATCCGGCATTGGCGTGGTGCTCCATCAGGATAGCGGTGCGATTGCCTTCGTCAACCGGGCGCTCCCTCCACGGCATCGCGGCCTTGCAGCTTATGAGCGGGAACTCATTGGATTAGCCCAAGAAGTTTGCCACTAGCGCCCGTATCTTTGGGGTCGTTCTTTCATCATCTGCACTGACCACCAGCCCCTGAAGTTCATCCTCGACCAGCGCCACCATCCCACAACATCATTGGGTGATCAAATTCTTGGGTTTTGATTTCTCAGTGGTGTACAAGATAGGGCGGACAAACGTCGTGGCAGATGCCCTCTCTCTCCGTGACGCCGACATGGTCACTGTGCACGCCATGTCCGCGCCATCATTTGATCTGCTCACGGAGTTCCGGGCGGTGGTTGCTAATGATGAGACACTATGCAAGCTCCGCACGCGGCTGGAGGCCGGTGAGCTAGGGGAACCATGGCAGGTCGTGGATGGGTTGGTCACCTTCCAGTGCCACCTGTTTGTGCCTGCCACATTCTCCCTGCTGCCATCGATCCTCGCTGCGGCTCACGACGACAACCATGAAGGCGTTCAACACACACTCCATCGACTCTGCCGCAACTTCCATGTGGCGAACGCCCGCGCCGCCGTACAGGACTTCGTTCGCTCCTGCATCGTATGCCAGTGGAACAAGGTGGAACACCTTCAACCCATCGGGCTCCTGCAACCATTACTGGTTCCCCCGGCGGTCTGGCAAGACGTCAGCATGGAGTTCATCGAGGCACTACCAAAGGTTGGGGTCAAGTCTGTCATCCTCACCGTCGTGGATCGCTTGTCCATGTATGCACATTTCATTCCATTGGGGCATTCATAAACGACCGAGTCGGTGGCGCGAGCTTTCTTCACCGAAATCATGCGCCTGCACGGCAATACCGGCGTCCATCGTCTCCATCCGCGACCCGGTGTTCACATCGGCATTCTAGAAGGCCCTCTCCGCTATGTCGGGCTCCAAGCTCCTGATGAGCTCCGCCTTCCACCCTTAAACCGACGGACAGACCAAAGTGGTGAACAAGGCTATAGGTATGTACCTCCGCTGCATGACAGGCGACCGTCCTCGCCAATGGGTCCGCTGGCTTCCATGGGCTGAGTACATGTAAAACACTACCTTCCATACCACTCTCAAGGAGATGCCGTTCTGTGTCGTTTATGTCCGGGATCCGCCAAGCTTGCGCTCCTACGACCACGGCGAGATCAGGGTGGCGGCGGTCGCCTAGTCCATGGCTGAGCACGACGCGTTCATTGCAGACGTACGTCTACTGCTCGAGCAAGCTCAGGCGGTCGCAAAGGCTACCTATGACCGCTCCCATCATCCACTGCAATTCGCCGTTGGCGATTGGGTATGGATTCATCTTCATCACAAGTCGCATGGATCTCCGACTGAAGCCACACGCGGCAAGCTGCGCCAACGTTTCTTTGGGCCTTATCAGATCACCGAGAAGATTAACGATGTCGCGTTTCGTCTGGCCTTGCCGCCTAGATCTCGCCTGCATAATGCTTTCCATGTGGGTCTCCTCAAGAAATATGTGGGTCAGCCACCGCAGGTTCCTCCGCAGCAACCTCTGACTCAAAATGGTGCTATAGTCGCCGTTCTAGCAAAGGCGCTAAAAGCTCGCCTGTGTCGCTGCGTTTGTCAAATACTGTTGCAGTGGCAGGGGCTTCCTCCATCAGTGTCGTGGGAAGATCTACTAGCATTCCAGGAGCAGTATCCTTCCTTCCAGCTTGAGGACAAGCTATTGCTCGAGGGGAGTGATGTTATGTGGGGCAAACATTATGTACATCGTGCTAAGAAGGTGGCAGGTTAAGCCACGTGTATCTTTCGCTAGTTGGCAGGATAGTTAGTTTGAATAGATTCGGTTAGCTTGAGGTAAGGCTTGTTAGCAGAATTGGTTAGTAGATTGGTTTGTTGGCAGCTTGTACGGCATGGTAACTATGCTGGGTATATATCCAGCTGTGTAATCTGAAAACAACCAAGCAATGAAAGTATCTTCCTCCTATCTCTAATCCCCTCAAGCGTAGAGAGGACTTAATCCCTCTCGTCTATTGTCATCTACCTGGCTAGGTCCTAGCCATCACACTATGCATGATGATATTTGGGTTAATTGTATCGGTGCCATTACAATTCTTCAAGTTCATTGATTTACCATTACAATTCACCTATTTGAAAATATGCTATTACAATTCATTCTTTGCTTGAGACATGCCATTTTATACGTATTTGATTCTCCTGGACCGACGTGCAATCTCTGGTATTTTTGTATGGACCAAAATGCCCTTGCTTCCTCTCCACCCTCCACTCACTTACTTGTGGACCCCACATGTCAGCTTCTTCTTCTTTCCTTTCTTCCCCAGCCGTTGTCGCCGCCCTCCACCCCCGGCCCTGTGCATGCGCCCAGGTCGTGTCGTCGGAGGTGGAGTAGACGCCGGCCATCGGAGCAGACGCCGCGTGGATCTCCAGCTTCCCCTACATGGGCTCGTCAGCCATGAAACCGCCCCCCTCAGGACCAGCACTTCCTCTGGCTGGAGCTTGGAGACTAGGGCCTTGGTGGCGGCGCACGCGATGGGTGGGGACGGCGGCGACAAGTTGGGCCTCAGCGGCCTCGAGATCTGGGGCTTCATGCATCATGCCGAAGGAGGCTCCACCCACGCCGGCAAGCCCCGGAGCAGCCTAGAGGAGCGGGCCAGTGGGAACACCGCGCACAACGGCGCGACCGACACACAAGCCGGCGACGGATCCCCCGGCCGCAGCGGCCTTAGTGTTTAAATCGTCGGGTGGTGGTGGGCCCTCGACGGTCCTCGCCACGGACGAGCCCGAGCGTGCGGTGCTCCTCGTCATCGCCAGTGGTCTTGGAGGACTTGGAGGACGGGAGGCGGTAGAGAACGCCATGAACTTGCCCATGAGCTGGTGGCCGTCCTAGATTCGTCACCAAGCTGGAGAAGAAAGGAAGGAGGAAGAAGATGACATGGGGCCTACACGTCAGCTAGGAGGAGATGAGAGAGGCAGCAGAGGCATTTTGGTCCATACGAAAATATCAGGGCCTGCACGTGGGTCTAGGAGAATCAAATATGTACATAATGGTACGTCTCAAGCAAAGGACGAATTGTAATGACACAATTGTAATGGCACATCTTCAAATTGATGAATTGTAATGGCAGATCAGTGAACTTGAAGAATTGTAATGGCACGGATCCAATTAACCCATGATATTTAAGCACTGAGAACCATGCATTACATGGCATCATGATTTGGACGCGCGCTTGGTAAAATTCTCAAGTCAGGGTTAGTTTGCTTCATTAGGTGGGTAGGACATGGTAGAATTGTATGTTTTACTTGTCAGTATATTTTTTGATGGTACCCCAATAGCAAATCAATGGAGACAACCCTTTTTCTATAGGGTGTGTGTCAATGAGGGGTACCTATACATGGATTTTTTAGATATAGCTCTCTTCTATCAAAACATGTCGTCATCGGGATAAGAAAAGTTGCATCAAGCGCAATCATTCCTTATTCGATACATGTTGTCTTATATAGGATGCCATGGATCTTCTTCAAGGACATTACATCTCCTCTGTTAGTAGGGACATGGCCGCTCCAGTTAAAGAAGGACTTCTCGAGAATTATGCTGTGAGTACAATTTGGACTTACTCTTTTACAAGATGAGATCATCATAATATGACTTCCTAATTGTAAATTCTTCCAGTAGCGCATACCAAATAAAAACAACATAATTCTAAAAAAACATTTTCTTTGGTATTATGTTGGTAACTTATCTTACAAGGAACTACCATGTGCGCTTTCACAGTTGTAAATAAGAATTAAGGAATAAACTTTTTCATAGTTCAATGCAGCAATTCATGCAAGTTACATCATATTTTGATTGCATATATTACTCCCTCTATTCGAGAAGGTAAGAGGTATTGGTTTTGTCCTAAGTCAACATCTACAACATGACATTAGTTTCATTAAATCCACCATGAAATATGTCTTGATAATGCATTCATTTGGTATTATAGATGTAATATATTTTTATGTAATACTCCCCCCGTCCCAAAATAAGTGTTCATTTAGAAAATTTAAGACACATCACTAGCAGTGAGAAATGACCTCGTTGTACTTATAGAAGTTGTGATTGAAAACCGCACTACTTATTTGGTTCTCTAGATCCTCAACAAATGCAAAGGCAGTGGAACTAGAAAATTACCATCCACTAAGCATTTGATTGCGTCCATGCCCTTCTTTATACATTTTTTTCTTGATATTTGGTAGTGCTTTAATTGAGTGGACAAAATGACAAGTTAAAAGAATACTCTTTGTGGGATAAAATTTGAATGATAAATGGATACTTATTTTGGGATGGAGGGAGTATTGGACATGGTTAGATAAGGTTGACTGAAGAGAAAAGCAAAATGTCACACCCGGTTTTTAAAAGAAAACCGAATGTATAACTATATGTATGTCAAAATCAAGTTTCATATATATAACGACGTTATAATGGAATAATGAGCAACAATATCATGTAATTGAGACTTACAGTGAATAAAAGCCTATCAGAGATACACAGCTTATCCTGAAAACGACGGCTCCAAACTTCACAGGCAATCGACTGGGAATTGCGTATGCCTAGAACTCAGCAGCATCTTCAGCTTCATTGCAACTTTCTTCTCTCAGCAGTGTTGTTATAGTAAGGGTGAGCACATATCGTACTCAGCAAGTATATTAGAAAATAAATGATATGAAAGGCTTAAAGCAAGGAATAAAGACTGGCTGAATAAAGCGGTAAGCATTTTAATTTATAGTTGAGCATTAACAGTCTAATTACTATTCATGTTTGAAACCATCCCATATTTATGAAAAAAAAGTATATGTCCGAATAAACAAAAAGCTTGGAACATTTAATAACTGAATTAATCAATGATTTCCATTAAGTAGACATGTGAGGGTCCGAGTCGCTCTTGACCGTGAGCACGGCTGATATATCAGTTTTGACTCTGCAGATGTTGCACACTTTCACCACAAGTCGTGTCTCCCTTTGTGCCCGGGTTTGCAAGTCCCTTAAACACTTCCTTTGGTGAGTGGCAGGGATTCACTACGAGGCCTTTACAAAGACTCCCTAGCCAGTAGTAGCCCGCTAAGGTTTCAGCAGCTGCGTGAGTGAACCTCCCCCAAGGCGTGACCAAAACCCAAACAAATATTACACCCTTGGTAGGCAGCGAACCCCTCATCACAGGCTCCCCTCATGCACTTTTCGGTAAGCTACTAACAAGCTAGAGACATCTAATTAATCAGCCAAGACCAGAGCCATATAGTTGTTGTGGTTGCGCTGTTTTCCCGGGTGGTTCTCCATGGTTGATTTTAATCAAGTTCACAAAATCACCATATTGTTCCAAAATGTATCAATTGTAGAAGGAAGTCTCAAGTATCATTGTTATAAACCACCCATAACTATTGCTCAGCAACTAAGCAAACTACCCAAAAGATTTTATAAAAGAAACCCGGCTATTCAAGGACATGGATAATCAAACAGGATAATAGGTACCCATCGAATTAATGCATGCAAGCGTAAAATAAATGTTATTAGGACAAAATATGATCAAGGAATATACTTGCCTTAAATCCAGATAATAACTGCTCAGAGTCTTCAGCTCTTGTTCTTGCATCTCTTCATCTTCACAACTCTCGAACTGCGTTCCTTCTACTCGCGACAAGCATTGGCACAAACATAGAAGAAACAAGCAAACAAGCACAACTAAAAAAAGAGCACTAAAGAAAAGAAAAGCATTACAAAAATGCACTAAAGGAGAGAAGTCGGCCAGTGAAGATCGAATTTACCTCTAGGATTTTAGAGCGACAGTTCTTATCGTCGGTGATGACAAAGCAATATCACCAACAGAAAATGCCGAAATCGAGATAAGACTCCATTTCAAGCGCGATTTGATCAAGGTGAAAGATTAAAGAATAGGGAACTCGATGAGGGAAAAAATGAGTGGGGTCCAGTCCAAAAACAAAAGATAAAGGATTTTAATCACTTAGAATATATTTTTAGGATGAAAATAAGTATAGAAAAGTCTAGATAAATCTTTTAATCCATGAATAATATATCCTGAAGATCTGAAAAAAATACCAAAAAAAATCCTGGAGATAGTTTGGGACATGAGCAGTTCAAATAAAATAAATGAATCTTGTCAAAAGAATTATAGAAATTTAGCACTAAATGGATTCAGCTCTAGGGAAATGAGAAAAATTTCCAGAAAATTCTGGAAAATACTCAGAATATTTAGAAAAAAGGACAATTTTATTCGAAAATATATTTACAACCCAAAATTGAAATTTTGGGGTGTGACACAAAACCTCTTACATTTTAAAATGGAGCAGTACTTGATAATAAAGGCATTCTTGTTGGAGATTTCTTATTAAGCGAATGTACATTCTTACCGGTCATCCATGTACCCTAGTTTTCTGTATTCTCTCTGCTACCCTTAGACAAAAAAAAAAGAACACGCCCTTCACAGACTTGGAGGCGATGCATAATTTGGTTAATCTCTCTGCAGCACATTAATCTTACAATTCCCCCTTTTGCAGTCATTCGGCCTTGCTTTCGCGTTGATTTTGGTAGCTGTTATGTTCATGATCATATCACTGAGACAAGGTAACATTTCTAACTGAACACTAATATTTTATTATTTTTTGAAGAAAATTGAATCATCAATTGGTCATAGTTGCCTGTTCTTGGGTTTACATGCTTCTCTGCCAATCAGTGCTTATTTCCATTCACCATCTTTTTCTCTACCTACCACATAAATTTACCAGAAATCAAGTAAATAAATGCAGATTTATTCAAACCTCTCACTGAAAGTTAATGAGAAAATTTGTGAATTGATATCCAGTGGGCAGTAAAGAGAACTAGGTAAAAGTTCATATGTAATAGCCATCGGCAAAAATGAATTTCTGGAATAGTTAGATTTTTTTCCTGCTTCAGGGGAATTAATGGACAGATTGTCCATCGTCAACTTTTGCATGTTTTCTGAACCATAGTTCAAATTTAGATGTTGGCAAATGTGGAAAACTAACTACTTGATGACACTCCAGCACGGAATGATGCCCGCCACTTGGTGCTGTCACTTCTGTGGGCTGGTCTTTGCATCGGCATATCGCAATATGTCAAAACCAATGGCCGTATGTTCTGCAATCGACCACGTTTCCACCAGTCACGCCATTGATCGGTGCAGACAGATCATTTCTACATCATGGGAGCTTGACAACTTGCTGCAACACCAATTTTGTGAAGATTCTATTCATTTCATTCTTTCCTAAAGAACTTGTATTCCTCAATTTTGTTTCTATCCCTTATATATTTTGCACATTGTTGCTATGCAAATCGCCTCTAAACATGTTGTATCACCGACATATATGTCGCTCAGCCCGTCATGATGATGTCTTCCCATATTTTCCGCAGGGAACCAAAAGAATTAATGTTATTCATAAAATCTCACGGAATAATTCTTTGCAGAATGCATTATTATTTGTAAGAAAATATAGTGGTGACTCGTACAATCTTTATTTTCTTGTGGCAAACCGATTAAAACTAGGGTTAATTGAATACATGCCATTACATTTTTCCAAGTTCTTTGATCTATCACAGCTATTTGGAGACATATCATTACAATTGTTTATGTACTCGAGATATGTCATTTATGTACATCTTTGATGCCGTTGGCTCCACTCGCAGGCCTTCATATTTTGTATGGTCCAAAATGTTCTTGCTGCCTCTCTTCCCTCCACTCCCCCACCTGCTAACATATGGGCCCCACGTCATCACCCTCCTTGCTTTCTTCTCCAACCGGCCAGTTCATCCATCTTCCAAATGGAGGCTGTCCACCCCCTACCCCTCGGCTTCTGCATAGCAGTGTACGGCCTCCCCCTCGCCGCCTGCCGGTGCCGTGCCCACCACTGCTGCCGCGCTTTGTCGCTCGTGTGCACAGCTGCGGCGCGGGGAGGCTCGCGACGACCACCTCCAGGAGCTCCTTCTGCGCCACCTCGGACGACACGGGCATAGAGCCTTGTCTAGGGGCGGACACCTCTCTGTCTCTCCATCCAACACACAGATCCATTTGTTCAAAGGCCATTCAGGACCCATCCATCGATCCCTCTCTTATGTGAAAAACGCAGGAGAACATAAGCAGATCCTCATCCTCACTTCCTTTTCTGTGACGAGGTGGGGGATCAGTCGTGGCCAGCATGTGGAGGGCGATGGCACACGCCACCTACACCTTTTCCTCTTCGTCCCCGATTGGCAGTGGCCGCATCGATCCACGGCCATGATTCCTCCATCCCCACCGCACCGCCCTTCCTTTTCACGGCACTAGCCTGGGAGAGAGACGGACGGAGAGCCTTGTCTGCTTCAGCAGGTGATTGTCGGGCTCACATGTCAATGAGGAGACAAGAGATGTAGCTGAGGGAACTTTAGTCCATATGAAATACTAGAGTTTACATATGGGATCCATCAAGCTATAGGAGCGGTCTCCTGTTGTTCCAGTTTAATCTTCTATTGATCACCATAAGTAGCATAGATATAGCTAGCCTAGTTCCTTTGACTCGAGCTCTAACTTCTTCCTTCCTCCCTGCCTATAGAATATATTTACAGTTGAGTGTAGCTTGTGTGTGTCACACTACCTCCTATCCAATCATTTATGTTACTCCTATTTATGCATTTGAATATCCAATCTAGATCAGTTCATAAACTAGCCTATGTACTTCTATTCGCGGCCTTATCTGCGGAAATATAAATGACACCCCGATATACTCCCGGGTAAAATGCTGCAGCGGTATTCCGTGCGCTTGCGGATTTATTCGTGGTTCATGAAATACTTGCCACCCCCTTAGCGTCTGCGGGCATCATCGCTGGGCAATCAGCAGTGGCGTTGGTAGGCGCCAACAGGGAGTAGCTTTATTAAGATCTCAAAAATCAATGCAAACTCTAATCTTGCCCAAATTTTTTTTTCTCAACGGACACAATGTTAGAGATCCAATCAGCATAACAAAAGGACTGAATAAAACCAGCGTCTAATAATCGGTTGATCTCCTCTTTAATTCGGTCGTAATAATAGGATTGAAACGCCTACTCGGTTGCTTATAAGATCTAAAACCGGCTTTAATTGGTAAACGATGTTCAACGAAATCACGACTCAAACTAGGCATTTCAGAATACTCCCAAGCTAAGCAATCAATATATTCTTTCAATAATTCAATCAAACCGGCTTTATACTCAGCCGATAAATTTTTGTTTACAAAGGTCGCCCTAGCAATAGTACCATCACCAAGATCTACTTTTTCTAAATGATCAGCTGACATGAAACCCTGGCCAAGCTTATCAATATCATCAATATCCTCAATGATTTCACACATATTGTTCGTACGCGCCCGATAGTACTCAATCCGCTGTTGCAGCCAGTCTGCGTTGGACCAGTCGAACCAACCGGTTTGACCGGTCGGCTCTAGAGGCCGATCCAAATAGGACCGGTCTGACTGGTCGTGGGACTCGGTATGACCGGTGGCGCCTGAGTCGCCTGCTTGACTCATTTTTATTACATTAGATGATTTAGCCGAATCTCCATCGGCTTTAGAGTAGTAGGGACAAAACCATCCTTAGATCAACTGATTAGTTCATAATCGGACAGATCCAAGCCCGATAAGCATTTGATGTTGTCATGAGCACCAATAGAGTTGGAATCAACCGTAGCAATGAAAGATGAAGTGTCACCATGCACTACTTCAATCTATTCGCCGATCCACTGAATAAGAAACTGATGCAAGGTAGATGGCACACATTGATTAGCATGGATCCAATCACGTCCAAGTATTAAACTGAAGTTACCTTGCACCTCGGAGACGAAGAAGGTGTGGGACCGAAAAGGTGACCATAAGGGGGGGTTGAATGGGAGCCAATCAAAATTTCTTCAAACAATGAGAAATTTGGCTTATATCCCAAAGCACGACCTGACTATCTTCTCTTCTAGCAATCACCACGATCATGTAGTCACAACGGACTCAATGATCGTAGGGATGATGCTAGGAAGCACAGCGGAAGAATTTCAAACAATCAAACTGAAGACAGGCAAGATATCAGAACAGATCGGAACTTCTGAAAATGTGTCGGAACTTCCTTCACTGAGTCGGAACTTCTGAGGGGTCGGAACTTCCTTCGCGGAGTTGGAACTTCCTACAAATTCTGGGCACAGCAAACAAAGAGAATAAAGGAGAAATTCAATCAAACGACCTCCTAACTTCATGAAATTTGGACCAGAGCTTCGCTATAATGTGTAGAGTCTTTGCCCAAAAGATCCTCACAAAAAGATCAAGACATCTCCATGAATTTCACGAAATCGGTCAAGAACACAAGAGAGGAAGGGTTTCAGGAAATCTCAAAATCTGAGGTGCTCGTGCATGGATTTGGTAGGGGATCACCCTAGATGTTGTTGCACATATCCCAGCACCAAATCTCCCCAATAAACACGACCCAAATCGAAGCCAAGATGATGAATAAAAAATCCCACAAAAATGCCCCCGAAAATCACAGAAAAAGAAAAACGCGAAGAACAAGAGGATGGACACGAAAATCACAACAAGTGATGAATCTCACGTGAGGATTCAGGCCTCACTTCCCATCTCAAAAATCTCCACAAGTTCTCATCCGAAAAACTCAAGGAAAAAGGAAAAATTTGGGAGGGAGAGAGAGACACAAGAGAGAGGGTGAGAGGATTGAGAGAGATGGCTGTCTACTCCCCTCTATTTAACGCTAAACCTCTACCTAAAGACTAAAATATCCCTAGAGATAATTCTAGGATAACTACCCACGCGGGGGCAAAACTGTCTAGAGTTTTGTAGACGCATTGGACGGGCACGGCTACTCCTCGATTTCCCTTCACCTCGAAGCAAGCTCGGAGATGAAGCCGCGTGCCCTCCGCCCGGACCTTGACCGTGCCAAGACCGCCCTCGGTTTTGCGGCCGAAATCTGGAAACCAGCCACCGGGATGGTTTTGAGGCTCAAACCATCGAAACCGTCCATCTCCGCGTGGCCGCCACGCGACCTCTTCGATGCCGGCAAGTGTCGGACCTCCCGTCGCGCCTTGGCGCCTTTGAGTCGTTAGCGCGCTCCCGCCGCACAGGCCGACTACTTGACTTGCCATCATCTTCACTGACTCGGCCCACGTCGCCGCATCCTTCCTACATGCTTCCTCGTCGATCCATGCACCATGTGGGCCGCCCGTGACTCCGCCCGGCATCTTCGGGTCCCTCGGCCCAAGTCTACTTGCGTTCATCCCCGAACCTTTCACTTGGCCTTCACCTCGCACCGTCGACCGCCACATCGCACCGTGCACCTGCACTTCACAACCAAGGCAAGCATCAATATGCAACGGTTGTCAATCACTCATCACACCAAGCATGAACACTACTGGTCCTCAATGTCCCCCTTGATGAGTACATTGACAACACTCCCCACAAATCTGATAGTCTGAAAAGTAAAATAGAAAATGAACAGAACATCTCCCAAGAGATCCAAAAGCCAAGTGAAAAGGCAGAAAAGATCCAAAAGAAGCAAAATCTCAGTCCCCTAAGACAAGGGCAACAGCTCGACGCGACTGAGACACAATCACATGAACTCCTCAAGAAGAGGTAGAAGGGGCTCAACACCTGTCATGTGATGAAATAGAATTTGAATAAGCAAAACTCGAACACATAGCTCAAAAGCCCCCCTGAAACAAAACTCCCCCTTTCAAAAGCAATGCAAGCCCCCAAAGCTCCCCCTTGAAAATGCATCTCTCCCCAAAGTATGATTTGTGCAATTCTCTCCCCCTTGTTGACAATGCATCCATCAAGGTTCAACATGTGTTATGCAAAGAGAGTGCAAAGCATGCCATGAAAAGTTAACCCTACAAAGCTTCTCACATATACCGAAAGCATTGAAATATGCTACAAGTTAACTAAAACTTGAGAAGCGGGTCATAAGCAAGCATTCAAAGCCATCATGAAGATATTATGATATGATCAAGAGGCAGAAGCATACAAGTGAGTGTTTAGCATATTTAACAGATTGATATCACCGCATGAGCAAGCAACTAGCTAAAGGATCACTCCGACTAAGATCAACTAGTTCACAAGAGCTCATATAAAGATGACAAGTTCTGAATATAAGATCATTGCTAACACATGCAAGGCATTCCTACTCATTTCCAAACTCACTGAAACCATGAGCTTTACTTCTATATGGCAAGCACATATAACAGCAGAGCAACCTGGTAAATGGTTTTTCATTTACCAATTGAAAAGCATGTAATCAAGCATTTTGTTTGCATTTTCATATTTATGACCAATTTTCAAATAAAACATGAATGTAACCAAGGTTTATGAGGTGCCCCTTGGCACAAGTGTAGCTCAACATCAAAACTACCCCAAGAAAAGCAAAGCATGCACAATGATAAGCCATGTGTAAAGAACCAGGCATCCAAACATAAGCTATCACAAGACTAGCAACCTAAGCAAGAGCAAAACTTAGCAAGAAGCTACTCATGGGTGATAGGCAGTTATGATTCAGATTCAATTTAAAAGCTGAGCTCACAAGATTTCTATCTCATACCTTCAAGAGCATAAGCAATGCATTGCAAAAACACCATAAGCTTAAGTATCAGTTCATAAGAGCATAAGTGAATACTAGAGGCATATAAGAGAAGCTCAGTATGACACTAATGCAGAAATTTACATATGCAATGCAGAAATCAAACGTATGATACAAAACAAGAAACAAAAACTAAGTATCTCACATATATTACAAGGGAAGCGAAACCTCCAACTAAAAGGGACGACAAACCCCAAGCTCCCCCCGCAGACGGGCAAAAGTGGCTTGGTCCAAAGGCTTTGTCAGGATATCTGCTAGTTGGTGATGGGTTTCAACATGAATCAAGTCTATATCTCCCTTCTCAACATGATCCCTCAAGAAATGATATCTCACATTGATATGTTTAGTCTTTGAGTGGAGCACTGGGTTTTTGGCTACGCTAATGGCACTGGTGCTGTCACAAAGCAAAGGCACTTTCTGGATACTAAGGCTAAAATCCCTAACTGTGGAGATCATCCAAAGGAGCTGGGAACAGCAGCTAGTAGGCGGCAACATATTCGGCTTCTGTGGTTGATTGGGCTATGCTGGATTGCTTGCAGCAAGACCAAGAAACAAAAGAAGACCCAAAAAACTGACAAGTTCCAGAAGTCGATTTCCGATCTAAACGGCAACCCGCAAAATTAGCATCCGAATAACCCAACAAAGATAGAGAAGAAGAAGCTGAATACCAAAGGCCGAACTCAGGAGTGAACCGAAGGTACCTCATGATTCGATTGACCGCTTGGCGGTGAGAGATTCTTGGCAACGCCTGAAAACGAGTGCACAGACACACTGCAAAGTGTATGTCTGGCCTCGTCGCCGTCAAGTGCAGCAATGACCCAATCATGCTTCGGTACTCCTTCTAATCCACTAGTTCTCCTTCCTCTTCCGCATCCAAAGCCGTCGCGGTCGACATAGGAGTTGAAAGAGGCTTGGCCTCGCCCATGTCGAATTTCTTCAGCACATCATTTGTATACTTACCTTGTTGGATGAATGTGCCCTCCTTGACTTGCTTGATTTGCAATCCCAGGAAGAAAGTGAGCTCTCCTATCATGGACATCTCAAACTCCCTGCTCATGGTGTCTGCAAACTGTGACATCCCGACCCAGGGCTCAATAGGATTAATAGGATACTCATACAAACAAGTTGCAAGTTCCTTTCCGAAAGCCGATCTCCAAAGAACTCTGAGGTTAGGCGTGCTTGGCCTGGAGCAAATTGGGGATGGCGACCGGAAAGTTCTTCGGTGTGCATAAAAGACTTGGTCTATGAGGGTAGTCTATGTCCTAGAAAGCTACCAGATGTAAGCAGGCCCGGCCTCGGGGAGGCGGGACGTTATAGAATGGTATCAGAGCCGACTCTCGCGGTTTCATGGGCACGTACGGGCGTAAGTGCGTAGGCATGAGCACAGGTGCATGGGGGCACAGATGCCACCGGCATGTGGATGGGCACGTGGCGGGTCAGTGCGCGGGCATCTGGGATGTGCCACTGGCACTGGACGCACGGACGTGGCACAGGGATCGTTAGCACTGGATGCACAGATGTGGCACATAGGCCGTTGGCACTGGACGTACGGGACGTGGCCAAGAGAGGACGTTCCTGGCTTGGGATTGACCGACGAGGATGTTGGTCTCTTAAGGGGGTGAGTATGTGACATCCCGACCCAGGGCTCAATAGGATTAATAGAATACTCATACAAACAAGTTGCAGCTTCTTTTTTGGAAGCCGATCTCCAAAGAACTCTGAGGTAAGCGTGCTTGGCCTGGAGCAATTTGGGGATGGGTGACCGACCGTGAAGTTCTTCCCGGGTGCGTACAAGTGAGGATAAAGTGTGCAGAAAAGACTTGTGTTGGTCTGTGAGGGCAGTCTATGTCCTAGAAAGCTGCCAGATGTAAGCAGGCCCGGCCTCGGGGAGGCTGGACATTACACAAACTAGGCAACAAGTTTATGAGAAGAGCCACCAAAAATAATATCATCCACATAAATCTGAACAATTAGAATGTCCTGCCCATGCCTGCGGAGAAACAAGGTCTTATCAACAATCCCCATCTCAACACAACTCTTAAGCAAAAAGGTTTTCAGCCTGGCGTACCAAGTCTGTGGTGCCTACTTCAACCCATACAAAGCTTTCCTGAGCTTGAACACTCAGTTTAGGAACTGGGAACTCTCAAAGCCAGGGGGTTGCCTCACATACACTTCTTCCTCTATAAACCCATTCAAGAAGGCACTCCTAACATCCATCTGAAACAGTTTAAACCCTCTCGGGGCTGCAAAGGCAAGAAGGATCCTAATGGCTTCTAGACGAGCAATAGGAGCAAAGGTTTCCTCATAGTCTATCCCTTCTTTCTGGCAAAAACCCTATGCTACTAAACGAGCCTTTTTGCGAACAACAAGTCCGTCCTCCCCCTGCTTGTTCTTAGACACCCATTTGGTCCCTATAGGATGGCAATTTGGTGGAGGCTCAACTAGGGTCCAAACTTGGTTTCTCTCAAAATTTTCCAACTCCTCATGCATGGCATTTACTCAGTTTGCATCAGATAAAGCATGTCCAATATCTCGAGGCTCAAAAGAGGCAACAAAAGCAGAATGTGCAAAGTGTGAGATCCTGGAGCTGTGTCTAGTGCTGTGTTCATGAATGTTACCGATCAAGGAGGATGAGCACGCTGAATTTGTCGTGGAGCCTGGCGCTCTGAAGTAGCCTCCCCCTCAACTGCAGCTGGAGCCACTTGTTCATCATCAGTGTCTTCATCCCAATACACTTGATGGAGGCCTGAAGTGGTCAAAGTAGTGGTTGGACCTTCCAACAGTGTAGATGATGCAGTCACTGGAGGCTCTGCAACTGGCTGATGATCAATTCCATCATCTTCAGCTCAACACCTGCATCAACAAGAATGTCCTCCTCGAATATGCTTTGTCCAAGCTCATCGTCACCTGCAAGCTCAAAGCCACTGTTTGCACAAGGTATGGATTCATTGAATGTCATTTCACATGTCTCTACTACCTGGTTAGTCTCAAGGTTAAGAGCACGATAAGCACGACTATGATTAGCATAACCAAGAAACAAACCATCAGAAGAACGAGACTCAAATTTGTTCAAGTTACCTTGTTTCAAGATGAAGCAGCGACACCCAAAAGATCTCAAATGGCTTACCTTGGGTGCACGCCGGTGCATGAGCTCATAAGAGGTTTTCTTCAGGAAAGCACGCAAGAAAATCCGATTCGAAATGTAACAAGCAGTATTTATCGCCTCGGCCCAATACTTCCTAGGAGTCCTGTGCTCATCGAGCATCGTCCTAGCCATCTCAATAAGGGTCCAGTTCTTGCGCTCAACAACTCCATTTTGAGGGGGCACATAGGGAGAAGAAAACTGATGTTCAAGACCATGATCACGGCAGAAAGCCTCAAAATGAGCATTTTTGAATTCTGTACCATTGTCGCTGCGAATAGCTCTAATGGGTCATATGGTCGCTCGTTCTTCAGCCTCAAAATCAAATCTCGAACAAAACCAAACACTTCATCCTTTGTCTCAAGAAAGTAGACCCAAGAATAGCGAGAAAAGTCGTCAATGATCACTAGAACGTACCATTTCCCACCAACTGAATGCACCCGAGCAGGATCCACAGTGTCCATATGTAGAAGCTGAGCTGGATGGTCAGTCATCACCTGGTTTACAGGTGGGTGAGAGACAACAACCATCTTCCTGTGATGACACGGAGCACAAACCAAATCCTTCTCAAACTTTAGCTTAGGAAGACCTCAAACAAGACCCGATGAACTCAGGCGTGAAAGAAAATCAAAACTTAAGTGTCCTAATCTCCTATGCCATTTCCAAAGCTCAGAAGAAGAACTGACAACCAAACAACATGAAGGTCCAAAGGAATTAGAAAACTCAGCATGAAAAATCTGACCCTCAGGGATGATCATGCACACAAGCTCACCCTGACAATCAAGAATCCGTGAAGACCCATTCTTGAAACGCACCTCAAAGCCTTCATTAAGTAAATGTGAAACCGAAAGCAAATTGTAACCAAGAGGTCGAACAAGTGCAACACATTTGAGAGCAACAGTGTCACTAACCTTTGATCGCGCCTTCAGAGACCACCTTATCTTTGTTGTTATCCCCAATAGTGATGTACTCCTTGGTACTCACGGGGGTAAGGCAGGAGAACCATCTAGGATTTCCGGCCATGTGACGAGAACATTCGGAGTCGATCAACCACATGTCCTCCAGCCCTCTGACCTACATCAAAAGCAAGAAGAAGAGTGAGCAAAGGTGCCGGCACTAGGGTTAGTAAAACAAGTGTTGTACCAGTGTCGAGCCATCAGCTCAAAAGTGGAGTTAGACACATCCACAAATTCATTTCTCCTCTGAGGCTGATGGTCACCATGCGGAGGAAAGCATGGTTCATCAAACCTCTGAAACCCAAAGCTACGGCCGTGATCCCTAAAACCATATTGACCATGATTCGGATCACGCCTAGCACATTCTTCCCTACCTCTAGCGTATCCCTGTTGACCTCTATGAACACCATGAGGAGGGGGAAACGACTCAGGCCCATGTACACCATGACCAGGGTGGTACATGTCCTAGTTCCTCCACTGGTGCTCACGTCTCTCAGCTCTCTTATGCCGGTAGCAGAACTCAGCCAGGTGACCATCTCTCCCACAGTGCTCACAGTGAAACCTCACTCTCTCAGGCTATGGGTTCACTTTGGGTTCAGGCTTTTGGTCTGTGGGCTAAGGAAGGTGAAGGTTCCTGATTTTCCCACTGGATGGGGCTTTGGTTTGAACGGAGGGCAGTTCTTGGGATCTGAGGTAGTGCCACTCGGGATCCACATAGTGGCTTTAGGCATTCTTTGTGGCTTTGGGTGTTCATGGGTAATGTCTGAAAAGATATCAAGCCTGTTCTTCAACTGGTTTGGCTTCTCTACCCAGACAGTTTACCATGGGACTTTTCGGGATGGTTCGATATACACTCCATCTTTGATGGGGATAGGCTTAGAGGCGGAAGCATGGGTATCACTCTTCTTAGCATTCTCACTGTCAAGCCGAAAAACCCAATGATGATTCAAATGCTCAATGAGTTTCCCAACCCCAAAACCATCATGCCTTTTGAACTCGCTGAAAAGCATGCCCAGTTGTGGTTCCTTGCTAGACACCCAACTCAAGACTATCCTAAGGTATTCATTTTCCTCCTCAGTTAGGGCTTGGATAGTCCGCAACTCATTCAGCTCATCCACTCATGACAAACATAGATCACAAACTGGGATACTTGATTTCTCAAGTTTCTTAATCTCAGCACGAGCTTCATCGAGCTTACTCTGGAGAGTGGGACAAGTGTCACAAGCAGACAACAAGACACGACTAGCCTTAAGCTCATCCAAAGAAGCTTTAGCAACATCTCTTTCTTCTGCCAAAGCAGCACACCTGGATTGCAAAGCTACTAGGTCTAGCATATGAGTAGTACATTCAGAACATTCAGCAGAATCAGACTTAGCAACTCCAGCTTGCGCATATTTCAATTCATCAAGTTCAGATTTAGCAGCTTTAAGCAGCTCAATTTCCTTAGCAGCATTTTCTAGATCAATTTTAAATTCAACATGCCTAACCTTGGTGTCTTTAATAAGCTTGTTGCGACTATCTAGAGAAAAATTGAGAGCCTTAACGTCAAGCACAAGATCATCGTAGGTTCTCACCTCGGACTCATTCTTAGAGTCGATGCTGTTGTTGGTCTTCCCATCTTTAGAGCTCTTGGCCACCAAGCAGTAGCCATCGAGGTTCTTGTTGGTGGCGAAGTAGCAGAGACCCAACATGTTCTTGGTGGCCTTCTTCTTCTGCTTGATGATGATCTCCTCATCACTTGAGCTTGAGTCACTGGAGGTGTCGTTGGAGGTGGTGGAGTCATCATGGTCACTCATGGTGGCGGTGAAGGCACGCTGCTTGCGGTACTCTTCCGTGTACTTCTTCTTCTTGAAGTCTCCCTTCTTGTGGTTCTTCTTCTTCTTCTTGTCGAAGGGTTTGGACTTGTTTTTGTAGGAGTCGTACTTTCCCCTCTCCATGCTTGGACACTCAGCAGCAAAGTGACCGGGCCGACCACACTCGAAGCAAGAGTTCTAGCTCCTCCACCTCTCCTTACGGTTGTTGCTGAACCGCTTGATCTTCTTCGTGAACAGAGCGAGCTCATCATCACCAATGTCCTCCAGCTGCTCCTCTATCATGGAAAGCAAAGCAGACAAAGCAAAGGCACTCAGCCTTGAATTAGCGTTAGAAGCCTATCTAGAGCCGGTCACAAGGGCCAAGGAGTTAGGATCCTTCACATGATCCTCATGCTTGGCTCGGAGCTGAATATCAACCTCAGTTGATTTCAACTTGGAGAAAAGTTCATCGGTGCCAAGAGTCTCGTAACCCGCGGACACTATGATGGCACCCACCTTGGTTCCCTATACTGACCGATCCAATGCATGCAAGATCTTCAAAGCTCTCTCATGGTCGGAATAGGGTAACACGGCGATGTTTTCCTTCATTGAGTTCACGATTATGGTGAAATGCCAAAACATCACTTCAATAGATTCATCAGGCAAATGAACAAAGTTCTCATACTCATGTCGATAGGTCTCGAACAACCGAGCCTTGACCCGGTCGTTCCCTCATGAGCATTTTTCAGGGTCAACCAGATCTTGTGAGCCAAGTCCTCATAATCTTACACACGATTAAATTCAGCTTCACACAAACTTTGCAACAAGAAATTGACAGCCTTGTCATTTGCTAGAAACTTCTTATCCTCATCAGACATGGGACCCCGAGGAAGGCAATAAGTTTCATCCTGACTGATTTCCCAGATTCCGATCCCCCGACTCTTCAAATAGGCTCTAATGCGGATTTTCCAATACTGGTAATTTGAGCCATCGAAGAATGGAGGGCCGGACTGGCCAAATCGCTCAGAGGTCTCTATAATTGATCACAAAACCGATTAAGACAAGGATGTGATCCTAACTAGCTCTGATACCAATTGTGGGACCGAAAAGGCGACCAGAAGGGGGGGTTGAATGGGAGCCAATCAAAATTTCTCCAAACAATGAGAAATTTGGCCTATATCGCAAAGCACGACCCGACTACCTTCTCTTCTAGCAATCACCACGATCACGTAGTCACAACGGACTCAATGACCCTAGGGATGATGCTAGGAAGCACAGCGGAAGAATTTCAAACAATCAAACTGAAGACAGGCAAGATATCAGAAAACATCGAAACTTCTAAAAATGTGTCAGAACTTCCTTCACTGGGTCGGAACTTCCGAGGGGTTGGAACTTCCTTCGCGTTGTCGGAACTTACTACAAATTCTGGGCGCAGCAAACAAAGAGAATAAAGGCGAAATCCAATCAAACGACCTCCAAACTTCGTGAAATTTGGACCAGAGCTTCGCTATAATGTGTAGAGTCTTTACCCGAAAGATCCTCACAAAAAGATCAAGACATCTCCACAAATTTCACGAAATCGGTCAAGAACACTAGAGAGGAAGGGTTTCAGGAAATCTCAAAATCCGAGGTGCTCGTGCATGGATTTGGTGGGGGATCAACCTAGATGTTGTTGCACATATGCCAGCACCAAATCCCCGCAAGAAACACGACCCAAATTGCAGCCAAGATGATGAATAAAAAATCCCACGAAAATGCCCCCAAAAATCATAGAAAAAGAAAAATGCGAAGAACAAGAGGATGGACACGAAAGTCATAACAACAAGTGATGAATCCCAGAGGATAACGTGAGGATTCGGGACTCACTTCCCATCTCAAAAATCTCCACAAGTTCTCATCTAAAAAACTCAAGGAAAAAGGAAAAATATGGGAGGGAGACAGAGAGACAAAAGAGAGAGGGTGAGAGGATTGAGAGAGATGGCTATCCACTCCCCTCTATTTAACGCTGATTGTCCAGATTTTTGTAGACGCATCGGACGGGCACGGATCCTTTTCCACTTCCCTTAGCCTCGAAGCAAGCTCGGAGATGATGTTGTGTGCCCTCCGCCCGGACCTTGACCGCGCCAAGTCTGCCCTCGGTTTTGCGGCCGAAACCGGGAAGCCAGCCACCAGGATGGTTTTGAGGCCCAAACCATCGAAACCGACCATCTTCGCTTGGCCGCCACGCGACCTCTCTGATGAAGGCAAGTGTCGGACCTCCCGCCGTGCCTTAATGCCTTCGAGTCGTTTGCGCGCTCCCGCCGCACAGGCCGCCTACTTGACTCGCCATCGTCCTCGCCGACTCGGCCCACGTCACCGCATCCTTCCTTCATGCTTCCTCGTTGATCTGTGCACCATGTGGGCTGCCCGTAACTCTGCCTGGCATCTTCGGGTCCCTCGGCCCAAGTCTATAGATGGGTTAAGTCCCTCAGCATCTAAGTCCCGAACTATGGTTCAATGATTCGTCCCGAACCTTCCATCATCCAGGTCCAATACCTGCATCGTCCTCTTCTGCTTGACCTTACTGATCAGGTTCATCCCCGAAACCTTTCACTTGGCCTTCACCTCGCACCGTCGACCGCCATGTCGCACCCTGCACCTGCACTTCACAACCAAGGCAAGCATCAATACGCAATGGTTGTCAATCACTCATCACACTAGGAATGACCACCACTGGTCCTCAGAAGGCTGTGGCGAGCGTCTTGCTTCTGACGGTCAATTCCAAGGATCCCCTCCACCCACGCCGCTAACCACCATGTTCATCTTGATCAACTCCTCATCTTTCCCGCCAAGCATCTTGTACAATGAGTAGGGCATAAGATTTACAATGGCCCCACCATCCACAAGCATGCGAGAAATCGGCTTCCCATTGATATGTCCCCTCATGTAGAGAGCCTTCAAATGGTTGTTCGATTCTTTGGGCTTCTGGAACACAACATCACGAGGCCAAAACTAAAGATGAGCCACCTCATCTTTCGGAACCAAAAAGTAATCCAAAGACATATGTACAACATTGATCTCCATGTTGCTGCACTTCGGAGACACTTCATAGTCCACTAACTCCTCGTCCTCCTTTCCTAGAGGAGCCAGTGGCGCTTCATCAACGCAAGAAACCGAAACGGGTGCTACTTCGGCTGTCTGCTCTGTACTGAGCTCAACTAGTATGACTGGTGACCTAGGGCGGTCTGACTAGTCAGTAGCACCGGTCTGACCGGTCACCAGGGTTGGTTCGATCGGTCTTGCTGCTGGCTGGTCAATCGCCTTGACCTGCCACACTTTCCCTTGAGGGACCATGGGTCTATACTTGTTGAAGTGCCCGTCCCTCATCTTCTCTGGCTCCTGTTCCCTCTTTTCCTTGTTGCAAAGGCATTGCAGTTTTGTTTTTTTTGTATGTGTCAACCCCTCGAGACACCATCTAGGCTGATGATATTTATCTACTGCCTTGCTACTGCCGACCTCATGATCATTGGCCATGACAGGTTTCTGAAAAGGAGAACTGGCCGACTTACCAAACACCATCGTCCCTTTACCTTTGTCTTACACAACCACTTTGATATTACCGATCCAAACAACGGCATCGGTTTTAATCTTCTCTGAGCCAACAACAGGTTATACCTTTTGCTCTTTCCCCTTGACACGGTACTCCAGCCGTGGAGGAGCATATTTGGTCGGCCCTGGTGGGACCGGACTGACCGATCATGTAGGACCGTTCTGACCGGTGCGGCGTGCTGCTCTGGACCTAATTGGTGTGGTCCCAATCGGTCATGCACCGGTGTTCTAGAGCTCTCCTCTTGATAATGTGAAGGATATGGCATAGGAAAACATTGCATCCAGATCCCCTCATGCTCCCATGCCGGATTTGTAGCGTTTGATGCGGGCGGTGCTCATGGCATGGTAGCATACACCTTCTGTGGTGGAAATAGTGTAACATCACCCCTGCGCCTGTTGGATTCCCTCCTTGCAGATGGAACATTGGCTTGACAAGGTGGTGATCGTGGTCTCTTTTTTAATGGCTGATCTTTTTGAACAGCCTTTCTGTACTAGTTCAAGAGTTGGTTAAAGGTAGGTTTTTGACCAGCAAACCTCCCTCGCACCTTTAGCTCATTACCCTTCTAAGTACCCACTTTTAGGCACTTCAGCTTAAAGGTCCGGGGTTGGTCACCAAACCGGCCTGACCTGTCACTAGGTCTGGTCTAATCGGTTGATGATACCGGTCCGACCGGTCGTGCCTGGACAGCAGGCCGACTAGTGCTGGATGTATAGTCTCCTTGCCCCTCGAGCCTCAGGGCGTTAACAGTGATTCTCGGAGATTGTTTTCCATCAGGAGTCTTCTACACAACCTCTCTGCCTAGAATTTTGTCATCAATATTCATCGGCCTTGGATCACCAATAACAACATTCTTCCCTTTATCCCCTTCGGCTTGTTCCGGTCGAAGTAGTACCTTAGGATTGTTCAATTCCAGCGTGTGAATAGGGAAGGGAGACATATCAACTTGCATCTCAGAAAGTACCAATCGTCCATCATCAACAGCCGATTGTACCTATCGGTGAAACACATTACAATCATTAGTAGCATGTGAGAAAGAATTATGCCACTTACAATATGCGTGTCGTTTCAGTTCTTCTGCCGATGGTATAGCATTAGATAGACGGATGTTTTGATTCTTAAGTAATTCATCAAAAATTCTATCACATTTAGAAACATCGAAAGTGAACTTCATTTCACTTTGCCGATTCTTTTGAATAAGCTTTAATGAAGGACACGTAGATGGTTTGGCCTTTGATGGCCAAACAAATTCAGCGGCATACACTTTTTTCTCCTCATCGTCCGAACAATTAGAATCATGATCAACTACATGTGTGTTGGACCGATGCGGTTTG
The DNA here is from genome assembly GCF_016808335.1 of Panicum virgatum. Classification (NCBI taxonomy): domain Eukaryota; kingdom Viridiplantae; phylum Streptophyta; class Magnoliopsida; order Poales; family Poaceae; genus Panicum; species Panicum virgatum. Next base: position 25,188,492 of record NC_053143.1, on the reverse strand, counting down.
AAAGTATCCTTTGCATTCTTAAACTCAAATTCCAAACCAATGGCTCTCATTTGCAAATGATTAACAGTAATAAAATCAAAGCCTTCAAGTTTCTCTTTCAAGTAAGAACACAAACCATTATAAGCCAAATCCGTCAAATTTTTTTCTAAAATTGTTAAATTAAAACATTGGTTTTTAATAGCTTTAAACCTTTGGAAATAATCTAAGACCGATTCATCTCGGCCTTACCTAACCAATGTCAAATCTGACAATTTAGCCTCATTTTCTCCGCTAAAGAAGTGATCATGAAATTTACGCTCCAATTGATTCCAATTTAAAATAGAGCTCGAAGCAAGTGAAGAAAATCAAGAGAAAGCGGTTCCAGTCAATGATAAAGAAAATAAACGAACACACAAAGGATCATTGAAACTCTCCTCTCCCAAATGTAAAATATATTGACTAACATGTTCCCAAGTAGTACGAGAATCATCACCATTAAATTTAATAAACTCGAAAACACACCAACCAGCAGGATATGAAACAAAATCATACTCAGGAGGATACGATTTTTGATAAAGACGCAAGCTACCCATATCAATCCCAAGCTTAGTTTTAAGAACTCCAGCCAGATCCTCTTTGAACCTAGATAAATCGGCCTGGTAATTACTGCTAGTCGAGGTATGTAGTGAGGATACCATACAAAGAGCATTAGGGGCGGTGTATGACTTTGTAGCATTAGGAATCGGTCCGTGCTGAGGCCCGGATCCCTGCTGTGCTCCACTTGAAGCTGCACTAACAGGTGGCGTATAAGGTACCATCTCGCCGGTTTGGCCTGGGGCAGCCGAACTAGGGATGGTCGCAAGCGTCGTGTGGGACGGTGAATTTTGCACCATCGCTCCGGTCTGACCGGTCATCTGACTAGTCTGACCACTCGGACCGGTCTGACCGGTCACCTGGAGCGGTCCAACCGGTGGCATATAAACTAATGACGGTGGCGGAGTTTGCCATACGAATGTGTTCGGCGGTATCCCGTAAAATTGATCTAGTGCAGGGGCTGCAGTAGCCGAACTAATCTCTAGTGAATAAGTGCCATCTATGACACGTTTACTCTTTTTTAACACAAATGTCTCACTCGTAGCTACTTGCGCATCAGATATCCATTTATCGATTAAAAGCGACATTTGCTTAAGTAAATTAGAGGGTTCATTGCTTACAGCGGGGATCTCTTCAACCTGATGATTAGCCAGCTTGAAGGAAGGCATAACGAACTCTTCGACCCTCTTGACGAAGCCACCACGATCCTTCTTGAAGCCTTTCAAGAACTGCGTCTTCAAGTGACTCCTCAGCGATCAGGTAGGCCCTGTGCTCCTCCTCGGTGAGCTCCTCCATCGTTGCCGTGATGATGTTATTCTAGTGGATCTCACTGGTAGAGTCCATCTTCTTGGAGATTTGGATTAGTTCGGTTTTTGTGCAACTAGGTCAATCTAGTCCCCAGTGGAGTCGCCAAATGGTGCATTGACACAGAATCGCGCCAAACACACATGGATACGCTAGAACGCGCGAACGATCATCAAAACAATCAACACCGACGAAGCCCTGTGCAGACCGGTCTGACCTATTGTGCCGAACGGTCTGACCGGTGTGTGTAGAGTGCCGCATAGACCTAGAACATCGAGCTGGGAGGGACCCGTCAGAGCTCGTGGAACTAGGGTTGCTCTCAGATCGGTAGGCCACTCAAAACACCTTCGAACACCGTCGAGACGCAGGAAGAACAGCAAATTAGGGTTTGGAAAATGCTAGGATTTGAGAAGTAAAATGTAATGCGATTTGTATTGATTTGATTGGGAATAACCTCAATCGGCCTTAGCCTTCATATATATAGGCCGATGAAGACATACCCCTTCACGAGTTGATTTATAAAAGATTTCCTAATACAACTCTAAATCTATTCGGACTCTAGAGACTCAGACCGGTCTGACTGGTCGGCCTGACCGGTCAGGCCGGTCATCCTCAGCTTGTGCCAAAATTGATTGTCAACACACCGCCCTGAGGCCGCAGGCCCACGGTGCATCGCTGCCTCCGACCCTGCTTCGTCAGCCCTTCCTCTCCCCGGTCCTGGTCGGCAATGTACTCGCCGGCCGGCCGTGCTGGCTGATCTGTTCGATGCACCATCTCTCCATATCCCTGCGGTTCCACTCCATGGTTAGCCTTCCCAGCGTCTGGCTCAACTGGCGGCACATCTTGCCACTTCCTCTCCCCACCGGTAATTTGGACTGCCACTAAATGCTATTATTATGATGCATGCATCCAACTTGAAAATCACACTGTCTTTAGTGTTGTTGAGCATGTAAAAACCTTTTTCGCTCATGCACCATGTATTGATGTGCCAAACAAAGCATCCAAATTGTGAACCAATGATTCCAGATATTATTTCTTATGTATAACATAATGGTTTTCATATTGTCTTCTCTTCTAATTGGTGCAGTAGTAGAGTGCTGCCTGTAACTCCACACAGGTGCTCAGCCTACGAAATGCAAGGGTATTGTCATATTATTTTGGTACGTTTTTACATACACCACATACTTATCTCTGAACCAAGTCAACAATGATCCTGCCTGCATACCACATACTTATCTCTGTTCTCTGAACCAAGTCAACAATGGTATATAAATGTTGTCTTTAGTAACAGCTATTTTCGCCTTTCCTATGATTGGAAGCTACTCATTTGTTGGTGCTATATTTCCGTACTTCTGCAATGAAAGCTGTTATGGCAAATATCCTATTTTAGTTTCTAACTGTAAGATATTACTTTGTTTTCCATGTATATTTTTAGAGTACAATAAAACTTTTTAGTTGATGAATTAACTATATGTGCCCTTCATTCTGAATGTTTATGGTCTCTATTCCATACATACATTTATTATTTTCAAACGGAACTCAATTCTAAACATACGAAACAAACCATCTTGATTGGCTGAGTCATTATTCTGGGTTCTGACATGCTCAGCTTCACATAGCCCTTCTTCGACACTGAAGTTTGTATTTTGGATGTAAAGTTACGATGTAAAGTAATATGTGTTCCTGCAATATTAGAATTCAACTACAATTATTACATATATGACCTTACCCGACTACAACAAAGCATCTCTTCTCATTTGCAGATATAGTGTTAACTAAAAAAAACTTTTTGATCATTGCTTAAGCATCTCTTTTCATTTGCAGGTATAGTGTTAACTAGAAAAAAAACTTTTTGCTCAATGCTTCAGCAGCGTCTAATGTATCGTACTGCCCTTATGGATGGACTTATGTGTTACACCTTGCTATTGCCGCTCAATGCCTTTAGATACAGTAAGTTCCAATATCCTCCGCAATGTCAGTTTTATATCTCCCAATATTTTGTTTAGTGCATTTTGACTTTTCCTTAACTTTTGATGCTACGGGAAAGTCATACTTTGCCGTGTGTCTGAAGCTTTGCCGTTTGCATTATTTTGGGCACACGGCAAAGACTATCTTTGCCGTGCGTTGCAGAGAAAGCGCACGGCAAAAAGCTAACACACGGCAAAAACATCTGTTCGTCGTGTGCCGTAGAGAAACACACGGCAAAAATACATGTCCGCCATGTGCTTGGCAGAAACACACGGCAACAACACCTCTTCACCGTGTGCCTTGGAGGTGGCACACAGCAAAGCTTTTGCACGCGCGCGGCGCGTGTGACGGCCGTTAGGCCATGGGGCGGCCACAAACACTACTACAAAAAATGATTTTGCGAGGCACTTTGAAAACAGCTCGGAGGCGGGCACGTTAAAAAACCACCTCGGTTAATGCCTACGATTAACCGAGGTGGTCATTTTTTTATTAACCGAGACGGTTACGAAGAACCGCCTCTCAAAATCCATTAACCGAGGCGGACGCCTTAAAGTGTCCGCCTCAGTTGATACCAGGCCCAAGAAAGGCCCAATGAGCCCAGTTATTCAGAAGGAGTATATAATGAAATAAACCCTAAGTCTCCCTCCTCACTTCCTCTTCCACCCCTGCCGCCGCACCCCTCTCTCTCTCTCCACCCCTGCCCCTGACTTGCCCCAACGCCGGCCCTAACCCTCCCCTCCCGTCGGCCCTCCCTGCCCTCCCGAGAGGGCCCGCCGCAGCTGCCCCTCTCTCCCTTCTCCCTCTCCCTCTCCCGCGAGGCGGTGTCCCCGTTCATCTCCCTCTCCCAGGGCGGCGCGGGCAGGGTAACCCTCTCCTCCAGCGGGTGCGGCCGCAGCGGGTGGTGCGAGGATCCCTACCCTGAGTCCCTCCCTGGAGATCCCTCCCCGGCCGGCGCGCGACCCCTCCCCGGCGCTCCCTCCCCAGTGCAGCACCCCTCCCGGAGCTCCCTCACCGGTGGATCCCGGATGGGCTCGGCGGGCTCGGTGCGCCGTGCTCGGTCGAGGCGGATCCGGCTGCCGCAGGGTGGATCCGGCGGCGGTGCCGACGGCCTACAGCGGCGGACCCGGTGGGCACCTTCTTCCTCCCCCGCCAATGCCTCCTCTCCTCATCGACCTCACCCTCGATGACCTCCCCTTCACCGATCATAGCGCAAGGCGGCCGGATCCGGCCTGTGGAGGCGTAGGGAGGCCGGATCCGGCCGGTGGTGGCGCACCTCTCCCCTCGCCGGCGGGCCTTGAGCAGGAGGTGGTGGGCCTCTCCCCTCACCGACGGGCCTCGAGCAGGGCGGGGATCTCACGGCGGCACAGCGGCACGTTCTTGAGTGCGCGGGGTCTGCACGGCGGCGAGGCTCCACGGCGACGGGGGACCTCCATGCGGCGGGGCTCTCCGGGGGCTGCACGGGCGGCCGACGGCGGGTGGTGCTGCGGTGATGGGCTTGGCGGGCCCTCGATGGGCTCCGCGATCTTTCTCTTTTTTTTTTGTTTTTCTTTTTTGATTTACCGAGGCGGGCACCAAACCGCCATGATAAATGCCATATTTACTGTGACGATTGGTCTGAGGCGGTTGTGGTTGCCCGCCTCAGAAAACCCATTTCAACCGCCTCGGAAAATGAATTTTGTAGTAGTGAAACGGCCGTTAAACTTTGCCGTGTGCCCCGCGGCCGCACACAGCAAGCAGCTGCTCTTTGCCGTGTGCCTAGGTGGCGGCACACGGCAAAGCTTCTGCACATGCGTGGTGCGTGCAACCACCATTAGACCCTGTGACGGCCACAAACGGCCGTTAAGCTTTGCCGCGTGCCCCATGGCCGCACACGGCAAATAGGTGCTGTTTGCCGTGTGTCCTACCCCAGGGACACGACAAACCATCTGCACGTGTGCATCGCGTGCAACGACCGATGGCCACCAGCGGCCGTTAATCTTTGCCGTGTGCCCCCCACGGCACACGGCGAAAACTGTTAATCGCCGTGTGCCCTACCCCTGGCACACGGTGAACACAATCCTTTGCCGTGTGTCCACCAATGCACACGGCAAAATTTGAATGTATTATTTGGTACACTTCTATTCTACACTACAAACTTTTTCTACCCTCCTCATGTATTATTTGGTACTCCATGTTCCAATTTGGTACATTTCTCGATTTGTTTGCTATATTTAACTAATTTAATTCATTCGAAGGATTATTTTCGTATAAGTCCAATTTGAACTGCATTTGCATGAAATAATAGATTAAAGTGAGTATTAAAATGATATTCATGATATTGAGTGCGGTGTAAGACAAACTAGTAGTCCAAATGAAATTTCAAAAGGCATGTTGACGAAACATTACAATGATCGTAGGGCAAATATTGTTTAAATTCTATAAAATTCAAATGACGTCAGAAAATCATGAAATTTGTTAATATCTCTTGCTATCATACGTAGACACTATGGTAAAAATTTGAGAATGTTTCGCACAGTTTGTCATGTACGGTGTTTAGAAACTAAAACTTTCTCGAAGAAGATTAAGAGAGAAGATAAGGATGTGATCAGGTTTGCAAACGCAATGATGTTCAAATTTGAGTTTGGCTTTACAAATTTTTCTATATGCAATTGACAATACAGATTGCTTCATGTTTAATTTTGGTATTTTTTCAGATCTGTTTGATGATTTTAATGCATTAACTGCAATTATACATTTTTATTGATATAAATTTAATTTGAACTATAAGTACTCATATTAATTGAATAGAGTGAGTGCAAACATTATATGCATGAAATAATTGAATAGAGTGTAAAAATTTGAGTGGTCTGATTTAGTAAATTTTGTAGATAATGTGAATTATCTAAGTTTACATGAAATAATGAACAACGGTTAGCCGTGTGCCCCCTGGCACATGGAAAAGTGAAGTCTTCACCTTGTGCCTCAGATCTGGCACACGGCAAACGTTTTGTTTTCTGTCTTATGCCGTGCGTGGACCGTGAGCACGGCTGGCTCATTTCATTTGCTGCCGCTGCCCCTGTGTCCGACCCACCTCGCTGACGTCGCCACCGGCCCGCACCACCGCGCTCACCCGCCATCCCGCCCCCTCCCGTGCCACCGCCCGCGCACGCGCATGCCCACGCCACACTGCCCACACGCGCGCCACCATCCCCGGCCGCCCCCGCGCTACCGCCCATGCCCACATCCACGCCACCACGGCGGCCGAGGAGGAGGAGGAGTGAGCGCGCACCAGCGGACGAGGAGAGGGAGGAGGAGGACGAGGGCCGCGCGTCGGCTGAGGAGGAGGAGGAAGAGGAGGGGGAGGGTGAGGGGAAGGAGGAGTGGGAGGAGGAGGAGTGCAGCGCATCGGCCGAGGAGGAGGAGAGGGAGGAGGAGTTGCTCTGCTGCCCACCGCCCCGCCCCGCACGCCGAGCCCACCCCGGCCGTGGTCCGGCCCCCACCTAGCAAGGCTCCGGCCGCGGCCATTCTACAACCGCATTCTTGGTGAGTGCCACTTGAATTTCTTATAATAACCTGTGATGATATGAAATTAGTGATGAATATTGGTGATGATAGCTCTCTAGGCATGGTTGTGAAACAAATATAGATACAAATTAGTTTTCTTGCCAATTGACATGCTAAATTAGAAACCATGTTTGTACCGAGTTGATTTTAGCTCTCTATAGACATGCCAATTGATTTTATGCCAATGCCTATGAAGATTTCAATTTGTACCCAGTTTTCTTGCTGGGTAACATATGATGACCTTGAGCTTCTGTCGTATATTTATGCTTCTTATGGTTGTCATCAAACCATGTGACACATCCATGCCCAAGCAATCATGATGGTTGGGCTGGGTATGTCACATGGTTCCATACCTGCCATGAACCCCTTTTTGTACTACCTATGATGATTCTTATGATCCAAGCTCAATGTCAAATGAAAGGCAATATATCTGAGGCAAAACAATAATTTAATAATTTTGGAATGTGATTGTCGGGCATCATGCCGTTGGTTTGTTGCAGGTTTTGGAAACCTCACCGTGCAGGGGAGGTGCTGCCAATTTACATCTGACATTATTATGCTGATTTTTTATCTAGGAACCGCCACAGGCCTCTGCCATCTGGTTCCCACCGCCTTCCTCCGCCACCAGTCCGTACCCGCCATCGTCTTTGACTTGTCAATTTGCAGGACAGCAAGGTGAGGCATATGTTACCCTCTTTCCGTATCATGTTCATAGATCACGTAACTTAGGACAGCAAGGTGAGGCATATGTTACCCTCTTTCCGTATCATGTTCATAGATCACGTAACTTAGTTAGGCATCTCCCGTTCGAAAGAGATACGGTTAAAAATATGCAGATCTTTGCATATTTGTATGACCGTATCTATTTCGAATTGTCCATGTTATTTGGACAGCCCGAAGATGTGTAGGTGGGTTTAGTTTCCATGGTCTTCTCCCATCCGAGACATAGTTTCGGCATCACCTTCCTATTGTTCTCCGAATACACAATCTCCTTGCCAGGACGTGTATTTGGATTACAGCGGGCAGGTGCTGCCAAAATTCTGTCTCGGATAGGAGTAGAGAATGGAAACTAACCCCGTCTACACATCCTCGGGTGGGATTAGGACCTATCTTCATCTATTAGAGCATGATAGATATCGTGTAGATGCAATTGATTTATATATTACTCGGTCATATGTTAAAGGATGAATGACCGTGAGTGGATGTACACGGGCTGGTCGGGTAAACATGACTGGACTGATGAATTCGTTCAGAAGGTTGAAGATTTTCTCAAAAAGGCATTTGAGAAAGGACAAAGTAAAGCGACGTGTCCTTGCTGTCAGTGTGCAAAAAAGATACTTCAATCACAGTTCAACATGGGTATACACACTTGCACCAATGGGTTTGTGGCAAAATATACCCGGTGGATCTGCCATGGTGAAGCCCATCGTGCGAGAGACAAGGTAGTGAGACAACACATCGAGGATTTTGATGCTGATGCTGGGTGCGGAGACATGTTAGATGACTTTCATCAAACCCAGTTCGATGAAGGACCTAGCCATGATAGGGAGGATCCGCCAGAGGCAACCGCAAAGGCTTATTATGACATGTTGTCTTCGGCACAGAAACCATTTCACGACCATATCGATGTGTCTCAACTGATGCCATCGGACGCTTAATGGCCCTAAAGTCTCAGCTTGGCATCAGTCGAAACGGCTTTGATAATATGTTGATAGTTTTAAGCAGCCTGCTTCCGGCTAGTCACAATCTGCCATGCAACTTGTATGTGGCACAGAAACTCCTTCGTGCACTTAAGATGCCATATGAGCATATACATGTTTGTACGAAGGGATGCATCTTGTTTAGGAAAGACCATGCGGATGCAAAGTACTGTCCTAAATGTAAATCCTCTAGGTACCTAGAGGTAGAGTCTACCTGATGGTCATAAGAGGCAACTCCAAATCCCTGTGAAAATCCTACGGTACCTTCCATTCATACCGAGGATCCAACGGCTTTACATGATCGAGGAATCTGCAAAACAGATGACATGGCACAAAGAGGGCTAATGATACCGTCCTGAGAACATGGTACATCCAGCCGATGCTGAAGCATAGAGACATTTTGACGGGTGTCATGGTGAGAAATCTATGGAGGCTCGTAATGTACGTGCACTACTAGAAAACAGGCCAAAGGTCCTGGCCAAAGGTACCAATTGCTGTTGCAACCGGTACTGATGCCACGCATCAGTACCGGCTGCAAAAGCAGCTGGTACCTTTGGCCAGCGGCGATCAAAGGTAAGGTGTTTGGTACCGGGTTAAAGCATCACCCGGTACCAAAACTTCAATATAGGAACCGGTTAGTGCCACCAACCGGTACCGAAAGCACAAGGAGGAATAGGTACCGGTTGGTGGATCCAACCGGTGCCTAAAGGGTGGACAATGGCACCGGATTTTGCCATGGCCCGGTGCCGCCACGTGCCCACAACAAAGGCACCGGTTAGTAACATCAACCGGTGCCTATGCCTTTTGTTTGGCACCGGTTGTTGAGCACCAACCGGTGCCTTTGAGCCACGCCTATAAATAACCCAACCCCTCCCCCCTCCAAGCTGCCGTGAACTCACTGTTCATGGCAGCTGAGTGAGGAGAGGGGAGGCAATTGTTTTTCCAAAAAAGGTTAGTTATTTTTCTCCATAACTTAGCAATTGGTTTTTAGAAGCAGTTATCATTTAATTTATTTGATAAGTGAATAGTATCTATTTATTATAGTTATAAGCATTATCAATTATATATTTGAATTCAAATTTATTATAGTATGAATGTACTATTTGTACACTACAATGATGTATATAAATATATTGTGGACCTAGATGAGTCGGCAATGGATGTACATGGCCGATCGGCGTTCAAAGGAGTTCATTGATGGCGTGCATGAATTCATAGAAGCGGCCGAGAAACACAAGTATGGCGGTTTCGTTCGTTGTCCATGCAAATTCTGTAAGAATGAGAAGGATTACTCATCATCAAGAACCATCCATAGTCACTTGTTCAATAGTGATTTCATGCCGAACTACTATGTTTGGACCAAGTATGGCGAAAGAGGAATTGTGCTGGATAATAATGTAGAAGAAGAGGATAGGATTCCTGACTTTGCAGCCAATTATAATTCCTTTTTCAACGACACTACAATGGGTGAGTCTGAAGAAGATACTGAAGGATACATTGTAGAAGATGATCTTGGTCAGATGCTGCGCGAAGCTGAGGAAGGTTGCGAAACAGAAAAGGAATCGAGAGATCTGAAGCGTATGTTGGAGGACTATAGAACATTGTTGTACCCTGATTGCAAACAAGACCAAAAGAAGTTGGGTACCACATTGGAATTATTGCAATGGAAGGCATCAACTGGTTTGTCTAACAAGGGATTCGAGGAGTTGCTGAAACTTATAAAAAAACTTACTCCCTGAGGGTAACACCTTGCCGGAGACAACATACGAGGCAAAAAAAGTTGTTTGTCCTTTAGGATTAGAGGCACAGAAGATACATGCTTGTCCTAATGACTGCATCCTATATCGAGGTGAGTATGAAAATTTGGATTCATGCCCTGTATGCAACGCATGCCGGTATAAGATCCCTCGAGATGATCCAGGCGACGTTGAGGGGATGCGTGTCAAGAAGAGGGTGCCTGCCAAGGTGATGTGGTATTTTCCTCTAATACCACGTCTGAAAAGTTTGTTCATGAACAAAACGAATGCTAAATTGATGCGATGGAACAAAGAAGAACGTAAGCAAGACAATATGTTGAGACACCCCGCTGATGGGTCGCAGTGGAGAAAAGTGGACAGAACATTCCCAACATTTGCAAATGAAGCGAGGAATATAAGGTTCGGCTTAAGTACGGATGGCATGAATCCTTTCGGTGAGCAGAGCAGTGGTCATAGTACCTGGTGTAAGCATCTAGGCCCTCAAGGTATGTTTCGGTGATTAATGACAACCATTATTGTGACTAATGAGTTTGTGCAGCTAAATAGATCATTATCGCTCATTTGGTCATATGTCAAAAGAGGCCCCTCAATTTCATTATCCAAAAAGGTGATCTCGGTATTCAACTCATATTTATGTCAAGACTAAGGATCTTTCTAGTCCTAAGTGTCATAAGGTTGAGAAGGACACTTAGGTTAGTATAGGTTTTATAGTTTTGTAGTGATCGCACTATTAAGAGGGGTTAAGGCCAAGTAACTTGAGCATGGACATGGTCAATCAAAAATGGATGCACACTATGGTCACTCAGGTTCCTAGAAGTTCAAATAAGTGGTTCTCAACTTATATGTCAAGAATATTTGGATTTCATTCAAGACTCAAATCAGAAAAGGCAAAATCAGAAAAAGTCTTTAACACCGGTTTAACCGACGCCTTCATTTTTCTATACGTCGGTTAAATGAAGTCAGCAGAGTCTAGACAAGTCAATACACCGGTTAAACCGACGCTTTTGAATTGAACGTCGGTGCATTAGTCCAGAGTTGGTTTTTCCAGAGTGTTTCAAGGTTCTATACACCGGTTAAACCGACGATGTTTGAATTAAGACGTCGGCGCAATTGACCAGTGAGATGATTTTTCCAGGGATTTCTGAAGTTGTACTCACCGGTTAAACCGACGATGGTTTTGAGTTAACGTCGGTGCAGTTGTCCAGAGACTTGGTTTTTCAGTTGATCAGTGGACACTCACCGGTTAAACCGATGATACGTCGGTTAATCTGCCCAAGTTATAACGGCTAGTTTTCAGAAGGGGCAGTTTACATTCATCGGTTAAACCGACGCTGACTATTGGAGGTACGTCGGATTAACCGGCACTACGCAGTTTTCTGGCAGCTTTTTCTCCAACGGCTCTATCCGTGTGAGCTGCCTATATATACTCCTCCAATGGGTCATTTTGCTACTCTTGACACCAGGCAACATCCAAACACTCATACTATAGTCAAGAGCCACCTTGAGCTTCATCTTTCACATACTTGTTCATTCAATCAATCAAGAAGCAAGACTAAGGACTTGAGTAGAGAGAAGCTTGTGTGCATCCGTTCTTGGTGATCGGTTCTTGCTCAAGTGAAGGCCCTAGCTTGTTACTCTTGGTGATTGGCATCACCTAGGCAATCTTGGTGATCGAGGTGTTTCTCGCGGAGCTTGCCAAGGATTGTGGGAGCCCGAAGAAGAAGATTGTACGTGGCTTGAGCTCCACCACGCCGGGATGGTGAACGGAGACTCTTAGTGAGCGCCCAAGTCTCAGTGATATGGGAGGTGACAAGACTCTTAGTGAGTGTCACAACGTGGATTAGGGGTGTGTGCCAACACATCGACACCACGGGAAAAAAATCCGGTTGTCTCTTGCACTCTCTCACATTTCAAGCACTTACTTTCATGCAATCTTTCATGTTAGCTTGTGTAGTTTGCTTTGTTTAGCCGGTTGGTGAATTGAGCCTTACTAGCATTGCATAGGTTAAGGTTGTTTTAACTATCTTAGAAATTTGAAAAAGGCCCAATTCACCCCCCCTCTTGGTCCATCGATCCTTACAATTGGTATCAGAGCCTCGTTGCTCATTTGGATCATTAGGCTTCACCGCCTAGAGCTATGGCCAAGATGTGTGGTTCACCGCCTCACTTCGAGGGCAAGAACTTTGCTTATTGGAAAGTTCTCATGGCCGCATACCTTGATGCGATTGCCCCCGAAGTGTGGTTGGCAACTAAGACCGGGTTCACCGGAACTCCCACCACCGAACAACTAAAGTGGAATGCTAAGGCTAGAAATGCAATTTTCGAAGCCATTAGTGAGGAAGTCTTTGCTAGAGTAAATGGCATGGACTTAACAAGTGATATATGGAAAGAGCTAATTGAAATTCATGAAGGCTCCACAAAAGTCCATGAACAAAAATATCACTTGTTTAGAGCAAAGTATGATTCTTTTACGATGCTTGCTCATGAAAATTGCAATGATATGTATTCTCGCTTGAATGTCATTGTCAAGGACATTAATGCTCTTGAAGTTTCTAAAATTGACAGTGGCTCCATCAATCGCAAAATTCTCATGCTCCTTCTGAAGCCCAAGTACAACATTATCAATGCTATGCTTCAAAAGAAGAATCTTGATACAATGGAAGTAGGAGAGCTTGTGAGCGAAATTCGCGCTCATGAAATGGGTATCCTTGGTATGTCCGAAGAGCCAACAATAAGCAAGTCAATTGCTCTCAAAACCAAGGCCAACAAGCACCGCAAGCTCAAGATGGTCAAGCAAGAATCTAGCTCAAGCAATGAAGAAGAAGATCATCATGAGAGCTCATCCGATGATGAAGAAGATGGGGAACTTGCTCTCATGATGAGAAAGTTCACACGCTTGAGCGACAAGATAAACAAGAAGGGTTACAACTTTGACCCCAAAAGAAGGATGTTCCGGCCTAGGGAAGATGTCAAGTACAAAGCATGCTACAATTGTGGAGAAAAAGGCCACATCTCTCCCGATTGCCCTAAGCCGGACAAGAGAAAGAAGGACAACAAAGGGAAACATCGCCATGATTCAAGCGATGATGAAGAGGATGAGAAGAAGAACAAGAACAAGAAGGTTGGGAAGAAGAAGAGCCATGACAAGAAGACCAAGCTCTTCCCAAAGAAGAAAGGGCACACCAAGAGAAGCTTCTTGGTGGAAAAACAAGAGTGGGTGACCGATGTCTCATCAAGCGAAGATTCAAGTGATGAAGAAGACATCGTCACCATCGCCCTCACAAATGAAGAACCACCACTACCTCCGCCTCCTATGTGCCTCATGGCAAAAGGTAACACCAAGGTATGTGAGGTGGAAAGTGAATATAATAGTGATGAAGAGCTTGACCCTTATAAATTCACTAATCTCATTAATGAGTATACATCCGTCATCAAGAGGGAAAAGGGCAAAGTCAAGATTCTTGAGAGCACTCATGCCAAGTTAGAGCTTGCCCACTCCGATTTGCTTGGCAAGTACAATGATTTTCTCAAAGAGCACAATGAGTCACTTGTACATGCTAAGCAAGTTGAAGAGAGCCACAAAAAGCTTAAACAAGAGCATAGGGAGTTGGCTCACAAATATCAAGAACTTGAATTTGCCTATGAAGCAATTGACCCAAGTCTTGAGAACTTTGCTCATGAAACTATTGAAAAGGTCAATGCTTCTACTTCATGTGATGACCTACTCATTAATGCAAATGCCACTAATATTGTGCCCAAGCTTGCTCCTTCTAGGGAAAAGGAATTGATGGATCAAGTAGCAAGCCTCAAGAGTAGTGTGGAGAAGCTCTCAAGAGGAGAATACATCCACAAGGAGATTCTCTTTAACAATGCCCGAGACTATGGCAAGAGAGGTCTTGGTTCATTTCCGGAGCCAAACATAGCTACTACTCCTTCTCCGGAGATCAAGATTAGCTTCATCAAGGAAGTTGGTTCATATTGCCAACATTGCCAAGTCACCGGACATCACACTAGGGAGTGCACTTTACCATCACGTCCTCTTCCTAATTTACCCAAGAATTACTCATCAATGTTTCAAAATAACCATTTTCTCTTGAGTAAAGTGAAGGGCAAGGTGAAGGCCAAATTCATTGGCAAACTCACTAAGGAGTCAAAGAAGAAGCTCCCCAAGCAACTTTGGGTCCCAAAAGCTCTTGTCACACATGTGCAAGGCCCAAAGCTTGTTTGGGTTCCTAAAACTCAAAAGTGAATTCTTATATGTGTAGGTGAACTACAAAGCCGGTGGAAAACATTGGGTACTTGATAGCGGTTGCTCTCAACACATGACTGGCAATGATAGCATGTTCCCCACTCTTGAAGACCCCGAAGATCATGAACATGTCACCTATGGTGATAATTCAAGGGGAAAAGTTTTAGGTTTGGGTAGAATAGCAATTTCTAAAGATTTATCTATTTCTAATTTTTTGTTTGTAGAAGCACTTAGTTTTAATCTCATTTCTATTGCTCAATTGTGTGATCTTGGACTAATGTGTGCCTTTGACAAGAATGGTGTTGTAGTAACTCATGAAAAAGACAAGTCTTTGGTATTCACGGGGTTTAGGCATGGCAACATTTACTTGGTGGATTCCTCTTCAAAGCAAACAAGCACCATGACATGCCTCTTCACCAAGTCGTCTCTTGGGTGGCTTTGGCATAGAAGAATTGCTCATATCGGCATGAGCAACCTCAAGAAATCCCACAATAGAGGGATGATCACCGGCCTGAAGGATGTTACCTTTGACAAGAACAAATTATGCAAAGCATGTCAAGTCGGGAAGCAAGTTGCAACACATCATCCCATCAAGACGATGTTGTCTACCTCCAAGCCGCTCGAGCTACTTCACATGGATCTCTTTGGTCCAACTACATACAAGAGCATTGGTGGTAACCTCTATTGCCTAGTAATCGTTGATGATTTTTCACGTTACACTTGGGTCATGTTTCTAGGCGATAAGGGTGAAACTCCAGAAATCTTCAAGACATTTGCAAGGAGAGCTCAAAGGGAGTACAACTCCCCAATAGTGAAGATCCGGAGTGACAACGGCACCGAGTTCAAGAATATGAAGATTGAAGAATGGTGCGATGAAGAGGGCATCAAGCATGAGTTCTCCGCCACCTACACGCCTCAACAAAATGGAGTTGTAGAAAGAAAGAACAAGACACTCATCACCCTAGCAAGAGCAATGTTGGATGACTATGGCACGTCCGAAAAGTTTTGGGCGGAAGCAATCAACACGGCGTGTCATGCATCCAACCGAGTGTATCCTCACCGACTCCTCAAGAAAACTCCATATGAGCTCATCACCGGGAAGAAACCAAATATATCCTACTTTCGAGTCTTTGGTTGCAAATGCTTCATCTATAAGAGGAAAAGGCTCGGTAAGTTTGAAAGTAGATGTGATGAGGGTTTCTTTCTTGGTTATGCATCAAACTCCAAAGCATATAGAGTATTCAATCAAACCTCCGGGTTAGTTGAAGAAACATGTGATGTAGAGTTTGATGAATCTAATAGCTCCCAAGAGGAGGTTGTTGGCTATGAAAATGTAGGTGATGAGGAGATTGACGAAGCTTTGAAGAAGATGTCCATTGGGGATATCAAGCCGGAAGAGGTGCATGAAGGCAATGATCAAGGGGGAGGACCTTCCTCATCTACACCAAGCACCTCCATGGTACCCCAAGTGGATGAAGATCAAGACAAAGATGATACACAACCTCAAGAAGATGTGCCAACGCCAACACCCCAAGTCCAAGAAGAAGAGGAGCAAAGTGTTCCACCACAAGCACAAGTCACCCATGCTCCACCCCAACAAACATCCACGCAAGCACCGCTAGTGAAGCATGGTCGCATCTTCAAGGATCATCCAATTGGTCAAATCATTGGTAGTCCTTCCAAGGGAGTAAGAACTCGCTCCAAGCATGCTTCATTTTGCGAATATTACTCGTTTGTTTCTTGTTTTGAACCCACTAGCATAGAGGAAGCTCTTGAGGACTCGGATTGGGTAATGGCCATGCAAGAAGAATTGAACAACTTCACCTGCAATGAAGTTTGGGTCCTCGAAGCTCCTCCGAAAGACAAGAACATCATCGGCACCAAGTGGGTCTTTCGAAACAAGCAAGATGAACATGGGGTAGTGATACGCAACAAAGCTAGACTTGTGGCAAAAGGGTTTTCTCAAGTCGAAGGTTTGGATTTTGGTGAAACTTTTGCTCCGGTCGCAAGACTTGAAGCTATCCGTATCCTTCTTGCTTACTCTTCACATCATAACATTAAGTTGTATCAAATAGATGTGAAAAGTGCATTCTTAAATGGCGTTATTAACGAACTTGTTTATGTTGAGAAACCTCCCGGGTTTGAAGATCCGAGGAATCCTAATCATGTTTATAGGTTGCACAAGGCACTCTATGGGCTCAAACAAGCTCCAAGGGCTTGGTATGAGAGGCTTCGTGACTTCCTAATCATGCAAGTCTTCAAGATCGGGAGAGTGGACACCACGTTGTTCACAAAAGACGTCAACGTGGATCTTTTCATTTGTCAAATTTATGTTGACGATATTATCTTTGGCTCAACTAATGATTTACTAAGCCATGAGTTTGCTACCATGATGTCTAGGGAATTCGAGATGTCCATGATTGGCGAATTGACCTTCTTCCTTGGTTTTCAAGTCAAGCAATTGAAGGAAGGGACATTCATCCATCAAGAAAAATATACTAAAGATATCTTGAAGAAGTTCAAGATGGATGAGTGCAAGCCAATCAAGACACCCATGGCTACCAATGGGCATCTCGACTTGGATGTGGACGGTAAACCGGTTGATCAATCCCTCTATCGTTCTATGATAGGGTCTTTGCTTTACCTTACCGCATCTAGGCCCGATATAATGTTTAGTGTGTGCTTGTGTGCCCGTTTTCAAGCAAACCCAAAGGAATCACACCTCTCGGCTGTGAATAGGATCCTTCGGTATCTCAAGCACATCCCTAGCATAGGCTTGTGGTACCCCAAAGGTGCTAGCTTAGATCTCTTGGGATACTCGGATTCGGATTTTGCCGGAAGCCGTGTGGATCGCGAGAGTACCTTCGGGGGTTGCCACTTGCTTGGGCGTTCTCTAGTTTCTTGGTCGAGTAAGAAGCAAAATTCTGTGGCTTTGTCCACCGCGGAAGCGGAATATATAGCGGCCGGTGCATGTTGTGCCCAAATCCTATATAGGATCCCACTCCTTTGTGACAATGAAAGTGTCGTAAAAATTGCCAAGAATCCGGTTCAACACTCTCGCACAAAGCACATTGATATTCGCCATCACTTCTTGTGTGATCACGAAGCCAAAGGAGACATATCTCTTCAAGGTGTGAGATCCAAGGAGCAATTGGCGGATATTTTCACAAAACCTTTAGACGAGAGCACTTTTGTGAGGCTAAGGAATGAGCTTAATGTGTTATATGCGGCAAACGTCATGTAAGTTGCCATGTCATATAGAAAAATGCATACATACAGGACACTTGTCTAACCATGGTAAGATAGTGATGAGCAAGGGTTTAGCTAGAGGTGGTGGTCCACTTGTTTTCCTCTAGGCTTGTAGAAAGGCTCATCATGAAGAAGCTTCCCGTGGGTTCAAACTTGACAAGTAGAATTTAAATTCTTGCTATGCATTTCTTGTCATATAGATGTGCACTTCATGTTTACCTTACTTTTGCATATGGTTATAGCTTGCACCATCATTGCATGCGTAAGGGTCACAAAGGAGATCACTTGATGAAAATAAGACTTGTTTCATATACAAGATCTTAATTCATGAAAAGTGAAAAGAGCAAAGTGTTAGGTGCGTTATTGCCTAGTGAGCAATGTCATGATGAGTTTGAAGCTTTCTATCTTCAATATTCCTATGACATGGCTCATACATTTTATTTGGCGCTTTGTCTCGCTTTGCGGCGTCTCCTTGTATTCAAAAAGAAAACTATTTAAGCTAGTGTGCTATCCTATTTTTTTTGAGGGGTAAAGTCGCCTATGCAAGTCCATTAACTTGAGTTTATTTGAGTTTTATAAGTTTATTGGACTCAGCATAGAAGTGTGAGCTGAGAGAAGGTTTTTGGGTTCACCGGTTAAACCGACGCTTAAAAGGTTTTAACTCATCGGTTTAACCAGCGTTACTAAGTTGTGTCTCAGCTCAGTCAGTTTCAGGCGTTCAACCGGCGTATACAAAAGTGACATCATCAGATCAACCGGTGAACGTAACACAGTTTTGACCTGTCAATCAACCGGTGTTAGCAGCAATCAACCGGCGAGTTCAAAAAGCATTACGTCGGATCAACCGGCGCTCAGATGATATTTTGCTGGAGTCACGGGTGAACTGCACCGATGCAATCGACCGGCGCTCAAGACCTAGGCATCGGTTTAACTGGCGTTAGGGAAAAACGCAGGGCCCACCTGTCATATATCCCTTGCCCGCGGCCTCTGTTTGTTTTCTCAGTTTATTCTTCTCGCCGCCGCCGCTCCGCTCCCGCACCCGACTCGCTCGCGCCGCCGCCATTCCACCTCGCTGCCGCCGTCCTCGCACGCCCGCGCTGCCGCCTTTGTGCCGCCCGCGCGCCTTCTGTGCCGCCCAGCGCGCACAACCGCCACCGCATCGCCGCCGCCTGCGCACCGCCATTGCCGCCACCAGCGCGCAGCTCCACCTCTCCGCACCCAAGCCAAGCAAACCAAGCCACATCGCCCACACAGCGCAAGTTCGCCGCATGCGAAACCCTACTCGCACATCCACGCCTCGCACGCCAAGTGTTCGGTGTTTTGCCCGAACCATCGCGCTCGCCCTAGCTCGCAGCGCCGCATCCTTGTTGCTCCCTGTTGTCGAGATGGGTCGTGAGAAGAGGAAGGGGAAGGAGGTTGTGGTCGAGAAGCCCGCTCGCAAGCGGACTCGTGCAGAGAGAGAGGTTGAGAGGGTCGAGATGTTGGCCAAGGCCGTCGAGGAGCAGGCGTCAGGCCGTGCTCGCCCGTTCGCGATCAGGGATCCGCCAGCCAGGGGCAGGGGCAGAGGCCGAGGTATGGGCCGAGTTAGAGGTGCCAGGGCTACCAGAGCCACGACTGAGGCTATAGCAGAGTCAGATCAGTCAGATACAGCTGCAGATTCAGGTTCAGAGGCAGTGCAGTCTGAGCAGTCTCAGGGGCAGAGCACACACGAGTCACCGACTCTACGACTGTCTGGCCGCACTCGGCAGACGTCCCCAGCAGCAGAGACTTCGCCAGCGACCGAGCGTCACACTGGACCGAGGATGCGAGGAGGTCACCAGCCACAGGAACCTCGCAGGTCCGCAGCAGCAGCAGCAGCAGCTCGTAGAGCCGAGGCCCTAGAGGCCGAGCGCGCAGTGTTCTGTATGGACACTGTTGTGCATCTGGAGCCAGGTGTGCTGCTCCAGAACTTGACCAAGGCCAATGCGGCGAAGGTCAAGAGGCTCAGGTGGAGTGTTCAGGAGGAGGACTGGTTCCCCGTGACCCGTGACAGCAGGGTCGACCGTAGGTTCTGGACGCTTCTTCATGCCAGTTTCTACGAGACCTACCAGAGGCGGGGCCACAGGATCTTCCCGCACAGAGTGCTTGACTGGGTGTCACTGAGGACAGCCGCAGGGGGAGCAGATGTTAGAGAGCACTTCGCTCACTTCAGGGGCCTGCCCAGGTTACTCCAGATAGAGCAGAACAGATACATAGAGGACTGGGTTAGAGTGTTCTACGCCACAGCCTGGATCGCTCCCGAGCGCAGAGCAGTACACTTCGTGTTTGGAGGCCAGGTCTTTGGTCTGTCCAGGGCGACGATTGCAGGGATTCTCGGAGTTGACTTGGTTGACGTCTCCCTACACGAGATGGTATACGGAGACGCAGATCCACCGCGCAGAGCTATGATTGGCGGGATTGCACCTTCACACGAGGCGATCACTCAGTGCTTCCGCCAGCCGTTTCCAGCATCGTATGCCAGAGTTCCTAGCCTGTTGACCCCAGAGGCGTATGCAGTACACATGGCCCTCCGGAGGACTTTGCTACCAAGGAGTGGCTACCTAGAGGGGTTTACGGGTTTGCAGCAGTTGTTACTACTTCACATCCTCACTCACGAGCCGTTCGATATTGTTGACTTTATTTTGGCTGAGATCGAGGATGTGATCACTGACGGGATGGGGGTCGTGAGGCAGTTTCCTTATGCTCACTGGATTAGCTATATCTGTTTTATGATTGTGCCAGCTGAGTCACCCGTCAGTGCAGTCTACCGTCAGGACGAGGCTCCCCGGTTCCCAGTTTACCATCCCACAGCACCACAGGACCGGAGGAGAGGCAGACAGGCCGAGAGAGTTGCCATGGCACAGTTGTCCCCAGAGGCACAGGCATGAGTGGCACAGGAGGATGAGGCACTGCTAGCTGCCGAGGCCCAGCTTCCCGGAGGAGACGATGAGATACACTGGTCTGAGCTTGAGTCAGACTCCTCCGAGGACGTCGAGTACTTCCCTGCAGCAGCCCTAGCTAGTCACGACCACGAGGCAGGGGGTCCAGAGAGCCAGCCCCAGAGTCAGCCGCTGCTACTACAGTCTCTGAGTCCCATGTGTCTCAGCCGTCCGAGCTCACCGCACTTCTACAGCAGCTCGTGACTCAGCAGAGAGAGGACCGGCTTGCACAGGAGGAGGCCAGGAGAGCCCATGAGGCTCAGCTTGCTGCTATACAGAGGGAGGCCGCCCGAGAGCGGGATGCGACCGAGGAGCGTTTTGTCGGGCTTATTGATAGAGTCTCTCAGAGGACAGACGCTCAGTTCCAGCAGATGCAGCAGGGCATGATGGCGATGTTCGGGATGATCTCACAGCTTTGCTCTCACACCGGACTCGCCCCGCAGCAGCCAGGACTTCAGGGTGTTGTAGCACCTCAGCTTGCAGCCACACCAGCCCCTCCTCCAGCTACTACTGCAGCTCTAGCCTTCTCGACGACACCGGAGACCACGTTCTCGATGTCCGCACTACTTGGGTCTGCCGGTCGTCCACTCTTCTCACCACTGCCAGCGACTTCACTCTTCCAGGAGTCTCCTTCGGCAGTCCAATCAGTCGCCCTCCCCATTGTACCTCAGACAGCACCTTTAGGGGGAGGAGCACGAGAGGAGTCCCTACTTCCACAGTCGACGCAGCCAGCAGCTTCAGCAGTCACGACTTCAGACGTTGACACTTCTTCTGCTGACCCGGTTACGACTTCTACGGATCCTCCCCTAGGCAGTGCTAGCACGAGAGCCTCGACTATAGCTACACCCCCAGTCAGTTCAGATCCAGCAGGCAGTACTGACCAGCAGCTCTCGTCTGTTACCGAGGGTACACCGTCCGACGACGATGACGACGATGATGACCCGGACCGCTTCCTCGCAGTGCCGCGACAGCCGGATCAGTAGCTCGCCTTTTTTGGTGCTTTGACGCCAAAGGGGGAGAGAGTCAGGGGGAGGGTAGAGTTAGAGAGAGCTCGTAGTTATCAGGACCATGAATGTTTTGTATCACATTTGGTGTTAGTTCATGGATATGTACATTTGACGCTTGAGTTTGCTGTGGTTTGAGACATATCTATGGATTTCGTTTGAGCCGTTGAGCTCTTTGGTCCTTTTTTCGAGTTTGCTTGTGTTTATCCTGTTTTATCTTTCTCGCTCTCTCGTTATTTATATTTGTGTTGTCATCAATCACCAAAAAGGGGGATATTGTAAGCATTTAGGCCCTCAAGGTATGTTTCGGTGATTAATGACAACCATTATTGTGACTAATGAGTTTGTGCAGCTTAATAGATCATTATCGCTCATTTGGTCATATGTCAAAAGAGGCCCCTCAATTTCATTATCCAAAAAGGTGATCTCGGTATTCAACTCATATTTATGTCAAGACTAAGGATCTTTCTAGTCCTAAGTGTCATAAGGTTGAGAAGGACACTTAGGTTAGTATAGGTTTTATAGTTTTGTAGTGATCGCACTATTAAGAGGGGTTAAGGCCAAGTAACTTGAGCATGGACATGGTCAATCAAAAATGGATGCACACTATGGTCACTCAGGTTCCTAGAAGTTCAAATAAGTGGTTCTCAACTTATATGTCAAGAATATTTGGATTTCATTCAAGACTCAAATCAGAAAAGGCAAAATCAGAAAAAGTCTTTAATATCGGTTTAACCGATGCCTTCATTTTTCTATACGTTGGTTAAACGAAGTCAGCAGAGTCTGGACAAGTCAATACACCGGTTAAACCGACGCTTTTGAATTGAACGTCGGTGCATTAGTCCAGAGTTGGTTTTTCCAGGGTGTTTCAAGGTTCTATACACCGGTTAAACCGACGATGTTTGAATTAAGACGTCGGCGCAATTGACCAGTGAGATGATTTTTCCAGGGATTTCTGAAGTTGTACTCACCGGTTCAACCGACGATGGTTTTGAGTTAACGTCGGTGCAGTTGTCCAGAGACTTGGTTTTTCAGTTGATCAGTGGACAACTACACTCACCGGTTAAACCGATGATACGTCGGTTAATCTGCCCAAGCTATAACGGCTAGTTTTCAGAAGGGGCAGTTTACATTCATCGGTTAAACCGACGCTGACTATTGGAGGTACGTCGGATTAACCGGCACTACGCAAGTTTTCTGGCAGCTTTTTCTCCAACGGCTCTATCCGTGTGAGCTGCCTATATATACTCCTCCAATGGGTCATTTTGCTACTCTTGACACCAGGCAACATCCAAACACTCATACTATAGTCAAGAGCCACCTTGAGCTTCATCTTTCACATACTTGTTCATTCAATCAATCAAGAAGCAAGACTAAGGACTTGAGTAGAGAGAAGCTTGTGTGCATCCGTTCTTGGTGATCGGTCCTTGCTCAAGTGAAGGCCCTAGCTTGTTACTCTTGGTGATTGGCATCACCTAGGCGATCTTGGTGATCGAGGTGTTTCTCGCGGAGCTTGCCAAGGATTGTGGGAGCCCGGAGAAGAAGATTGTACGTGGCTTGAGCTCCACCACGCCGGGATGGTGAACGGAGACTCTTAGTGAGCCCCCAAGTCTCGGTGACATGGGAGGTGACAAGACTCTTAGTGAGTGTCATAACGTGGATTAGGGGTGTGTGCCAACACATCGACACCACGGGAAAAAAATCCGGTTGTCTCTTGCACTCTCTCTCATTTCAAGCACTTACTTTCATGCAATCTTTCATGTGCTTGACCTTAGAGATCATAGCTTAGCTCTACCTTGCTTAGTTTCATATCTTTGTTAGCTTGTGTAGTTTGCTTTGTTTAGCCGGTTGGTGAATTGAGCCTTACTAGCATTGCATAGGTTAAGGTTGTTTTAACTATCTTAGAAATTTGAAAAAGGCCCAATTCACCCCCCCCCCCTCTTGGTCCATCAATCCTTACACCTAGCCTGTAACACTCTGTATATACAACCTTCCTCCCTGGTTGTGTATGAAGCGGAAATTCATTATGATGCCGGTGCTTATCCCCGGCTCGAAGCAACCCGGTAACAATATAGATGTGTATCTGAAACCACTAATTGAGGATCTTCTATTGTTGTGGAAAGATGAGGGTGTTCGTATGTGGGATGCGCACGCAGAGGATCATTTTAACCTGCGTGCATTGCTTTTCGTAACCACCAATGATTGGCCAGCACTAAGTAACCTCTCCGGACAATCCAATAAGGGTTATAGGGCATGCACCCATTGTTTAGAAGAAATCGACAGCATGTACCTCAAGCACTGTAGGAAGATCGTGTATATGGGTCATCGTCGATTTCTTCCGATCAAGCACCCATTAAGGAGGAGGCATGCTCACTACGATGGAAAGGCAGATCATCGTACCAAGCCTAGGCACCGTTGTGGGAAAATGGTGTTTGAAATGGTCAAAGATATAAAAGTAGTATTCGGAAAAGGACCCAACAGCAAATTAGTGCAGAGTGATGACGGACGTGCACCTATGTGGAAGAAGAAGAGTATTTTTTGGGAGTTACCTTATTGGGAAGTCTTAGACGTCCGCCACGCAATTGATGTGATGCACCTAACAAAAAATCTTTGTGTGAACCTTCTAGGTTTCCTTGGTGTCTACGGTAAGGCAAAGGATACATTGGAAGCACGGCAAGATCTTCAATGTATGAAACAACGGGCCGCCCTACATCCAGAAAAAAGGGATAAAGGACGTCATTATCTAGGTCCTGCGTGCTACACTCTTAGTAAGGAAGAGAAGCAAAATATGTTCGACTGTTTGAACAGTATCAAGGTCCCATCAGGCTACTCTTCGAATATAAAGAGGCTACTGAACTTGAAAGAGAAGAAATTCGCACACGTAAAGTCCCATGACTGTCACGTGTTGATGACGCAATTGATTCCAATTGCACTTAGAGGTATTCTACCAGCTAATGTTCGAGCAACAATCATAAAGCTATGCGCATTTCTCAACACAATTTCTCAGAAGGCAATCGATCCATCGAGTTTAAGCAGGCTACAAGAGGATGTTGTCCAAAGTTTAGTCAGTCTTGAAATGATATTTCCTCCATCATTCTTCAATATTATGACGCATCTTCTAGTTCACCTGGTCAAAGAGATTGGTATTCTCGGTCTTGTTTTCCTTCATAATATGTTCCCTTTTGAACGATACTTTACAGTACTAAAGAAATACGTTCGTAATCGGGCTCGTCCAGAAGGAAGCATTGCAAAGGGTTACGTCATAGAGGAGGTCATTGAATTTTGTGTTGACTATGTGGAAGAACTCTGCCCAATTGGGATTCCAGTATCACGTCATGAGGGGCGGCTGATTGGAAAGGGCACACTTGGAAGAAAATCAGTAAATGCCACAGATCATGCCGCGTTGAGCAAAGCACATCTCACAGTTCTGCAACAATCAGCCTTGGTGGCTCCATACATGGAGGAGCACATGCAAATTGTGCGAAGTATATACCCTTTGAAGTCTGAGACATAGATTACAAAACGTCATAACGATACATTCGCCACCTGGTTGCAGAAGGAAGTCATGGCCAACGATCAAATTCATGAGCAGCTAGCTTGGCTGGCCAGGGGTCCGGCAAATTCAATCCTGATGTACCAAGGATATGAAATTAATGGTTACACATTTTATACAAAGAGCCCAAGATAACAAGAGCACCAATCAAAATTGTGGTGTCCGTATAAATGCCACCGACTCTAGTGGCCAAACGAACTCATATTTTGGTTACATTGAAGAGATCTGGGAACTCGACTATGGGCCGTTGAAGATACCTCTATTTCGTTGTCAATGGGTTAAACTCACAGGAAAAGGTGTCGATATCGACGAGTACGGAATGACAACGGTAGACCTCAAAGAGCTTGGCTATCGAGACGAACCATTCGTCCTAGCTAAAGATGTCACTCAAGTTTTCTATGTGCAGGACATGTCTAGCAAAACGAGAAAGGTCAAGTCTAGGAATAAATCAAGTTTTGTAGGTGCCGGAGATGAGGCAAAGCGTCATATTGTTCTGGCAGGAAAAAGAAAAATTGTGGGAGTCGACGATGTCACAGATGAAGAAGAATACAATAAGGTTGAAGATATGACTCCGTTCGCAGTGGAGGTTGACACAAGTATTCTTTTAGCCGAAGAGGAGGCTCCGTACGCACGTCATGATCATAAAGAAAGGACGATTGTAAAGCGAACCATCGTTAATATTCCCTTAGTTGAATGATTATGTCTTATAATATTTTCTGTGAACATTATTAGATTTCTTATGCAATTATTTGATTTATTATGCAATTAAAATGATTAGTTATGCACCTAAATGATTTATCAATTAGTATTTAGAATTATTTTGCATTTAAATAATTTATTATGCAATTATTTGATTTATTATGCAATTAAAATAATTAGTTTTGCACCTAAATGATTTATCATGTAGTATTTAGAATTATTTTGCATTTAAATAATTTATTATGCAATTATTTGATTTATTATGCAATTAAAATAATTAGTTATGCACCTATATGATTTATTATGTA
Source organism: Panicum virgatum (assembly GCF_016808335.1). NCBI lineage: Eukaryota > Viridiplantae > Streptophyta > Magnoliopsida > Poales > Poaceae > Panicum > Panicum virgatum. The sequence goes on along the minus strand of NC_053143.1, from coordinate 25,162,128 downwards.
GTAATTAAAATTATTGTACATTTAAATGATTTATTATTGTGCAAATAATTAGTTGAATGATTTACTAGGCAGTTAATAAATTTATTGAGCAAATAACAAATTTATTAGACAATTATTTTAACTATTAGACAATTATTTAAATTATTAGATAATTATCTGATTTTCTAGGCAATTATCAGATTTATTATGCAAATATCAGATTTATTACGAATTATGAGGCAATTAATAGATTTACAAGAGAAAAAGAAAGGGGAAAAGAAAAGATAACCTTTGGTACCGGTTGGAAAATCCAACCGGTACCTTAGGGTCTTATTTGGGTAAAAAAAAGTGGGGCGTCGCGCAGGAGTCGAACCGTGGCCGCGAAGCTCAAATTTCCGCGAGTTACCATTGAGATACTGACGAATTCTGTTCAAAGAGGGTCAAAGAAGAGTGAAAAGTGAACTTCAAAATGCCTAAGGTACCGGTTTTGTTAATCCACCCGGTACTATAGGGGCTTTTCATTTCCCGCCCGTTGGGCCCTTAGGAACCGGTTGTGCAGAGACCCGGTACCTAAGGCCTGCCTAAGGCACCGGTTAGAGTTTTTACCCGGTACCTTTGGCCACGAGTATAAAGCCGTTGTCTTCTTCCTCTCCCAAATCTCTACTGCTCATCTCCTCCAGTCAACCGCCGCCGCCCTCCATCTCCGCGCGCGCACCGTCGCATAGTCGTGCCGCCGCTTCTTCCTCTCTGCTCTCGGCCTCGACGCCTGGAACTTCCCCGAGCCCGCTGCTCTTTGCTCCGACCTCTACAGCGGCCCGTCCTCGAGCGCCGCCCGCAACTCGTCGCCGATCCTCGCCGTCGCCCCCTCTGCATCGACGCTCCTCCCGTTTCCAGGGCCCGGTGACCCTTCTCCTGGGATCGCAGAGCACCGCCGCACTCGCCCGTGGAGATCCGGAGCCCGGAGCGCCACTTCCGCACCATCCTCCGCGAGCTCCGCCACGACCGCCGCCGGACTTCGCCGTCGACACCCCTGCGCCGGTCCATCCTTCGATTCCGAGCTCGGTGAGCACACGTAACCCCTGCCTGTCCTGTTGCACTAGGTTCTAGGGTCCGTAGACCACTGGAACCCCTCGAACACCTTGCGCCGGCGATGTCCCGCCGCGCGCAACCGCCTCCGCCTTAGCACATACCACTCCGGACCTGCCCGAACACCGATAACCTCACAGGTGGGTCACGCGTTCAACGCTGATCCTCCACGGCCAAACCCCGGCCCAAAAGGAGCCCTGTAGCCCCCAGAACACCTTCTCCGGCGAGCTCGCCACCGCGGAGCTCTGCTCCGGCGGTGTTCCGCCGCCGCCCCGCGCGCCCGTTGCCCAGATCCGTCCGATCAGAGATGGACGCCCGCGATTAGAACCCAAACCGATCAGATCTAGACCACCAGATCGAGATCCAACGGCCTGTATCCAAACATACCGGTTCGCCTGGCGCTTTTGTTAAAGAACCCCTCGGTTTTCTTAATATCAACCCGCAGTCCACCTGTATTCAAAAGTAATTGCAGTTTGGCCCAGGTTTTTACTCAGACCCCCCTGACCTTTCTAGATTTAGTACCCGTAGTCCAGCCCTGATGTTTTTGCGGGTTAGCCCCTGAATCTAAGGTTTAATTACGTTTGGGCCCTCGGTTTTTGCAGAAAACCCCCTGTAACCTAGTTTTTCTCGCAGATAAGCCCCTAGAACTTGTTTTAGGCCTAGATTTTGCATTTTAGTTCCGTTTTAGGCGTTCTTTATATCCACGGGATCGTTGGAATGCGTAGAATAGTTTTAGACTAGTTTAGTGTGCTGTTTTTATGTATTGATGTACTGTTTCTTAGCTTTTGTTAGTGTTTGCTTGTATGCTTATTGTGTGCCTTGCTTTTGGCCATGTGTTCGTGAGTAGACATTGATCCATCTGAGGAGCCCCAGTACCAGTACCCAGAGCAGCCATCTTCTGAGCAGTTTGAGCAGCAGGAATAGTTTGAGGAAGGCAAGTATAACATGAACAACACCTATCACTTTAAATACATTTTCATACTGCATTTTAATATTGTACGCCTATAAGGACTTTCCTAGCCACTTTATATCCTTTATATATAGTGTATAATTTAGTTATAGAATTTAGTTATTAGAGAGACTTTGTTTAATCATGTATTTAAATAGAGAGTGAATAATACTTGTATTTTTGTATTTATCTTATATTTCTATAACTCATGTATTTATCATGTAACTCGTGTAACGACGATGAGTAACGACGACGAGTAACGACGACGAGTAACGACGACGAGTAACGACGAGTAACGACGAGTAACGACGACGAGTAATTTCATATTCGCTCTCTAACTCACGCATTGGCCATCCCTCGACCCTCAACTCTAGACCTCGACGCTCAACCCCGTTCCTCGACCTGATTCCTCGACCCCGTTCCACGACACACACACACACACACACTCACTAACTCTCTCTCTCTCTCTCTCTCTCTCTCTCTCTCTCTCTCTGTCCCTCTAACATACACACACACTCTCTCTCAAACACGCATATTCATTCAAAGAATTTTATTCTACTGCTTCATTTAAGGATGGACAAATACTCTAACACATTTTTATGGTTTCAGTTAAGGATGGACCCCTTCGGTGATGAGCAGGCCGCCGGACAATACATGTTAGACGCAATAAATGAAGATACGAGGGCCAACACCACCCAGCCAATCGCTGAAGAAGATGCTCGGACAGTTGATTCGTTCCTGAATATGTCTGGAGATGCCGATGAAGAAGATGATGATTTTGCGCCGCCGCCCAATCAACAGCAGCATGTTCCAGTACGAATCTTAAAACTATATGCATGGTGACTTCGGTAGATTAGTTTTGCGATTAACATATCTTTTCTGTAATTTAGTCGACCTCCGCATCGACTTCGTTGAGCCAGTCAAAAGGGAGACGCCGGCCAACCAAGAAAATGGAGGGAAGACAGGTCGTCAGAGAAGTGGACGCAGAGGGCTGTCCAAGTGCTCCAAAGGATGCTAGCACAAAATTTTCAACTAATGTGGCGTTATTGTTCGGGCAAGAATTCCGATCACCACAAGACTATGGAAAACGACCAAACCCGAAGAACAGCAATACGTCGTGCCTGCACATCAGAAGGAAATGCTATGAGCAGAACTCAAGGATATGTTCACTCTTTCTGAAGGAGTTGACCAAGAACTTGTGAAGAAATGTGCCTTGAGAAAGATGGCCCTTGCCTTTGCAACTTTCAAGAAGAAGTTGTACACCAATTACATCAAGAAGGATAAGGAGCCGAATTGGGACGATCTTCCTCAGGTTAAACCATACTGGGAGGAGTTCAAACAATACAAACTATTAGAGGAAGCCCAAAACAAATCCGAACAAGCCAAGGTGAATGCAGCAAATAAGAAGTACAGCCACCACCTTGGGGCTGGCGGGTACAAGAAGTCAGTTAAAAAATGGCAGAAGATGGAGTAGGACCTTATAGATAGAGGCATCAGGCCGACGACTTGGGATTGTCCGGATAGATCCAAGTGGTGGTTATTTGCTAATGGCGTGACACTAAACCAGTTGGATGGAAGTTTGGTCATGCCCGAGCATATGCAAGAAGTATCCCGCGATCTAGTCGCTGCAATAGATGAGACTCAACAAGGAACATTCCATCCTCAAAGGGAGAATGATGAGCTGACAAGGGCATTAAAGAATCCGGAACACCCTAGACGAGCCCGCAGCATCGGCGTGGTCCCATGGAAAGTTGCTTGGGCCGGAGATCCCTCTTACAAGACTCACCGAAAGAGCAAAGCCGAACAGGAAGAGAAACTTCGTGCCATAGAAGAAAAGATGAACAAGAAGGTTGCGTCCTTGGAATCTCATATGGACGCCAGGGTCAATGAGGCGGTGCAGCTAGCTCTGAACCAAAGGGGCACTGCTGGGTCGCACCCGGATGTTGTGATAAGCCCGGCCTCTCAGCGTCGCAGCAACTGTGCATCCACGGCGGCGCCCGACGTACAAGTGGAACAGCAACCCCAGATTGAGCCAACGGCGGTAGATGACCAGAGGTATCCAGTGGATGATGTCACCATACCGACACCGTGCGAGCTTCATGTGCGAGCAAGAAATATATCCATTCATGTCGCATACGGGTCAGCCATGCCCCTGAATCCTTCTAGTACAATTCATGGAAGGCCGATACCTCCTGGCTACACCTCCATCACAGTCGAGCAGATAATTGGAAACAATGAGGATCTTGAGCTCGACTTCATTGGAGGGGATGGAGAGAAGACATTGGGAGACGTACTGCACGGGGTCGTTCTATGGCGCAAGGCCGACATCAAACTTACTGCAAGCACAACGGCTCCCGTGCAGACCGATCGCTCGTCTCCGCGGCCTACCTCTCCGCCGTCCCCACTACCACCTCCTTCACCACCGTCTCTGCCGGCGCAAAGGGCCACGAGTACTCCAACTCCTCCTACACTAGAAAAGGGAAAGAAAAAGACAGCATCCCTCCCAGCGGCTGGACCCTCAAAGAAGAAGCAGAAAACGGTCGAAAGACAATTAACCTACGAGAAAACCGCTGAGGAGTTAGAAGAGGAGACTGCTCGATATATAAAAGAACAATTGAAGCCTAAAGTCCCCCCGCCGAGGGAAAAGGTACCTCTAGAACTAGGGAAAAAGCTTCTCGCAAACCTAGACAACCCACCAAAACCGAAAAGCTTACCCTCGGACTATGATCGTACTCTGACAAAGGCACACAAGGTGAGAAATCTGAAGAAAAAATGTGGCAAGACCATTCCTCAGCTTGGCACACAACAAAAAGAACTCGAGCCCCTCCGGGTGCCAGGGTTGCCACTCCTACACCCGACGGACGTACAACTCCAGGCGGACCTACAGGCCGCAATATTTCTTTCTGAAACTGGATTAACACTAGAGGAGGTAACGGGGCATGTGGAGGCAAAAATCCCTGTCGCTCGCACTATTACTCCATTCCAGCATGGAAAACCGTTTGTCACTGAGGAAGAGGAGAAAAGTCTAGGCACGCAGATGTACAATTTGCATAGATGGTACCTGCGAATGGCGAAAGACGAAGGGAAAATGTTTGGAGTCAAGTATCGTGACCATGATTTATTCCGCGGGGAGGACGACTTCTGGGTGTACTTCCAAAATTTATATCACATTTACCATCGACAAGCCCTCGACGCCTCTATCATCACCATTTGGGTTTTGTAAGTATCACTTACCTCTATATTAATACTTTTTGTTAACAAGAACATAATTATATGTGTGCATTATAAAATTTGTATTGCATCGTTTAGACAGGAGATCCAAAGAAGCCGAAAACATGGATGGCACCATCAGATCGGCTTCATGTCTCCTTTGCTAGTCAACCAGAAATTGATCAACGAAAGTTACAAGGAAACGTGCGAAAACATGTACGATTCGTTGACTAGGCAAAGTTGCAAATCCTATATATTCATACCATACAACTTTGGGTAAGCCTTGATCGACTCAAACCTCTGTTATATTACTAAATAAATACTAAGTTGTCTAATACATTTATGTATATATCCTATCTATATCTGCACTTATCATTGGATTTTACTCATACTTTCCGTAGAGACCGGCAATCTTATAGTCCTTGACTCAATGAGAAATCCAAAGTCCACAATCCAACATATCATAGACCCCTTGAATAGGTAAGTTCAGTTTGCACAATCAAATCTTTTTTCTGTTAATAACAATTCCTGAATATCAAACTTAACTTTGAGCGCAGGGTTTGGAAAAAATTTGTGAAAAATAAAAAAGGACGTGGTCAATGGAGGCCCGAACTGAACGTTAACATGGATTATGCGGTATGTTCATTCATAAAGATTTGTCTAGTTAAGTATATAATCCCAAATTGTTCTAAATTGAGTAATTTATTTGTTTCTCCTTAAGTGTGCGAGACAACAACAAGGAACTGATTGGTGCGGGTACTACGTATGCGACTACTTGCACATCATGACTACATGCGGGAAGGCTACTGATGAAGAAACGAGAGTACATCCAAACCGTTCACTAGTATATTTTCATAATTGTACTAACGCACAGAATGTTAATGCTTTTTTCCTAAATGATAGATGTCTCAAATGGGGGATGAATGTTACTCTACTGATCGGATCAACGCCGTGTGCGAGCAGCTCGCCGGATTTATTTTGAACGAGATCTTGGATCCTAGAGGCGAGTTCTACCACGACGGTCACATCGATAGAGGACTTTCATCGACATCCTGAGGGGACTAGTAGTTGGACGGCTAACATGACTTGTACATTTGTAAATATTTTTAAACATTATGCCTTGATGTTTGTAAATTTGTAAATATATTAGTTCATGTAATTAGATTAATTATATGCTCGCATTTCACTTTTAGTTAGTTTCAAATATTCTCTGAAAACGAACACGAACAACCAATGAACGTAGAGTACTGTAGAGCTTGAGTGCGTTTAGCAATTATAAAAGAATAAATAGTAATAAATATAACAAACAAAACTGGATTTGGGAAAAAAAAGGGAAAAGGTCATTGGTACCGGTTGGAAATACCAACCGGTACCAAAGGGGCTGACACCTTACGTCAGCGTGGAAGCCTCTTTGGTACCGACTGGTATTTCCAACCGGTACCAATGGAAGCCTAAGGCACCGGTTGAAAAACCCGGTGTCTTAAGTAGAGGCCAATGGTCGCGGTTGCGGGGCACCGGTTGGGAAACCGGTGCCTTTGGCCTTTCTCAGCCGGTGCCCAAGGCCCGTTTTCTAGTAGTGGTGTTGCGCTGGCAACAGATGGGTTCAATCCTTATGGAATGACAGCTACCCCCATACACTTGTTGGTCCATGTTCGTTATCCCCCTCAATCCCCCCCGGCGTCATGTTTCAACGACAGAACATATTCTTATCGTTGATACCTAGGGGATAATATGAGTGTGTACATGGAGCCCGTGTTTGATGATTTGCTCCGTGCTTGGGAGGAAGGGATATGGACATACGACCGAGCTACAAAGACAAACTTCAAAATGTGAGTGTGGTACATGTACTCCCTGCATGACTTGCCGGCGTATGGGCTATTCTCCGGGTGGTGTGTCCACAGGAAGTTCCCATGCCCAGTATGCAAGGCAGCTCTTAAGTTCTTATGGTTGGTGAAGGGTGGCAAGTATTCTTCGTTCGACAAACATCGACAATTCCTCCCTATTGACCATCCATACAGATGAGACATCAAGAACTTTACAAAAGATGTCATGGTTGAAGAGCCCCCACCGCAGATGTTAACAGGTGCTGTGGTTCATGCGCAGTTAGACGCGCTCAGGGTCAACAAAGAAGGTGGTGGTTTTGTGGGATATGATGAGGAACATGCCTGGACTCAGAAGTCAGGCTTGTGGAGGCTCCCCTACATGGATGATCTTCTGCTTCCACATAACATTGATATGATGCACGCGGAAAAGAATATCGCCGAGGCTCTCTGGGGTACAGTCATGGACATTTCTGATAAGACAAAGGATAACGTTAAGGCTAGAGTGGATCAAGCTAGGCTATGCAATAGACCAAAGCTCAACATTCCGCCTCCCAAAGATGGCAAGAAATGGAAAAAGCCTCCAGCCGAGTTTGTCCTGAAGAAGCACGAAAGGAGGGAAGTACTTGAATGGTTCCAAACGTTAATGTTCCCCAATGGGTATGCAACAAATCTCAGGAGGAGAGTGAACTTAGCTACTATGCGAATCAATGGCCTCAAGAGTCATGATTACCACCATATGGATTAAGCAGCTTCTTTCGGTGATGGTTTCAGGCTATCTCCCTGACCATGTGGGGCTAGTGCTGGCAAAATTAAGCAATTTCTTCCATATCCTTTGTGCTAAGGAGTTATCTCGGAATGTGGTTGCAGAAATGGAACAATTGGCATCTGTGGTGCTTTGTAAGTTGGAGAAGATCTTTCCACCTGGCCTTTTCAAGCCCATGCAGCATATGATTTTGCACCTCCTATACGAGGCACGAATGGGGGGGCTGTGCAGGGCCATTGGTGCTATTCAATTGAGAGGCAGTAAAAGGTTCTTCGAACCAAATGTAAAAACAAATGCAAAATTGAAGCTTCTATTGCAGAGGCGTACTGTACTGAGGAGGTGTCAAATTTCACAACAAAATACTATACTGACACCCTTCCTAACGTGCATAATCCACCCCCTCATTACAATGCCGGCGAAAATGAATCAAACCTCAGCCTCTTCAGAGGCCAACTTGGAAGTGCAAGTGTTGCGACACCTAAGACCTTGCAACATGAACAGTGGCGCACTATCATGATGTATGTGTTGACCAGCCTTTCCGAAATTGAGCCGTACATTGAGTAAGTTCTCAACAAACTAGTTCTCGAGTATTTCTAGCGTATGGTCACTATTCTGCATCCAACCCCCTCGATGTTGTTCTTGTTCGTACAGAGAATTCACTAATCAATTATGGTGAGGAAAAAGGGTAGCGACCCTGCAGCAATTTGATACCCTTCTTAAAAAGGGTGCGGGAAGTGGATCACTCGATTTCATTTCATGGTTCAAACAAAAGGTATGGTCATTCTGGAGCTCATACTTTTTGTTTGATATTACAAGTTTCGCGTACGTGTGAATAATATAACGACCTATCCTGCTTCAACTTGCAGGGCCAAAATGATGTGTCTATGAGTCCTGAGTTGAGACAGGTTGCGGATGGTTGTGCCTATAGGGTCATGTCATACTCCGGCTATGGCATGAATGGATATCGCTTTCACACAAAAAGGCATGAGCAGAGTCGGCCCAATTGAACCACAAATTCCGGAGTTTGTACGACAGCCTATGATGGGGTCGAGTATTATGGAAGAATTGAAGAAATATACGAACTCACGTTTCATGGTTGCAAACCTCTTAAGCCTGTCATATTCAAATGCCATTAGTTTGATCCTAACGAAGTGCGACGGACCCCTAATCTTGGACTAGTCGAAATTCGGCAGTCATCCGTCTATCCAGGAGATGATGTCTATATTGTGGCTCCACAAGCCACGCAAGTTTATTATCTCCCATATCCGTGCAAAACCGACGTACGTCTTAAGGGTTGGGACGTTCACTACTACACGTCATAGATATTGTAAAACAATGTTGTAACACATTTATCAATATGTTACAAAAAAGTTTCATACACTATTACAAAATTCTATTTTGCGAGGCACTTCAAAATTGCCTCGGAGGCGGGCAGGGCTTTTAACCGCCTCGGTTAATGCCTCGGATTAACCGAGACGGTCATTTATTATTAACCGAGGCGGTCTTCCTAACCGCCTCGCAAAATACATTAACCGTAGCGGTCATTGCGAGGCCCAGCCCGCTAGCCCAAGAAGCCTAGTTATGAGCACATCTATATATATACAAGAGTTAGGGTTTCCAACACATCCAACACATTTCTCTCTCATGCCCCCATGAGCCTATCTCTCCCGACGCCTCTCTCTCTCCCCATCTCTCTCACTCCTTCCGCTCTCCTCCCGGCGGCAGTGGGCCGCCGCACCTCTCTCTCTCTCTCTCTCTCCACCCCTGCCCCTGACCTGCTCCCGCCGCCGACCCCAGACGCATCGAGCCCTAGCTCTGAGCGTGCGGCCGCGGATGGCGACCGGCCGCGGCAGGCCGGCGGCCGTGCAACAGATGGCGCACGGCCATGGCGGGGCAGGGCCGAGGCGGCAGGACGCACGGCCATGGCGGGGCAGGGCGTTCCTCCTCCCTCCTCCCGCCCCCTCACATGGCGGCGCGGGCTCGGCATGATGGCGGTGCGAGCTCCGCCGCGGGGCATGGCGGCGCGGGATCCGGCGGCCACGGGCTCGGCGTGATGGCAGTGCGAGCTCCGCCGCAGGGCATGGCGGCGTGGGATCCGGCGGCCGCGGGCTCGGCGGCGCGGGATCTGGCGGCCGCGGGCTCGAGGTCGGGTCCAGCAGCGGAGGCGCGTCTGGCGGCGGCGCGTCGTCCCGGGGCCAGATCCGGTGGTCTCGGGGGCGGATCCAGTAGCGGCAGGACGCGCCGAACACGGGAGGAGGTGGCGGCGGGACGCGCCGGCGGTGCGATATGGTGGCGGCCGATGGGCTCGCCGGGCCCGTGATGGGCTCTACGGGCTTCGTTCTTTTTTTTATTTTTATTTTTTTGATTTACCGAGATGGGCATGGAAAACCGCCTCGGTTAAGTCACTATTAACCGTGACGATACCTCCGAGGCGGTTGGGCCTGCCTGCCTCGGAAAATAATTTTTGACCGCCTCGGAAAATAATTTTTGTAGTAGTGATAAGAACACAAAACTATGTGTTACTAAAGAACACAGTAACACATAATGCTTATTCTATAAAACTGTGTTACAGTAAGAATTCTAGTAACACAAAAATAATGTTACACCTAAGATGTTACAAAGATTGTAGTATTTTGTAACACATACAAAATAATGTTACAACTAAAGTGTTACATGGAAACATATATTTTCTGTGAACATCTTGGGACCTGTTCTTAGAGCTTCTCCAGTGGTGACTCGATTCATGGAGGGAAGTGAGAGACACATAAGCAAGCATGTCCTGATGAATCGACTCCTCTAGTTGTTGAGCCTTGTACCTACCCTACCATTGAAAAAAAAATTGCAATCTTTCTCTCCGGCGCAATGGTGGGCAGGCGTGATTCACTACATATTCTTACTTTTATTCATTATGAGTCGACCCAAGCCTGAGAGTCGAATCTCTCTCTCCTGATATGGTTCGGTTGCTGCAGTGGTGAAAATTCGCTCCGAGGAATCTACATCAGATGATGGTTCGACCACTGGAGAAGCCCTTAACCTGTCAACATTTATTTTTCATTGTAATTTGGTAATCGTAGAGTGGAAATGCTATTTAAATTGCTGAAACAAAACTTCCTAGAAGTAGAATATGAACCTAAGATATGTTATATCTAGACATTAGCTGAAAGCTTCCGTTGATATAATTATTCATATTCCTTATTAGCATCAAATCAAATATGATATAGTATTTCTGTTTGATTTGGTAATTTAATAATGAAAACAATGTTCATCCTCCCTAAAAATAGTATGATTCACTCGGTTGCATTAATTAGCATAAATGTTATCGAGGACACAAAGAACGGGAGGCTCCAAATTTCACCCGCTACACTAGAAAATATCACGATTAGAAAATGAGGAATGTGGAGAACCACTACATTTTTTATTTCTGCAAGATACATCAATAGATGATATAGGATCCATTAGATAGATGAAAAAGCAAGGAGTACACTTGTAGAAAAGAAGTCTTTCCACAAACCATATTCCATACAGTACAGAATACTAGATTTTACACATATGAAAATTTGCACTGTTGTGAAAAAAAACTATGACATATTTGCAAATTGATGTTATCTCCAAAGTCTGACGGTTCTGCAATAGGAGAAAAGATATATTAGTAACTCCCAACGCAGCACATAAATAGGAGGTCAAGATGAACTGTAGCATGTTGACTAAATAATTTTGTTAAATCTGTAAATATTTCCATTTCCTAAGAAAAATCTACATTTGTTGATACATATATCTAGCAAGTAACAAGTCAAAGAAGAACCTCACATGCTACTTTTAGTTTTGTACCAAACTAAATCCTAGAATTGAAATTTTTTTTAAATAATTCAGCTATACAAATCTTATCAAATTTTTATGGCATCATTAAGAATGAGAAGAACATTTAAATAACTAAACATAGCAGAATAAAGATAGGAAGTCAAACCATTCATGATTGGTCATTCCTTCCACTAGTGGTAGCATCAACTGTTGTTCCCTCAATGTCTGTTCTAACCCATTGATGCCTAATCTTTGCATTATTAAATATCTCTCCAAGGTGTGTGACATGGAATGGCTCAGTTTCAATATCATCTTCCCATTCATCAGAACCAACATCATATATATCTCTTGGTTTCATTTTCATGACCACGGGCCACCCAGGGTTTAGTTTGTCTTCAACATAAAAGACCTGGTCAGCTTGGTTAGGAAAAATGAAAGGTTCATGCCCAATCTTTTCTCCTGCATGTATCAGGTGTGAGAAGTTGACAAGTGTGTATCCATACTTATCCTTTTTTATACCGCTTTTAGAAATAACATCAATCCATTCACATTTGAAAAGTACCACAGAAAAATTCCCAGAGTAGTTCAACTCAATAATATCAATTATCCTCCCATAGTAAGTCACATCACCTAAAACCGGTCTGGCGTCACTTGCACTTACATAACTGGATGTTTTTGTAGTAAGCACTACTCCACTATTTTGAGTCTCCCCATCCAACCGTTTTGGCCTAAATCGAAAACCTCGACTGTTGAAAGCACGATACCTTTTTGCTACTTCAACTGGGCCACGAGCTAGCCATCTGATGCCATCTTTCAAACTGTGAATGCCATCTGTCCTCTCAATCTGCATAATCTGTACAACGATACAAGTTTAGTTTTATACTTTAGAGTTAGATGTAAAGGACATAGGATATGACACTTACATGACTTCTAAACCATAGATGGAACTTCTCATTTTGTATTTTCTCAACTTCTCTATGGCTCCCTCGACGTCCAATATGCTTAGTTGTGATCTCTTCAGCATGAGCTCTATAATATATCTTGTAAGAAAACGTGTGATATGAAAAATATTAAATCTATGTTTATAAGTTTGGGATATTACCAAAGGTATGGATTGACATCAGAACAATTGAATAACACATATCTATGCGCTTGTACTTTTGCCAGACCTCTTATAACATAACTTCGTGGCTTTCCAAGTGCCCTTCCAGCATTTGGAAAAAGAGTTGATGCTGCTCCAGTAGAACATCCAAGTGTTTCATCATTATCATCAGTCCTTGAGAGCTTGTTAACCAAGCTTTGAAAACCATCAAGAAATCCTGAGCAAAGTCCCATAGCCTCTTTTGCCAAAACTGATTCGGCAATACATCCCTCTGGATGAGCTTTGTTCCTCACATTTGATTTCAGCTCACCAAGGTACCTGCATAGCAGCATTATATAAACAAAAATGTTAAATAAACATGTATATCAATAGGTAAAACAAGGTTCTATCAATCTTAAGAAAAATGTGTACCTTTCCACAAAATACATTGACCGATAGCAAACTGGACCACCTATTTTTGCCTCTGTTGCTAAGTGAAGAACTAGATGCACCATCATAGTAAAAAATCCTGGAGGAAATATCATCTCCATTCGGCATAATGTCATTATAATTCGCTCCTCTAACTTTTCAAGATCATCTATGTAGAGAACCTTCGCATTTAGCTCTGTAAAATACCCACAAAGATGAAACAAGACAGATGTAACATCATCAGGGAGAAGACCTCGCAAAGCAACCGGCAGAAGTTGTTGCATTAGTATGTGGCAATCATGACTTTTTAGGCCTCAAATTTTCGCTTAAGCAACATTTACACATCTGGAGATGTTACTAGAATAACCATCTGGAACTTTAATATCATGAAGGACCTTACAAAACTGTTGCTTCTCTTCTTTAGACATTGTACAAAGCAGGAGGTAAGTAATACTTATCGTTAGCCTTTTTTGTGGATGTAGATCTGGCCGGATGTTCATTTCTTGCAAGTCTTTCCTTGCCTGTAGATTGTCCTTTGATTTGCCCTCCATCTCTAAAAGTGTGCCATATGTATTTTCACAGACATTCTTTTCTATATGCATAAAGTCAAAATTGTGCCGGAGCAAATTATACTTCCAATAAGATAAGCAAAAGAGGCCACCAGCACCCTTCCATGTTTTTGAATTGTCAAAATCCTTGATTGATTCTATCTTTTCCAAAAGATTTATTCCAGAGCAAGGAACTGGTTTCGATCATGCTCTTCAGTTCCATCAAAAGATTTTGCATCATATCGAAACTCATGGTCAGCAGGTAGAAACCGCCGATGTCCCATGTAACACTGTTTGTAGCCATGCTTCAAGCGCATGGAACTTGTTTCTTCTTCACAAGACATACAACCCAGCTGGCTATTAGTGCTGAACTGTGCCAATATCCCAGCCCCAGGATAGTCACTGATTGTATACATCAATGTAGCACGAAGTTGGAACACCTCATCTCGAGATGCATCATATGTAGGCATACCAATGTCAAACAGTTCAATCAGCTCATCATAAACTGGTTGCATAAATGTATGGAAGTCCTTGCCTGGGTAACCTGGAATTATCAGAGCAAGCATAAGAGAAGAAGCTTTCATGCACAACCATGGAGGAAGGTTATAAGGTAACAAGACAACAGGCCAGCAACTATGTTTTGAATTGCACTTTCCAAATGGGTTGAACCCATCACTAGCTGTCGGATTGCTTATCCGGCAAGTCCACCAGGGGTATGCCCGGCAGTAGATTTGTAGGTGAAGGGGGGATTCCGGAGCTAAGAACTAGATGGTTGCGAGTTGATGCTAGGGTTTAGATAGGTTCGGGCCGCTTGGGAGCGTAATACCCTACGTCCTGTGTTGTGTGTATTGAGCTTGACAATGAAAGGTGTAGATGGGATGAGATGCCATGCGTTCTATGGGTCCCCTCACGGCGCCTTTATTGGCCAGGTGCTGTGGGTTACAAGTAAGGAAAGAGATCTACTCGGGTTGTTACATGGAATCAGGTCGGTTGAGATCCCTAGATATCCGGAATACATATCCGCGCCTTGATCCTGATCCTCGGAGGAACCTTCCGACGTCCAGCCGAGTGCCTGTCCGCCGGGTAGTCGTGCAGAGTAGTCCTAGCCGAGTAGGTACCCAGTCGGGAGATAACTACTCGGCTGGGAGGTACCCGGATGTACCTCCGTCAAGCCCCCGAGTGCTGAAGAGCTTGAGCTTGAATCTTGATGGTTGACTCATGCGAAGTTCTTCGGGACTCATAATGATGTCTGACTCCCTTCAGTCTCCAACGGGATGCGCCCCTGGGCGCACCCGTTGGGTGCAGCCCCCGGGCCTCGGAAGGTTTCGAAGAAGCTTTTTGAGGGTCAATACAAAAGCCTTGTTTGCCTGAATTCTCGGGTTGCATGAGCACCCAACATATCATACTACCTTGTTGTTTCCCGATCATTTGTCCAAATGGACCCACCCAACTCTGAAGTCATGGCGCCCAGCCCCCGAGCAGGGTTGCTGGCGAAATCGCGGAGACACGACGAGTAGTAGCGGCACCCAGCCCCCAAGCAGGGTCGCTGGCGGAGTCACGGAGACACGCCGAGTGGTAGCGGCGCCCAGCCCCCGAGCAGGGTCGCTGGCGGAGTTGCGGAGACACGCCGAGCGGTAGCGGCGCCCAGCCCCCGAGCAGGGTCGCTGGCGGAGTCGCGGAGACACGCCGAGGGGTAGCGGCGCCCAGCCCCCAAGCAGGGTCGCTGGCGGAGTCGCGGAGACACGCCGAGTGGTAGCAGTGCCCAGCCCCCGAGCAGGGTTGCTGGCGGAGTCACGGAGACACGCCGAGTGGTAGCGGCGCCCAAGTGGTTTGTATTTTTATAGTTTTGGTCTTTTACTGCAACAGGCAGAAAGTTACCGTTGGGGGCCCGCTCCTTGCCGAGTATGACTCAGGTTGTTTCTGTTTCTGGAAAGTCGATTCAAATCCTGTGCGATCTTCGGGGTTGCCGTTGCAGGCGCAGCTGATCCTCTTTAAAAGGGGAAGGGCCCGGCCCGTGGAGGGCTACCCGTTCCCTGGCCTTTTCGCTATTGCCTCTTGCTGTTGCCTCTTCGCCCTCTCGCCGCCAATCATCCTCTCCGCACCCGCACAGATCCGATCCACCCGCCGCCACTCAAAATGGCCGGCGAATTGCCGAAGTCTTCCTCCTCCGCGTCTGGAGGCGCCGCCGACGTGCCGCCGCCCTCGGAGGTATGGGCGCCAAGCAACCTTCGGGAGGAGAACATCCAGGATCTGGTGGAGCGCGGACTCCTTCCCGAGAAGGAGATCTTGGGGCAGAAATGTTGCTTCGGGGAGGAGTTCCCGACGGAGGACCGAACAGAGACGGTCGTTTTCCGGTCCTTCTACGAGTAGGGCTTCGCCTTGCCCGCGGGGGCCTTCTTTCGCGGGCTCCTTTTCTTCTACGGGCTTGAGGTAACTCATCTCAAGCCGAACTCCATCGCGCAGATCGCGATCTTTATTCACTTGTGCGAGGCGTTCCTGGGAATTGCCCCGCACTTCAATCTATGGCGGGCTCTGTACCATCTGAGGGGGTACCCGTCCGCCGCTCGCCGCGACGTGGTCGGTAGCGCCGCCTTCTCGCTGCGCCAGGGCCGAACGTACCCAGCCCTGGAATTGTGCGACAGCAACAAGGGATGGCACAAGGAGTGGTTCGTGGTGTCGAACCCGGCCCCTTGTCTGCCCGCCCGCACTGGCTGCGTGCGGAGCCTCGCGCGTGCCGGGAAGAACAGCCGACCGAGGAGGAGATGGTCCAGGTGGACCTCCTTCTCAAAGAGATCGCCGGCCTATCAGCCCAGGGGCTGACAGGCGCCGTGGTGGCCTTGTCCTTCAGTAAGCGGCTGGTGCAGCCAATTCGGGACAGGGTGCACCCTGGCTTTGAGTACTGGGGTCGTCAGGACCCGACCCGGGGGCAGAACCGAAAGGTTCCCCGGGAAGAAGCCGCGAACCGGGTCGACCGCATGATGCAAGGGCCGATCCATGACCGCGGGTGTCCGAAGACGCACAGCTTGAAGCGGCCGACCAGAGCCGTAAGTCTTCTTATCTCTTCCGTGTTGTTCTGCTTTTTGTTCCAAGTTGTTCTGTTTTTGCCTTGGAGTCATTTCTACCCTGCTTCTTCGTATGCAGGGCACCCGTTGGTTGTAACCAACTCAGAAATCCTTTGTGAATGCAGGAAAAAGTTCTGGAGTTCTGGTCTCCCGCTCCCCTGCCAGAGGGGGACGCAGGGAAGGACGCCGCCGCCCCGGCCGATCTGAAGAAGCCGGAGGCAGCGGATCTGGAGGTGTCGTCCGACTCGTCCAGTGAGGATGGGTCGGATGTTGAAGTTGTAGGTGTCAACGCCCCTCCGGCCGCGCCGAGGCGGAGGAGGCATGCCGTCAGGAAGGTCCCGGCCTCCAAGGCTGGCTTGAGGAGTGCCCTGCCACGGGAGGCTCCGCCGCCACCTCAAGGTCGGGGAGTGAAGAGCTGGGGGCGGAGGACGCCCCCGAATTGTCAGGAGAAGGAGCCGGCGCTGGCGCCGGGCGCGCTGAGGGGGAAGCGGCGGCCGGGCTGGCGCGCATTGGAGGGATCGGATCTCCTTCGCTCGTGCCCCGACCGCAGCCACCCGCTGCGCCGCTGAGGCTGTCTTTCAAAGCTCGCAGGAGCGCAGGGTAAGTGAAGTTTGCATGTGCAATCCCTTGTCGTTTTGGAGCGCGATTTGTGTCTTGATGATGCGCGATTTTTGGCTTCACAGGAAGAGGAAGGCGGAGGAGTCCGCTGATGAGGCCTGCCGGGCCGAGGCGGCTAGCTCCAATCCGTCGGTGGAGAGCCTGCAGCGGTCCCGCGCTCGCCGGGAGGCGTCGCCGGGCGAGGCGGAGACGGAGGACTCCGGGCGATCCGTGGCCCGAAAGGCCGCACCGATGGGGGTGGAAGAGGTGCCACCTGCGCCGCCGTCGCCTCTGCTGCAGGAGACCCCGAGCCGGGAGTTGTTCCCTGCTCGTCAGGGCCCTGTTCTGCCCGGGGTCCTGGTGGCGGAGGAGCAGGAGGCCGGGGGTGACGAGCCGGCTAGGTTGGCAGAGGAGCTCCAGGCTGCCGCGCGCTGCGCGGCGGAAACGGCCGAGGTAGGCTGACATCCCTTGCATGTGTAGTTATTCGTGTCGTACTGAATTTTGAGCTGATTGCCCTGTTCTTGTTAGGCACTGGCCGGCCTAAGCTAGCGGGCCGCCGAGAGGATGCGGGGGGCACCGGCCGCGGACGTCCGACTCGAGCAGCTCGAGTCCCGGCTAGCTGAGTTGGAGGCGCAAAACCGCTTGCTGGAGAAGCAGCGGGCGGAGACAGAGAAGGCCCTCACGGACGAGAAGTGGGGTAAGAGGCGTACCACACTTTGTGCCGACTCGTTTGTGTTCAAGCTAATCGATACCCTCTTAGGGCTGGAGAAGGAGGTCCGCACCCTGAAGCGCGACCTGACGGCCTGTGAGAAGGCCAACACCGAGCTGCAGAAGGCTCGGGAGGCCGCGGAGGCCAGGGAGGATGCCACGGAGGGCAAGCTCCACCTGGAGCGCCAGGCGCGCGAAGGTATGATTCTGGAACCACCCTGTTTCCTTTCGGATCCGACTCGCGGGGAGTTAAGATGAAACCTTGCTGACAGGCGCAGAGGCCCGGCTTGCGGCGGCGTTCACAACCCTTGGCGAGCTTACCGGCAAGGTGGGCGCCGTCCTCGCCGCCTTTAAGCCGGAAGGCACGGCCGCGGCGGAGGAGCTGGAGGAGCGGCTGGAGGCGGCGCACGGGCGGCTCGGCGTCTTCGCCAGGGGGGTCGCCAAGGACGCGGCCCAGTACACCCTGGGACTCGTGAAGTCCCACTTCCCGGAGGCCGACTTGGAGCCGGTGGGTGACGGGATGGCGCCGGAGACCTCGAACCTCGCCTGGGCCGACCTCAACCTGTAATTGTAGGAGCTGAAGAAAAATGGTCAACGGGTGGCCAAAAGAAACAATATTTATTTTGTATGTAAATAAATTTGTATGTGTTTGTGTTGGATTCAGTAATCCGAGTTGCTGCTGAGTTGGCCGAGTAGTTAGGAACAGACGACCCTGCGATGTGCCTTTACTTGCCGGGTTGAGAGCTAATCATCAAGCGCGCAGGCGGTAGAAGGTGACGCAGGGTGGTTCCATGACTAGCGCGGTTGTGCTCACAATGACTGGTTACGTTGGGAGTGCCTGCGCTGGGCAGACTTCGGCGAGTCGGACTGGCCGAGCCCAACCCCCGAGTGTGAGAGACGAGTCGGACTGGCCGACGCGCAGCCCCCGAGCATGCTGAATGGGTCGGGGGGAGCAGATATGAGTAAAGAAAGACTTTGAACTTTATTAATAACTGATGAGAGGAGTAAATAATTCTATTGATGATTTTTTTTCTACGGATAGAAGCGACGAAGGTGTTCGATGTTCCATGGATTGCCCACGTCCGTTCCGTCCTCGCGCTGCAGTCTGTAGGTTTCTGGGACGACTACGCTGCTCACGATGAAGGGCCCTTCCCATGGGGGAGTTAGCTTGCCTCCGGGGATCTGGACCCGTCGGAGTACCAGGTCGCCAACGTTGAAGTCGCGCTGCTGGACGTTTTTGTCGTGATAACGGCGTAGCTGCTGCTTGTACCGGGCGTGCTGGTGGGCTACCGTCAGACGGTGCTCCTCGGCCGAGTCGAGGTCTGTTCGCCGAGTTGTTTCGGCCTCGCCTTTGTCGTAGTTCTGGGTGTGCAGAGCACCAAAGGCAATATCAGTCAGGAGGATAGCCTCAGAACCATAGACCATGAAGAAGGGGGAGTAGCCGGTGGCCCGGCTTCTCTGCGTGCGCAGCCCTCATACTACTCTGGGTAGTTCCTGGATCCACTTGGAGCCATATTTTTCGATCGGATCTAAAATCCTGGCTTTGAGCCTCTGGAGGATCAAGCCATTGGCGCGTTCCACCTGGCCGTTGCACCTGGGGTGAGCCACGGAGGCGTAGTACACATCGATGCACCTTTCCTGGCAGAAGTCCCAGAATTCAGATCCGGTGAAGGAGGTACCCAAATCTGTGATGATCCGATTGGGCACTCCGAACCTGTGCGTTATCTCCTGGATGAACTCGGCTGCCTTAGCTGCTAACGTGGATGAGACCGGCTTCACCTCGATCCACTTGGTGAACTTGTCGATGGCGACGAATATATGGGTATAGCCGCCTTGCGCTGTTTTTAGGGGTCCCACCGAGTCGAGTCCCCGGCAAGCGAATGGCCAGGATGGAGGGATCGTCCGCGGAGCCTGAGCTGGGACGTGCTGTTGCTTTGAGAAGAACTGGCATCCTGGGCATCGTCTGACAATGGCTTGGGCATCGCCAGGGCCGTCGGCCAATAGAAGCCTGACCTGAAAGCTTTGCCCACCAGGGTGGAAGCTCCTGCGTGGTTTCCGCAAATTCCTGAGTGGATTTCACTGAGGAGTCAGACTCCATCTGACTGGGAGATGCATTTGGAAAGGGTTCCTGAAGAAGCCGAGTGCCTGAACAACTCGGTTCCGACGACGACGTAGCTTGCGGCTCGGCGGGCGAGTCGCTCATGCTCCTTGTCCTTCGGGTAGGACTTGTTGTTGATGATGAAGTCGAGTATCGGGGCTCGCCAACTAGATCAGCAACCAGTACTTCCTGGTCTAGGGCTGGCGCTAGGTTAGGTTTGGTAGGAGGTTCCTCCTCGATCTTGATAGTGGGGGAGTTGAGAGCCGGGACGAGTGCCCGCTTGGAGCCTAGCTTGGAGAGTACGTCAGCTGCCACGTTGTAGTCTCGGAGGATATGATGAAATTCCAGGCCGTAGAAGTGGGCTTCGAGCTTGCGTATCTCTTTGCAGTAGGCATCCATCTTCTCCTGGGTGCAGTTCCAATCTTTGTTGACTTGCTGAGTGACAACTTTGGAGTCGCCGTACGCGAGTAGTCTCTTGACGCCAAGTGAGGCCGCAATCCTGAGATCGTGGATGAGGGCCTCATACTCGGCCGCATTGTTGGTGGCCTTGAAGAGTAGCTGCAGGACATATTTTAGTTGCTCACCTCTCAGGGAGATGAAGAGGATGCCTGCCCCGGCGCCATCAAGGTTGAGGGCGCCGTCGAAGTACATGACCTAGTGCTCGGGTCG
This sequence comes from Panicum virgatum, assembly GCF_016808335.1. Lineage (NCBI taxonomy): Eukaryota > Viridiplantae > Streptophyta > Magnoliopsida > Poales > Poaceae > Panicum > Panicum virgatum. The sequence goes on along the minus strand of NC_053143.1, from coordinate 25,141,328 downwards.
CTCGTCAGCTATTGATCGAGCCAGTTCTGCGCTTGCCGGCACATCATCACCGGGAAGTAAGCCGCCATGATGTCGTTGTTGCCATTCGCAGCTCGGACGGCGATGGTGTAGGTGCGCAGCCATGTCTTGGGGTCAGACTCGCCATTCAACTTTTTGATGCCGACCGGCTTGAAGGTCGCGGGCCACTGGATGGCTCGCAACCAGTCGTAGAAGGCGGAGAAGCCATCCAAGTCGTCCACCAAGTCGTAGTCGTCGTCGCGGGGTCGGCGATCACGGTTGTTGCGGACGTGGCCGGATGCACCATGCTCATCATCGTAGAGGCGACGTCATTCCCGCTTGGCATTGTCCCGTTGGCGATGGCGGTTGTCGATGCGGGGTCAAAGATCTCGGCGGGCGAGATGGTCGCGAAGGTCGGGCTGGTCGACCTCTTCATCACGACGATGAGGACGCATGAGCGGTTGGAGCTTGATTGCCCCCGGCGGTTGGAGTACTCCCTTCTCAAGCCCTGGGCTTGGGTTGCTGCAACATGCAGACGAGTGCGAGCTTTTGCAATCTCGGGAGTTTGGGGTAGTCCCTTGAATACCTGGAGGACGGCGGCCATGTTGGCAGATGGCATGGCGAATACTTGATGACCGTCGTAATCTGGGACCAACTCGTTTTCGAGGTTCCTGGGCCTTGGCGGTGACGGACGCCTCTGTGCAACCCTGGGGTTGCGACGCTCGACGTTTTCGAGATCTTTCTCGGCCTGAAGAATGACTTGCTCGTTGGCTCGACGGTCGGCGCGGAGGCCGTTGCGGTGAAGACGTTCCGCCCGCTGTTGGTCGTCCTCGCCGGTGAAGGATTCGGAGTCCACCGAGACGACCGAGGTCTAGCGCCGGCCGTCAGGGTTGCTGCGGTTGGGTGGGAGGGTGAAGACGGCCGCCTGATACCCAACCTCAGTAGATGAGGGCGGATTAGATCCACAGATCAGATTGGATCTAATCCGAGTCGGACTGGTCCAACTCGGTGATGCGCAGGTTGTCCATACGTACTCGGATCTGATCCGAGTAGGCCGCGGAGTTGTTGCGGAGTCCATTCGGAAGGACAGCCGAGCTGCTTGGACGACCCAGCACAGTCTCGTCGAGTTGAATGCGCTCGGCAAGGGACTTGGTGACACGATCTATTTCGGAGATTAGATCGTTGTTGCAGATGACCGGCCGACGCGTTGCCCTTGGGCGAACGATCGGAGGTTCATTGATGTCAAGTTTGAAAACTCGACGAGTGATGGAGCTTTGAGCCGTCAGATCGGATCTGACGCTGGTGGAGTTGCCGCTCTCGGTGGTCGAGGGGCAACTACCGAAGGTGAAGGCGAATCCGGCGGCGGCCTCCATCTGGATGCTGACGTTGGCGGAGAAGAAGACGCCGGATCTTGCTGCCATCGAGCTCGCTGTAAGGACTCCCGAGAAATCTCCCCTACTTGGCGCGCCAACTGTCGGATTGTTTATCCGGCAAGTCCACCAAGGGTATGCCCGGCGGTAGATTTGTAGGTGAAGGGGGGATTCCGGAGCCAAGAACTAGATGGTTGCGAGTTGACGCTAGGGTTTAGACAGATTCGGGCCGCTCGGGAGCGTAATACCCTACGTCCTGTGTTGTGTGTATTGAGCTTGACGATGAAAGGTGTAGATGGGATGAGATGCATTCTATGGGTCCCCTCACGGCGCCTTTATAGACTAGGTGCCGTGGGTTACAAGTAAGGAAAGAGATCTACTACATGGAATCAGGTTGGTTGAGATCCCTAGATATCCGGAATACATATCCGCGCCTTGATCCTGATCCTCGTAGGAACATTCCGACGTCCAGCCGAGTGCCTGTCCGCCGAGTAGTCGTGCAGAGTAGTCCTAGCCGAGTAGGTACCCAGTCGGGAGATAACTACCCGGCTGGGAGGTACCCGGATGTACCTCCGTCACTAGCTAATCCAAATCTCATGTTCCGAGAATCTAATGCAAAGTCAGGGTGTTGAGTATCAATGGCTTTCCAAACATCTGAATCAGCAGGATGGCGCAATGCCCCCTCCTTAGTACGCACCTCATCATGCCATCTAGTTAATTGGGCTGTTTCTTTGTTCATAAAAATCCTTTTAAGCCTTGGTTTGATTGGAAAGTATCGCAACACCGTATTTGGGACTGCTTTTCTTCTTTGCTTCTGTGTTAAGTTTGTTTTGTCTGGTATACCTTTGCTCCTTGAAGCTTCACATTTTGAACAGAAGTCGTGATCTTTCTTGTCCTTTCGATAGATCTGACAATTATTTGGGCATACAAGAATTTTTTCATATCTTAGGCCAAGCTTTCCAATGATCTTCCAAGCCTCTGCAAATGTTCTTGGTATGTTGGCACCATTTGGCAAAGCAAGCTGTAAAATTTGAAGCAAATCATTTAATGATTTATTGCTCCACTTATTGCTGGACTTGACATTAAACAGGAGGACTAGAAAAGAATGTTTTGATAGTTCACAGCCTTCCCATAAAGGTTGGTCATCATCTTTAAGCAAATCAAAGAAAGCTTGTGTTTCTGCATCTGGTCCAGCTTTAGAACAACTTTCAGGATCTGAATCATTTGTGTGTGATGTCCATTGTTTTCATATCCAAAAGTTTCTTGGACAACCTGTCGCATATTATTGTTTAAACTTGGAAGTTGTGACTCCGAATCCTTGTTAGCAGAGATATATGATGCTGTTTCCCCATGGCAACCCCATATAATGTATCCACGGAGCATTCCATTGCATACTAAGTGATCATAAACTGTATCTTGCTTTTGTAATATCTTGTTAACACACTGGAGACATGGGCAACGAATCTTCGCATTGGAGTTCTTCCCTCTGTATGCAAACTTAAGAAAACCTTCTACCCCGGCTATGTACTCATCACTTGGTCTTTCAGAAAGCAACAATGTCTTAATAATGTTTAAATCCATGTGCTCTGGTTCTGAAGGTTCGCAACCTAAAATTAGAATGAAACACTGAAATTTCTGTATGGAAAAATAGGCATTTGATCCAGGGATAAGATACTCGTGTACATACATGAGGATTGGGTATGTATAGCCTACTTTTGCCTCACTTACATGGTACTTAAACTAGAAGAAATATTAGTCTCACTAGGATTGAACTTATGTATGTATTTGTCAGATGGTGATAAGTTTAATACCTGTAGTTTTTCTGCAAAGAAAAGGTGCTCCTGGGCCCTGAATTTTCAGACTTCGATCCAAAAGATGAAAATCCTAATAACATAAAAAGGAATCTTTAAACCAGGCCGCAACATGAGAAACTGTAACCCTGATTAAATTGGCTAAGATTAGATTGGCTAAAAGAGACCCTTACTGCATGTTCGCCTAGATCAGAAACAATAGAGGCCAAGATGACCAAGGAAGAGGAGAGTCGACATGCAGGATGCCGATGGATCCAGAAAGCATCAATCAGGGGGCGGCGAGTTGCACCAATTATTCAATTAATCACTCTACGAAATCAGAAACAATGCAAATGGAATCAAGGAATAGAGTGAGAGAGAGAGAAGTACCGAGTACGGACCAGCACACAGCAGCCCCAGTATACGAGCTGACAGCTTGAACGCGTTGGGTCGCCAGCGGCCGGGTGAGAGGTGGCTGGTGGCCGCGGGCTGGTGTGCCGCGTCGCCGTTGTTAGAGCGCGGCCGCGGCGTGGGGCAGCGGTGCAGGCAGCGGGGCGGGTCGTCGGGTCAGGACTCAGCAGCACTGGAAGCGGCGTGTGGGGGCTGAGGGATGGGATGCCTGAGAGATTGAGAGTTGGGCTAGCTTGATTGTTTTTTCTTCAGATGGCTAGGTTGATTGTTGGGCCGTTTGTTCGGTGTGCGCCAAAATTTAGTATTACATATTTTATGGGTTAAAATCTAGGCTAGTTCTCAACCTATCTGGACTACGCTTTGATCCGCCACTGCCCCACCGCGGCCGCATAGGCACCGGAAATTCTATATATCTTTCGAAAATTTTTTCTTCCCCAACTTCCAATGTTTGAGATTTGTGCAAATAAATCACAGCCCTTCATCTATGCCAAACTCTAGCTTCATATCTCCCCAACAATCTCCCAGCCACTGCCGTCGCGGCCGCGCGTACCTGCACCCGCCCGCCGCTGCGTCGCTGCCGCCCGCGTGCCCTGCGCTCCGCGCACCGTGCGCCGCCGCCCGCGCACCGTAGCTCCCCTCTATGCCACCGCCGCCCGAGCGCGTCGCCGCCGGCCGTGGGAGCTAGAGAAATTGAAGGAAGATGTTGGGTTCAATATTTTTTTAATTAAATGGGTTTTAATGGGCTTTATAAATAACTTGCTTAACTATCTTCCATAAAATGTACAGGAACTCCCCATAGGCACTATCTATCCTAGACGTGACTGCCAAGTTGCCGCACATCCTAGCCATACCATCGCTGCTCATCCCCGGCTGTGGCTGCGCAACCACGCGCGACTGACGGGCCCTCATGCGGCCACAACGGCGCACGTCCCCGGCTGCAACCATGGGTCCCCGCGCGTCCGACGTGCCGCCGCTCAGCCCACCAATGCTGCCCATCCCGACTACTCATGGATCCTGTCATGCCAAGGCAGGATCGAAGGACCGAGTGTGCGGCTATGCCGGCGTGCCGGCGGCCACAATGGCGCCGCTTGTCCTTGTCCCTAAATGTGGCCGCCAGGTTGCTGTGCATCCTAGCTTGCCTCGGCGTGACCAGTGGGCCGAGCGTGCAGCCACCATCGGTGCCCGTCCCCGACTGTGGCTGCGCAACAGGTGCCATGGGTCCCCGCGCGACTGACAGGCCCCGCTGCTACCACAACGGCTTTGCTTGTCCCAATCCCTGGATGTGATCGCCAGGTCGCCGCATCCTCGCTAGCCTCAGCACGACCAGTAGACCAAGCGTGCGGCCACATCGACGCCGCTCATCCCCGTCTACGGCCATGGGTCCCCGTGTGACCGACGTGCTGCCGCTTGGCACGCCAACGCTGCCCATCCCCGACTACGCACGGATCCCGTCACGCCAAGGCGCGATCGGCAGATTGAGCGTGCAGCTGTGCCGGAGCCCCCGTCCCCGCCTGCGGGGGTCACTGCCGGCAATCTAGAATCTCATACAATCGGAGCCCAAAAAATCCCAGTACTTGTACAAGTATTACATTTCATCTCTCCATTATAATAACTCTGGCTATTCATCTTATTCTATTTCTTTGAACAAAAATTCATGTGAGTCTGAACACAATGACGATGATGACTTATTCCTATCCAATGAAAAGGTTATCATGATTTTTTCTTGTCTTTTAACAACACTATACTCTAAGTTGCTTATATGCTTTTATATGTGTCTCATGTTCTAAATTACCTGGATTTATTTTCGAAGCATTGTCAAGAAGATCCTATTTACAAGAAAGTATCATATCAAGGAGCGGAACCGTCATCCCCACAATGCTCTACTAATCAATCTACTCAACAAAAGGTATGTTGTTTCAGGCATGGATATTAGTCATGGCAAGCAAGTTACATTCTGTATCACCATGTAAATAAAAATATTTTCGCTTCCTTTCAGCTTGATGCATGTAAAAGGAATCCAACTGATGGTAGAATAATAAAGAAACTGAAGGTACTTAAGAATCAGGCTTCCACATCTATTGCAGCAATATATTTTCCAATACTCGGCATGGTTTTGTGACTATTTCACGTCTCATTTCAGCTGACTAAGAATCAACAAGGATTGCTCCGAGATACTACAGCCATGGCACGACCAGTGCTCACACCAGATAAGGGTGCAGGCTATAAGGTGGACAAGCAACCTCCAATCAAGGTGGACAAGCATAGTGACAAGTATCAAGTATTCTGATTTTGTTACCTCTATACAACTAATTCTTGGTTGGCCATTGAATGATTATGTTAATTCAATGTAGGTTGGATCAACTGTGCTACTTAAGACTTCAAACTATCCAAATAAGGCAATTTGTGGCCTATGCAACCCTTTTGAGCTCTAATCCAAAAGCACAAGCTGGTGGAGTTGACATAGGAATGGAATTCTACAAAGTGTGTATCAATCACCCTACTATACAAGAGGAGCCATTAGTGAGGCCCATGATCGGCTGCAGAACCATTGGTGATGCCCATGCCAAAGGATACTACTACAGGAATCTTATTGGAGGCGGGCAAAAACGGTTTTCCGAGGCGGGCGGCCCAAACGCCTCCAAGATATCGTCACAGTTAATCGTGGCTTTACGGAGGCGGGCGGGTGCCCGCCTCGGTTAATAAAATAAAAAAAGGGAAAACCCTTGGATGAGCCTGCCGAGCCCATCCACGGGCCCCGCGAGCCCATCAACGGGCTGCCGCCGCCGCTGCTCGCTGGTGGAGCGCAGCCGCCGCCTGGGGCTCTCTCCTCGCCCGTGCCGCCACGTCGGAGGAGGAAGAGGAGGCAGCCGCATCAGCCCAGCACGGATCTAGGCGTCCCACTGTCGGATCCGGGCTCCCCACCTCTGGATCCCGCGCTGCCAGCCCACCTCGACCGCACCAGAGGGAGGGAGCAGCGCCGCCGCATCGCCCTGGCCGGATCCGCCTGCCGTGCCGACCTGGCCGTCCGGATCCGCGGTGCCCTGGCCGACCCGCGCCGGAGGGAGGGAGCAGCGCCGCCGCGCGGCCTTGGCCGGCAGGACCCGCGGCGCCCTGGCCGCCGTGGCACTGATCCAGCGCCGCCCTCGTCCCACCGCTCCAGTGCTGCCCCACCTCGCGGCCAGATCCAGAGGGAGCAGGGAGGGAGGGTGCGAGCAGGGAGGCGGCCGGATCTGGAGGAGCGAGCAGGAGCCCGCCACCGCACGCCGTCGTGGAGGGAGCCTGCCGCCTCCGCACGCCGTCGTGGAGGGAGCCCGCCGCCTCCGCATGCCATCGTGGAGGATGGAGCCCGCCACCGCCGCGCGCCGTCATGGAGGAGGGAGCCCACCGCTCCCGTACGCCGTCATGGAGGATGGAGAGGGAACGAGGTGGGAGAGGCGGGTCTCGGAGGGAAAGAGAGGGAGAAAGAAAGAAGGGGTGGCTCTGAATGGCTGTGGGAGAGGAATGAGTGTGAAACCCTAACATTTGGTATATATAAGTGTGCTCGTGCTTGGGCCTTTTGGGCTAGCGTGGGCCTGATTTACCGAGGCGGTTGAGTTAAAACGCCCGCCTCGGTTAATCGAAGGCATTAACCGAGACGGTTTTTTAATGTGCCCGCCTCCGAGTCAATTTCAAAGCGCCTCGGTTAATGAAATTTTGTAGTAGTGGGAGTACCAATCGCTTGGCCTTTGATTTGTGTATGTTATAGCTACCTTTCTTCATATGTAGTGTTAGCTACCTGACTACCTCATGCATGTTCAAGTGATTAATTTTACAACTCCATTGCACTATGCAGGTTGAAATGATCAATGGTTGAATCATGAAGCACTGGATTTGGAGAATACTATATATGTCGTGGCATAGATTTCTAGTGATGATTAATTATATTATTTGTGGCACATTTGCTCTTTATAATCATATGGTTGTGTATATAATATCAAATGTCGTGGTCAAGTTCTATGTTTCCTTCCTATGACAAGTGCAACTTTCTTTGGTTATTGAACTTTTTGGCTTGTGTGATTGTGCAAATTTTGACGGTCCCTTCAAAAATTCATGCAGATTATACCAATATGTAATTGTATAATATTTTTTTTGAAATTTTGAATGTGTTACAATAGGTAAAACATGTGTTACAAATTGTGTGTCCCTAAAATTCCAACCAATGTTCTCAAAAAGTGTTACTGCCACAATATGAAAGTGTTAATACAGCATGAAACATATGTTACCCAAGAGAACCATTGTAACACTTAATAAATGTTCCATTAGGTCAATAATTTTGTTACAAAGTAGTAACACTTTTCTGGGTGTAAAGGAGCACATGTATTTTGTTCCAATAGATCACATTATAGTAACACTGAAAATAAGAACACTAACAAGATGTGTTACTAGGAGGGCTAGTAACACATTTAGTTAAGTATAGTAACACAAGTTGGTGTTACTATAGCTATGTTCTGTACTAGTGGTTGTGTACCAGGTATCGCCACATTGTAAACTATTTGTCCCAAACAATGAAAATTACAACATAGACTCAAATACATATGACGGAGAGTTCTTTCAAGAAAATGGATTACAAGGGCATTTTGAGATAGACTTAACCAGATTGATCGGAATGGAAGTAGACGATAAGGACATGGTTGAGGACGAGGATGCTGGAGATGAGGTTCATAATGTGATGGACCTAGAATTACTTGAGCAATTACAATTAGGGGTTGATGACGCAAGTCCTCCTGTGGAGCACGGGCCAGATTATCTCGACATGCATGATAGTGATGATAAGACTTATTAACCAGCTAATCCCGATCAAGATGATTATTTCTAATACATGTATGATTCATACTGATTCAATTATAATTTGTAATATCATGGTAGTTTCTAATTATGTCTTGTTTATTTTGCTTCTCTTTCTAATTACATTTTGTTTATACGTGCTGATTCAATTATTATTTGTAATATCAAGGTTGTTTCTAATTATGTTAATGTGTATTTTGCTTCTTTTTCTAATTACGTTTTGTTTATACATGCTGATTGGTTTATTGTTCTTAATTGCAGGTGACTGAACAAAGATGGTGGGTGGCGCAATTCAGCGAAGGTGCGCATCTGTTTTCAAAAGAACGGTGCCAAGTTCGGATGGAGCTGAGGGGTCCGTACCTATGGGTACCCGAGGCAAGGGTCGAGGAAAGGGTGGCCCCAAGGGTCGAGGGAGGAGTCGAGCCACTCGGCATGTAGAGCAGCCGCAACAGGAGGAGGAGGAGCAGGAGCAGGAGGAGCAGGAGGATGATAATGTACCTTCCGCGGAGTCGTCAGGTGGTGAGGAGGAGGAGGAGGAGGAGGATGCGACAGAGGGTGCCTCTAGTACGCCGACTGTTAGGTACTTAGGTTGCGAGGTCCCTCGCAACTCCCGGACAGGCCGATACCTCTTGCCCAATGCCCGTTGATTCGACCCTTTGGTCCATGGTAAGTAACTTTAGATGTTATCACTACTTTTTCATTTGATAACTTGAAAATCACAATAGAAACATTCGATGTTATCACTACTAATATTTTATCTTAATCACTTTTGGCAGGAGTTGGAGAGTACTCACTGGAGGTGCTCACAAGCGCACGGCATCCTGGGTACTCTGTGCAGGGATCACTTCCCAGGTCTAGTCCACATTGGTGGAAGGCACGAGCTGGCCTGGACGTGGGACCACTATGCACACGCCCCCAATTATCTCGATCGGGAAAATAGGTGCTTCAACAACAAGGCGGAGCGAGTGGAGGCCGAGCTGTGGGTAAGTCTTCCTCACAATACACTGCTCAATACATCACAACTATTGGACATTTTTTTAATAATTACTCGATCCATCGAGGCTATATGTGCAGGATTTCTACAGGTGTGATGATGGCTACGCAGAACAGGCGTCGGTTGTGGCTGACAATCGATGCGTTAAGCTGGTCAAGGACATGCATTATGAGGCACAAGTCCAGTGCGTCATAAACTACGGTGCTCTGTTCCTTGGGCAGAAGATCAAAAAAGAAGTTGCAAGAAATTTGAAGCTCACCAGGGAGCAATACTTGAAGGTAAATTTGTATTTACACTTAGATTAAGTGAATCGCTTAATTTGATCTTTTTACATGTCATGCACTTGATCACGTGCAGGTCCCGCCCTGGTGGTGCCATAATGATTCCAAGTGCTGGGAACGCATAGTGGACAAGTGGTTCACACCCGAGTGGGAGGAGAAGCACAACGCTGGCTGAGAGCGACGTTTGCTTATGCGAGGTCCAACACATCATCAAGGCAGCCTTAGCAATGATGAATACAAGGCTAGATGGGTATGTAGATTTATTTCTTTATTCTAACGTTCAATTCTGCATAATTTGTAATCAACCTGCTGTTTTTTCGCAGTCTGCGGCACATAAAGGCACTGAGTGCTCCCAGTTCATGGGATGGGCTTTGGCCCATAAGGGCAAGGCTTCCGAGGTCACCTACAACCCGGATGATCTGCCCTTGGCGTACACCAATCCCTTCATCCACACCCGCATCAATATGTACACAGAGGCGGGAAGGCTGGTCCATGGGCTAGAGTGGAATCCGAGTGCCCATGACTAGACCTGGGCATCCTCCGGGCCGGGTCGGGTTCGGGTCGGGCCAAAAAAAGCCCGGTGTTTTTTCTAGCGGCCCGTGCCCGACCCGACCCGGTGGCCGGGCCGTAAAATTGAGCCCGCACCCGACCCGACAGCCAGTCGGGTCGGGTCGGGTTCGGGTCGGGTCGGGCCGGGCCTATGTAAAATATCGGGTTCCTTCGGGTTTTTCGGGTTTCGGGTCAAAATTTTTAGCCCGTGCCCGGCCCGTCAGTCATACTGGGTCAAAAATTTTGACCCGAGCCCGCCCATCAAACTCTTCGGGTTGGGTCGGGTCGGGCTATTTTCGGGCGGGTTGGGTCGGGTCCGTCGGGTCGGGCATCCCATGCCCAGGTCTACCCATGACCTAGATGGAGAGGTCATCGTGAGGGTGGGAGGAGGCAAGAAGCATGGCCGGTACCTTATAGGCGACATCACTCTAGACACGGCCACTGCTCCCACTCTCGCCCAAATTCGAGCAAGGAGCACAAGTAGTAACCCTGCCATATGCCCACGGCAATCCATGGCAGAGCTCCGTGTGCAGGAACTTCAGGTTATTTCTGATTAACATCGTTCATTCAATTGTTACATATGTTTGTTTTCCATTGTAACATTGCGATAAAAAATTGTAGGCCCAGCTGGTGGCGCAAGCGGTGGCACACGAGGCGGCGCTAGCCGAGGAGAGGAGGATACGACAGGAGGAGACGGCGAGGCAGCAGGCCGAGGTTCAGCAGCAGATGTCCCAGATGTACGCTTACATTCAAGGTCTTGCTGTTAACATTGGTCCACCCCTCCCACCGATGATGTTCACTTCGGTTCCGGCTCCGGCTCCTGCAACTCCTCTGGTGAGCCACTTGTCAACCTTGCTTAAAAACTGAAAATATTTGGTCACTTTGCCGTGTGCATTTAACCTGGCACACGGCAAAGCGTTCGTTTCTAGATTTCCACTACAAGAAATCATTTAATATGTGACAGTTTTTGCATGACATTTTTAGAGATCGTCATAGATATGCTAATGGCCCATTCGGGCTTGACTTTGGGCCCAGATTCTATGACAGACCTTGATATCGTCATAGAGTAAATATAAAAATTGTCACAGATTTACTATTTTACTTAACTACAATAATGATAGAAAATATCATCATAGTTCAACATTTTTTTTTATCTCAGTCTGCTTCCTCCGGCAGCGCAGCGGTAGGGAAAAAAGAAAAAAAAATGATGGCAACTAATAGGGGCGGCAGGGGAAAGATTAAAAAAAATGGGTGGCAACTACAGGCGGCGGCAGGGAAAAAACAGATGGCTGAGAAAAAAGAAAAAGGGGGCAAAAATAAGGGACGGTGGGAATCGAACCCAGGTCTCCAAAATAAAACGCGCATATCTTACCAGTACACTGCACCTTCTTTTGTGCTTATACCTGGTAGTAAGTTTTATATACAAATTTATCTGGTGTTTTAATTCGGACAAAAAGAACATGTGCCGTATGGTAGCGAGCTTCGAACTCGGGTCACGGTGATAAGACCGAGGAGCACTAACACTACGCCGAGCCTTCGCTTGTAGTGTTTTCAGATATTAAAATTTTTATATTATGTAACGTAACGTGTCTTTGTATTGAAGAACAAACATGTGAGTCATATTTTTCTTTTTAATCCGGAATTAAATTTTGTAATTGGTATTTCTCCCTCATAAGAATTCCAAATTTGATGGTTCTTTTTTCTAAATTTTTCTAAAATTAAGATCTCTTATTTAGTGACTTTTGTTTGTATGTTAATTGTTATATCTTGATTGTTTTCATACGAATGTTTTATTCCAACTAAATAGAGAATTGAAAAGCATGTTTTTGCATAACAATTACTAATGTAACTTGATATTTTTCAATGTTATGGTAAACATAAGGTAGTATCCAAATCTGAGATGCATACGAGTTTGAACATGGTATGAGGTATTCAAATCTCGAAGTTTTAACTTGAATTACAAGAAACTATGTGAGAGGTGTATGCATTATGAACAATGTATACTTCAAATATCGTAGAATCTTATGAAATTTTTATGTTAGGATTATACACTCCTAAAATGATTCTATGACAATTTATAGAATTTTTGGAGAAGTTTTAGATATTATTATCATTATTTTATATTAGGGTTGCAAGTAGAAGTTTTAATTATCCCTAACAAACATTTAAAATTTTCTTCCATTTTTAGGATATGAGCTATAATAGAATGGGTAAACTTAAAATACATTGGAGATTTTTTTAGACATTATTCGAGATACTTTTAGTTCAAATAGTAATTACTTTTAACAAGAATGCAGAAATTCATTTAAATGATAGAAAATATCAAATATATTCAAAAAAATTGAAAATTCTACATGACAACTTCGATATTGTCTACTACATCTCAAAAGTGTATTGTCTATTTAAGATAAATTTTTTTTGGCAAATTACTTCACAAGAGTGCTTTAAATAGAAAAAGAAAAAGAAAAATCTTAATCTATGATAAACATGGGTTGTTTTGGGCTCGGCCTACCCGATCCAATTATCACGGACCATCCATCTCCGATCGGACGGTTAGCATCTCACCTCCCTGGTATAAATTGAGCTGAAACCCTAGCTTCCCTTCTCCCACTCATCCTCCGGTAGTCGGCTCCCCGCGCCTCCTCCTCCGACTACTACGCTCCCTGCTCCTCCGACTCCCCCCTCCCCACGCCCAGATCCGGCCACCGTGGACCAGTGATGGGGCCTGAAAGAATGCGGCCAAGGGACGTGCGGCCCCAGATCCATGGCCACCGGGCCACGGGCGCAGCCGCATCGCCTCCATGGCTGCCGGCAGCGACTTCATCGACCTCGGCACCTCCCGCTGCTAGCTCGTTCGCCACGACCTCCATGGCTTCGAGGACACCAACGGCAAGTCCCTCTCCCCTTCCCCTGCCCCCTCACCTCCTTTCTCTTTCGCATGCCATCGTCTCACCCGCCCACACTACTTCCTTCACTCCTGCAGATCTCGACCTCAGGAGCGGCCGCTTCGGTGACCACTCGGTGCACCGGGTGTTCCTGGACCCCTGCGGCAAGCACTGCTTCGCCACGGTGATCCACCCAGGCGGCGCTGAGATGTGTTACCACCACTCCAGGTGGGGCCATCGAGCGCACATGCTTATGGGGCTGTGGCCGAGATCCTCGCCCTCCTCTTTACCTAGTGATGACGGGATCCACACGAGCTCCTCCTCCAGATGGATCCACGTGAGCTGCTTCTCCTATATCGTTTTAGGATTGATTTGTCTCTTTCCTGTGGTAGATATGTGCCACAACTGTTTGTTGAAATGCCCCACTGAAATGACTTAATTCTTAATCTCACTGTTGTTAGTTAATCTCACTGCAGTAGAGATTAGTGGAGTATAAATCTGTCTAATGCATTAGAAATACTAGAGAGAATGATGTAAATCTTGTGATTTTAACTAATTTGACAACTAGTTATTCAGTTATTCATATAGTTGACTTGCTAGATATAATTGGCAATACTTGAATAGTTTGTATAGATAATTTTTACACCACACACAGTAATAACTCCAGTTTCTCTTTTTTTTTAAATCCATATTTCAGCATAACCTGTATGTGTGATTCTTGGATGAACTGAGCTCTGATAGTACATAGATTTGGCAACTAGTCATCTGTGGTTTGTTACAGTTAGCTATGATCATGTAGTGAGACATACCAGTACTCTGATGTGCCTTTCCGCTCTCCTGATCAGTTTGTATTAATTTGAATTACATGTTGCTGCCCCTATTAACTACTATTGGGTAATTACTTCTCATGCAGCTATTTGAGAGTTGAGACTGCAATCAGTTTTACTATGCGCAGACATTTCTTGATGGGATTGCTACAGACCACTATGTGATGACCTGTTCTTTTCCCACTGTGTGCAGGCAGATATGCACTAAGTACAGCTAATGCTCTTTCCCGAAGCAAAACAAGTCACATGCTGTTTCAAGTTCAAGTACTTTATTATTACAGATTAAAGGCATGTGAGAGTTAAACAAAATTCAGGTACGTAGTAGGTTCCTTTTCCATGGTGCAACTGCATCAATGCACTACTGTTTGGTGTGAACTTGATATCTTGGCTTCATTTAGTTTTTGGACATCTTTGGTGAGTGTGGGAAGAATAATACCTGCTGCTATGTTGTTAATTTTATTCCATGTTCTCTGAACTGATTTTGGAAACTAGTGCTTGATGTTCTGTTTATTATTATAAACATGAAAAAAACAATAACATTGACTTAAATAAAAGCTTATAAATGGTACCATGTTATCTTGTATTTTTGTATGTATCTTCTGTGTATGTCATTGTTCATTTCACTACAAGGATCGGAGCTTGACCATTTCAAAGCAAATAGTTGACTTAAAGATGTAGCCTCTTTTGATATGACTTAGCGCAAATACTGTACTTAAGCTAGTGTATTCTTGTGCCAAGTGATTTGGAGATGCAATTGGCATTGTCCTTTTGCAAATAATCAAAACATGCTTTGTTTATTCCATGGCTAATTTCACCACGTGCACCACATGCAGGTATGCAAATAATCAAACTGAGATGGATGCGAAATTGGAGGAACTTTTTTGCTGCTACCAAAGTTTTGCTGCTGTACTGGTGGTTTTTGTTGTTTCTAGTGTGTGGTCAAAGAATGTTGATATCGAACTATTGTTCTTTCTAGTGCTATTTGTATGCCGTGGTGAACTCCTTTGACCCCGGTTGATTTGACATTATTTCTGTTGCTGGAACAAAGCTATATTATGGGATGATTTTCTGTGAGATTAGATGCTGAAATTCTATGTATTATGGGATTGAATATATGTAATGATAAATGGGCTGAAAATTGGCCCAAAAAAGAATTATGTTACGGGTCATTTTTAAAAATGGGCTGTGGTGTGGTCACCCACCACGTCGCAGCGGCCTAGTTTCAAAATGGGCCCAATAACAAGTGGTCCATGTACTCTAAAAAATGCCACGTCAGATGCCACATTGGCCGTCCACATCAGATGCCACATTGGCTGCCACATCAGATGCCATGTTGGCCGCCACGTCAGGTGCCACATCAATATTCATGTCAACATTAGTGACATTTATTTTTGTCATAGATACTGGGCTTGGGTTGGGCTAAGTGGGCTTCAGATCATTTTATGATGATTTAAAAACGTCATAGATTTTGCCAATCTGTGACGATTACGGAAAAAACGTCACTCGATTTAATCTGTGACGCTCAATACATGACGTTATCCGAAATCGTCACAAAATCATCATCGATGATGTTTTATGATGTTTTTTCAGCAATTTGTGACGAATTTGTTTCGTCATAGATTAAATGATTTCTTGTAGTGTTCTTATTCATACTTTGCCGTGTGCAAAGTTGACACACGTCAAAGGAACCAGCATTCGTCGTGTGCTGGAGCTGCAAGCACACGGCAAACCTACCTACAGTTGCCGTGTGCTGGACAGTGCGCACATGGCGAAGTTTGAAACTTTGCCGTGTGTTCCGTTGGTGGCACACTGCAAACCTGTGCTGTTACGTTGTCTGCTCCGCGCCGTTAACGGCATGCACCATCCCATACTTTATTTTGCCATGTGCTCTGAAAAACTCATGGCGAATATGTTTGCCGTGTGTCCAATAAAAGACACACGACAAAGCCATCTTTGCCGTCAGCCCTGGTCGCCGTAGGAGGTTCGCCGTGGGCCACGCATGGCAAAGTCGTTGCCGTGCGCTTTTGTGGGTTCGCCATGTGCTCGGGGTACACGGCAAATGAGCCGAATCCGGTAGTGAGGTATGCTGATAAACTGACTTATCCTGCTCTCTAGCTATTTCATATGATCTTGGACATTCCTACACATCTTTCAATTAGTAAGTCGTGTGGTATTTATGAGACTACAATATGCTTCTGTTTTTTGTGTTCCCACGCAGTACAACTTACCTTCTACACATTTGTATTCCTACAAATCTGAGGATGATTTAATTATATCAGGGAGCTTTTTGCACCGAACCGCTTTATAAAAATATTTTATCTTCTTCATATGATCTCCGTTTTGAGTACCGATTGCACCGTTGCGTACTACGTGGTGAGATGAACAAAACTAGTTCCCACTTGCATATATTTTGAAGATGTTTTGTACTAATAGCAACTTATGTGTAAATTTTAATTTGATATTACTGAACGAGTTGCTACAATATACATATATAAGTTGTCAGTACATATATGGTAGCAATTTATGTGCATAATATGCAATAACTTTTAGTATTTTTTTGCTATAAAATATACTTATCACAATATATCTATCCTATTGATACAGTACTTTCTAAAATTTTTAATAGAAAAGTCATACGATGTGTTTGGCTACACTTCTTTGGGCTGGTTGTGGCTACTTTGCCATTACGTGTAGCTTGTTGCTGATTGTGTCTTAGCGATTGCCGCAACTGCAGCCCACAATGCAGTCAAATGGGTTCATACAATGTAAGATGCTGCAATATAGTATGTACATAAGTTATCACATTATCGGTCTATAAGTTGCTATTTGTTATAAACATAAATTGTCCCAAAAATGGAATGTTTTACGGTATAAGTTGCCACATATATGTTGCTACGTACCATACATGTACTAGCAACTTATATATGTATATTGTAGCAGCACATAAGTTCCCACACATGTATTGTTATTATGTGTGCAAGTTATATATGTATATTATAGCAACTTATTTGATAACTTTCAAGCATAAATTTACATATAAGTTGCTACTAGTGTAAAATATCGTTAAAATATATGCAAGTTAGTCTAGTTTTGTTCGTCTCGCCGTGTAGAACACAATGATGTAATCGGTTCTTGAAACGGAAGTAATATGAAGCAGATAAAATATTTTTAGTAAACCAGTTTTCTGAGAAAAAAGCTTCTAGATGAATTGTACGGAGCTACTTTTACTCACACCGATACATCCAAGTGTTCACATTCTTACTGTCTACATTTATCTTGCACAACAAAGCCCATCTAACTTTTTTCGAATCGAGGTTGTACCCCATTTCCATTTCACAATGGAAATACAAGAGTCATAGTGCTGCAGAAAAGAGTATCGGAGAAAAAGGGAGGGGACAACCAACGACACACCCCTAGTCTAACCTGCTTCAAGCTAGATACACAGGGTCGAGCGCCGTTCCTAAGATTCCGAAGAATGCGCCCACAAAGAGTTCTAAAAAACAACCACTGGACCAGTTACTAACATGACAGCAACTATAAGCTGAAACAACTCAAAAGATAGCCGCAAGCCCACTGGAAGGGACGCCACACTATCAAAGCCCATCTAACTCAGTCACCTAAAAGGCCGTGGCGGCCATGGACATGGAATGTCGCGCGTTTAGATGATGGCGTGACCAGTCGCGTAAAAGCGTTTAGATACTGCCTCGTTCTAAGCCCTGAATGGGCGCATCATGGGCTATTGGGCTAAATCTCCGGATTGATGACGGATGTGTGAAGTCATGGAGAATGCCATTGTAATGGCACTCATTCAATTCTGCCAGCAAGGAAAACGTTACTGCCTCGATAACCACGTCCCTGCTGTGCTGAGCTTACAGAAATTGGCATGCTATTTAGTATTTAAACTGCAATAATATACAGAGGCCGCTGGAAAGACAGACTTCCATGTTCCTATTTTCAGGTGTGCTAACATGCTTTGTGAGGAAACTGCTGATCTCTGATCGCCGTCCGCTGTCACCTGGACCTGTGCAGCATACTGCAGGTTCCAGAGAACCTCTTCAATGGAAGGTCGGGTCGAGGATTCAACGGATAGGCATTTGATCATGATGGAAACCACTACGGAAAGAGAATTCTGTGATGAAGTGCCAATAACCACTGGATCCAGAACTTCCTCACGCTCTTCCTGGCTTGATATTGAGACAACCTGCAGATACAATCTAAGACCAATGGTCATGTCGGACTTCAGACAGTCCCACAGATATGAAGGCCAAACTTAAATCACTTCGAATTCATTTATCCATTTGATCAGATGCTTCATACTTTTCAGAAAATAAAAATGCAACTCATGACTATTAGAAATATTTTGCATATCCAAATGAAGTAAAATTGTGACCTACTCCTTCCGTTCCAAATTGTAGGGGTTTTTTTTGCAACTCTAGATACATAGTTTATGTATCTAGATACATAGATATAATTTGGATAGGAGGGAGTAGAGGATAATTATTAAATACTTGAATTGCAAAAATAAAACCATATGGTAAATAAGTGACCTACTAAACACCAACAAATCTTGAGCAAGTATCACATCTAGAAATTTAAGGCGTAAAATATGAAGGGAAATTTTTACCAAATCATTTAAAACAAAAGGACCGCCTTTCCTATGTAATTTTGGGCCCATGAGTACTTCCAGTAGAATACAACCAAAGTAGTAGACATCATCCTCCGATTCTTCCCTACAAAAAAGGCACAGGTATATGTTATATTTTTTTGAATTGGATCGCCACTAATTGTGGACATCCATGAAGTCTGTAACCATATTTCCTTCCCTCTTTCAATTTCAATGCTTTTGGTGAGTGGAATGTCTTTACTAAAATTTATGGCATAGACCATCCCCAACAGATTAGTTAAATGGACTTGGTTAGTTAGGTAAAAAAATTAAAAAAAAAACTGAAAACGCCATCCAACGGACTCGCTCTCCAGCGCCCCTCACCATCCCGCTCGCGATAACGCGCCCCTCGCTCGGTATTTTTGCCTAGCGGACGCCGCTTGGCATCCCCCTCCTCCCCGCTAGGGATGAAAGCAGGAACGGGAAGATCCGACACCGTATCCCGTATATACCGATCATATATCATGTTTCCGGGAAAAAACGGAAACAGGAAAAAGTTACGGGAAAACGGACAGGAGCGGGATCGAATTCAGGTGAGGCACTTTCCTGACCGATTCCACGGATCCTGTATTAATACGGGAAATTCCCGTCAAGAATCCCGTTTATGTTTTCTTCTCAGACCCTACAAGCAAAGCTCCTAAATATTTTAGTCCGGCCCATCAACTGAGGAGCGTGGAACACATTCGCTGCTTGTCCCCCGCCTTTCGGTCCCGTTTTATAGTGCACCAGCAGACACCTTTCTATGTCAGTTTCGCGAGGTGGTACTAAAGCTCTTGCGTTGCTGGCTTGCTGCCCCTGGCTTGCTGGATTGCTGCCGCCCTCCACGCAAGGGGCTAACTAAGGACGCGGCCCACGATGGCCCAAGCATTCACGAAGTGACGAAGGAGCACAGAGGACAGAGCAGCAGGTTTCATCAATTTTATTTCTTTTCTTTCCTTTTTTTATCTTCTTATACAATTCATTCCTTTTATTTTTTTCATGTATAAGTTATACACGGTTGTAACTACTTTGTTGAGCTAAATGTTTGAAATGGTAACATGTGGTGGTGTTTCCGTTTTGAGTTTTCGATTCCCGATCGTAACCGGCTTATTCCCGATCGAATTATTCCGTTCTCGATATCCCGTAATATCGGTTTCGTATTCCCGTCCGGCGTTCCCGTTCCCGTTTCCGTTCCCGACAAAAAAATATGGTTGCGGGAATGGTTAAAGGATTTTTCCGACCGTTCCCGACCGTTTTCATCCCTACTCCCCGCGGCCTGCCGTTCTCTCCCCCTCCTCTTCCCGCAGCCTCCTCCCTCCCTCTATGTCACCCCCTCCAGCTGCTGCTCCCCTCCTGCACGCACGGCCGGCACGGCCCCTACCGGACAGGGGGATCGGTAGGGGAGACCGCCGGCCAGGGCGGCGCGCGGCCGGCCAGCATGGCCAGGCGTGGCGGACGGCCACCACGCACGGCCGGGAGAGCAGCGCAGCATAGGGCCGAGCGCACGGAGCCGGCAACATCATTTCGGGGCGGATCCGGGCGGGGCCAATGCCGGGGCGAGGTGGAGGAGGAGGATTCGAGGAAGAAGGTGATTTGAATATAGATAAGTAAGGATTTGGCTAGTATGTTGGTTTACTCATTCATTTAGCTAGCTTTTTATTTTTTTACCTAGTCATTTAGCAAGGATTTTTAGCTAATCTCTTAAAGATGCTCAAAATTGTGCATCTGAAATCAAACCAGGCACAGTTGGAATATGAATGCGAAATCAAGCTGTTCAGCATGGACTTACATTGCTGGAACATTATTTTGTAAGTATCTTTTCCCTTCTACTACCTGCAAACAGCAAACAATATGTAATTTATACTAAAATACAGGATTCTCTACCCTTGAAGTTGCTTTATTAACATTTAATGAAGAGGACAAAGAGGAACATTCATTTGGAATGACAAGCCCACCTCATGTTTGTATATCTCCTCTTTTATTATCGATAATCCATAATCGCTCAACTTTGCGATAAGGTGTTCGTCAAGTAAAATACTAGAAGATTTTAGCCGATTATATAACGAACCAGGAATTATTCCTGTATGTAGGAAATGAACAGCCTTAGCTATAGCAATCAGAACCTGCAGCCTACCACACCACTTTAGGGTCTTCTCTGGAGAGCCTGACAAAACAAGAAAGTGCAATGTAAATAAAAAAAGTGGGACCCAAACATTGCTTTTAAAATTAATTTTGCATATTTGATTTAGGTTATTACCTGAAAGATAAGAAGAGAGAGTTCCACCACGAACATATTCATACACAAGAAATACCCTCTTCACACTTGATTCATCAACTGCACTATCAATGCAGTGGCCCAAGGGGCAAACCAAATTTGGGTGGCGAAGCTTTGCAAGGAGATCTAAACGAAGCTTTAGATTCCTTATTGAATATCGTTGGTGTAATGCCAAACATCTTATAGCAATCAGGGTGCCATTCTCTAATTTTCCCATGTATAGCTGGAAATAAGATAAGTTGTTACAAATGGATGTAAGGTAGACGAAATACTATTCATACTATTGTGACTAATATTTCTACTTTGTTACAACAAAAACTGATTAAACCATGCCCAATATTGAGGAACAGAAAATTATACTCCTCAGGTAGGCCTTAGTGAGAGCACCAAGATGCAGTTCTGGGAAGATCTAGATAGCATGGTTAGTACCAAGATGCAGTTCTGGAAAGATCTAGATAGCATGGTTTGTTACAACAACAACAACATAGCCTTTTTTCCCAAGCAAGTTGGGGTAGGCTAGAGATGAAACCCGAAAGAAATAAGTTCAAGGTTCAGTCACATTAATAGCTAGTCTCCAAGCGCTCCTATCCAAAGCTATCTCTTTAGAGATATTCCAATCCTTAAGGTCTCTCTTAACCGACTCATCCCACGTCAGTTTAGGTCTACCTCTACCCCTCTTTACATTATTGACCCGCTCAAGAACCCCATTACGCACCTGCGCCTCAGGAGGCCTTCGTTGGACATGTCCAAACCATCTCAGCCGATGCTGGGTAAGTTTCTCCTCAATTGGTGCCACTCCGACCCTATCCCGAATAACTTTGTTCCGGACTCTATCCCTCCTTGTGTGCCCGCAAAACCACCGCAACATCCGCATCTCTGCTACACTCAGTTGCTGGACATGTCGCCTTTTTGTAGGCCAACATTCAGCACCGTATAGCATCGCCGGACGAATTGCTATCCTATAGAATTTGCCTTTTAGCTTTTGTGGCACCCTCTTGTCACAAAGGATGCCAGAAGCTTGCCGCCATTTCAACCAGCCAGCTGAAATTCTATGCCTAACATCTTCATCAATGTCGCCATCCTTTTGTAGCACCGATCCTAAATACCGAAAAGTATCCTTCTGGACCACCACTTGTCCATCTAGACTAACGTCTCTCCCCTCATGCCTAGTCGCGCTGAAATCGCACATCATGTACTCGGTCTTGGTCCTACTAAGTCTGAACTCTTTCGACTCTAACGTGCGTCTCCATAGCTCTAACTTCCTTTTAACCCCTGCCCTACTCTCGTCAACTAGCACCACATCATTAGCAAAGAGCATACACCAATGGATCTCACCTTGTATATCCCTTGTGACCTCATCCATCACTAAAGCAAATAAATAAGGGCTCAATGCTGACCCCTGGTGTAGGCCTATGTTAATAGGAAAGTTAGTGGTGTTGCCATCACATGTCCGGACAAACGTCGTTGCATCCTTGTACATATCCTTAATGAGGGTAATGTACTTAGTTGGGATTTTGTGCTTCTCCAAGGCCCACCACATGACATTTCTCGGTACTTTGTCATATGCCTTCTCAAGGTCAATGAAGACCATGTGCAAGTCCTTCTTCTGTTCCCTATATCTCTCCATCAATTGTCGTATTAAGAAAATCGCCTCCATGGTTGACCTTCCAGGCATGAACCCAAATTGGTTTTGGGTCACACTTGTCACTCTTCTTAAGCGATGCTCGATAACCCTCTCCCAAAGCTTCATCGTATGGCTCATCAGCTTAATCCCACGGTAGTTAGTACAACTTTGAACATCACCCTTGTTTTTGAAGATAGGTACTAATATACTTCTCCTTCATTCTTCCGGCATCTTGTTTGACTGAAAAATGAGATTAAAAAGCTTAGTTAACCATACTATTGCTCTATCTCCTAGGCATCTCCACACCTCAATGGGGATACCATCAGGGCCAATCGATTTACCTCTCTTCATCCTCTTCAAAGCCTCCCCGATCTCTACCTCCTGAATTCTCCTCACAAAACGTCTGTTGGTATCGTCAAAAGAGTCATCTAACTCAAGGGTAGGGCCCTCACTCTCCCCATTAAACAACTTGTCGAAGTACTCTCTCCATCTATCCATGATCTCCTCATCCTTCTCTAGCAGTCGATCTGTCCCATCCTTAATGCATTTGATTTGGTTGATGTCCCTTGTCTTCCGCTCGCGGATCCTAGCCATCCTATAAATGTCCTTCTCCCCTTCTTTCGTGGCTAGCCGCTGATACAGGTCATCATACGCCTTACCCTTTGCTACATTCACAGCTCGCTTTGCAACCCTCTTCGCTAATTTATAGCCCTCGATGTTGGCTGCACTCTTGTCAAGGTGGAGGCGCTTGAAACACACCTTCTTCTCCTTAATAGCCCTTTGCACCTCATCATTCCACCACCAGGTGTCTTTCCCCTCCTGTTTGCCTCCCCTACTCACGCCAAACACCTCTGAGGCCACCTTCCGAACACATGTTGCCATCTTTAGCCACATGTCATCTGCGTCTTCTCCTTCTTCCCAAAGCCCCTCACCTAGCATTCTTTCCTTAAACACTTGTGCCGCTTCCCCTCTAAGCTTCCACCACTTTGTTCTCACAATCTTAAGTTCATAGTCATAAAATTTAATAACTAACAAAAGGGGTCTCTATAGAAAGTAAAGTGCTAGACATATTCAATGCACCAAAATCTTAAGAACTCTTACTTGCATTTACTAGCAGTTCTGAGGACATTCCTGAAGTCGAATTATCTTGTTTATGCTTTTGCAGGAACTGTTGTTCCACAAGAACTATCTGACAGCTCCTTTTGTTTGAAGCCATTAACACCAGAGAAAGCACAAGAACAATAAACAAAATGCCGACAACAGTGATTACAAGTCCAACATCCTTGTTTGATCCTCTTTCCTTATGAGACTGATGGCAATATTTAGCTTCATGCTGGTGAGCAGGGTCAGTACTAAAGCAGTTCCCAACAAACTTGACGACCTTGTTATTCATATTGCCATTCAGACAAGCAGGCAGATCACCTGTGAATTGGTTAGTGGACAGGTCCACAAAGCCCAGAGTACTGCTACATGTTAAGCTACTCGAAAGTGATCCACTAAGCATATTTGCTGCCAAGTTCAGATAACTGATGTTGGGGAGAGCAAAACTCTCTTCAGGAGGACTCCCCACAAGAAAGTTGAATGAGAGATCAAGGTGCTGAAGCCGGTTCAACTGAACAAACTGCTCAGGGATTTCACCCTTTAGTGAATTCTTGCTGAGTAAGATTGTTACCAATGCTGTAGGCATCTCCGGAAGCTCTCCATCCAACTGATTGTCCCTTAAATCCAGCATCTCAAATTTACTTAGGTTGCCTAAATTCGGAACATCCCCTGAGATGCTATTGCCAGCAAGCGCAAGCTCCGTAAGCACGTCAGCTTTGCCAATTGATGCTGGTATGAATCCCTTTAGCAGGTTACTCTGCAACCGAAGAACAGTGAGGTTTGAGAATGAGTCAAGCCAGTCTGGCACACTTACATTGAAGTAGTTACCATCCAGTGTCATGGTACGAAGCTTCGACATGACTGACAACTTGGGAGGGATCGATCCATACAGAAAATTGGAACTCAAATCAAGCACTTCAAGCGAAGACAAGCAGTGAATCTTATCCGGGAGGGGACCCCATAGGCACAAAGACACCAGGATTACAACCCGCAAGGTAGTCAGCCTTGCCAACGTAGTAACAAACGAATCAAGAACAAAGACTTCTGAAAGGGTGACATTAGGAACAGAATAGCCATTGAACTTTGGTGGCTTGGTGATCCTGTCGCCAATGATCTTAAGCTCCATGAGGGCATTTCCCTCGCATGTTACGGCGAGCACCTGTTGACGACTGAATTTGGTAGGAACCGGTCTGACCGGTACCTCTAAAGCGGTCTGACCGGTCGGGGTTCCTGTAACCAGTCTGACACAATCGATCGGTCTGACCGGTCCAAGCAGAGTCCGAGTACAATTAGGATTTTTCATAGATTTAGATCTTGTAATAGGATTTCTTGTGGGGCAAGTTCACCCACCCTATAAATATAAAGGGCCACGGCCGATTCAGACATCCAATCGATCAAAACACATCAATACATTACTTTTCTTTATGTTTATTGTCTTTACTTTTATCTCCAAACCCTAGCTCTTCCAACCCTTTTCTGCTGTTCTTCTTGCGTCTCTGCGATGTCTGAAGGTGTTCTAGGTGGCCTGCCGATCCTAGAGCAACCCTACGTGCGCCTGCCCTGACGGGAGTCCCTCCTGGGCGAGCGTTCATCGGACTTCGCCGTTTTTCGCCGGCGAACCGGTCTGACCGCCCTGAGCATCAGCGCTGCATTTGTGCCATTGCTCGCTGTGCGATCTAGCGTGTTCGTATGTGTTGGCCCTAAATTTGCGCCAACACATTTTGGCGACTCCGCTGGGGAAGAAGATATTGATTATTTAAAACCGATCTAATCTACTCCATCTACTATCATGGTGAAGCTGTCGAATCCTGGAGAGATCGATCCCTATAACATCAGCAGACCGTCTATTGATGAATTGCTGCCCGAGGATCGTCAAGCTTATGAAGCCTTCATAAAGGAGTGTGAAGAGGAGAGCAAATGGCGCAAGGAAAAAGAACTTGAAGAAAAGCGTCGGTGGTTCTTGTCTCACTTTTCCAAGAATCGGAAGGGTGATATGTAAGGATCACCGGGGTGTCCGACCATAGAGGGGGAGGGGGTGAATAGGGTCGCTAATCGTTTTCTATCCTAGGGCTCAATCTATTTGCATGAGATAAACCTAACACGTCCTACACATGCTAGTTATGACTAAGGTTTATCTATGCTACTCTCTACTTACCCCTAAAAGACTTGCAACCTATAGCCAATCCTAATCAAACTAACTAGGAAAGTAAAGGCACACAAGATAGAGTAAATGCGGAAACGTAAAACGGTAAGTAAAGAGGTAAGGGAGAGAATATGCAAACTCCCGTGAAGACACCAAGACACACGATTTAACGTGGTTCGGTTAGGACACCAAGTCCCTCACTACGTCCACGGCCACTTGTCCAACAAGAACAAGTGTGATGCCAAGTCTCTTCGCTTGATCACCATCTTGCGTTCGCCACCAAGGCTTCCGGCAAGCAAAGGCTAAGTGGCCCCAAGTCGCCAAGACAAGGCCACCGCCACCGTCTCTCTCGAAGCGTCACCCACGGCACCATCTTCACTATCGGAGCTTCTCACCAATAGGGGTCTCCTTCCCCGCACAAAGTGTCGTTGCCTCTCCACACCAAGTCGGAGGGTCACACGACGAGTACACAAGATGCTTGCCGCAACAAGACTTTCACTCAAGTTAGTTCTCTCAAGAACTAAGCCTAATCAAGCACTAAGCACTCTCACAAGTGTGCTTAAGCCTATATGATGTACAATGAAGCTCTAAGGTGGTTGGAGGTGTTCTTCAAGTGTAGCAGGCTTCAGCAACTCCAGCACTCCCAAATGGCCCGGCCTTGGGGGTATATATAGGCAGCACAAGCAAATATAGCCGTTGGAGAAAAGCTGCCAGAAAAATACTTAACGCCGGTTAATCCGACGTACCTCCAATAGCCATCGTCTGTTCAACCGGTGATACTAAACTGCCCGCCTCAAAAACTAGCCGTTGCGTGTACGGGCAATCAACCGAAGCTGCGTCGGTTTAACCGATGAGTGTAGTTGTCCTGTGAACTCTGAAAAACAAACTCTCTGGACAACTGCACCGACGTTCACCAAGACCCGATCGTCGGTTCATCCGGTGTATAGACCTTGCCTCAGCTTCTAGGTCCATTGCACCGACGTATTCAACTTCCCTAACGTCGGTTCAACCGGTGAAACCAAAATTCCTGGTGTGCTCCAAGTCAATGCACCGACGTATGTGATTTTCTCAGCGTCGGTTCAACCGGTGATACTAAAGTATCTCTGTCTTGATTTCTTTGACTTGGATTTCTTCACGGTCTCTTCAATTCTTGTCCTTTGGACTGAAGAGGGGCGGCCCTTCGGGCCTAGCTACGCCTATCTTCTCTTTGTCATCACTTGAACCTAAAAGCCTGAGAATGATCATCTTAACAATCATATTGGTCCAAGTGTTGTGTGTGTCATAAATCGCCAAAACATTATACTGAAATATGGCATGAGAGGCCATTTTCGCTACATGATATCTCCAAGGACAAGGAGGTGGTCATTCTTTCGGATGAAGAGGAGCAAGCCAAATCAAGTGCCACTATAAGTACTACAACATCGCCTACTTTGGAGCAAATTACTCAATTGGTAGTTAGTGGTCAAGAAAAGATACTTGCTACTGTTCAAAGCATGATTGATAAATCACTAGGAAAACAGCCTTTGACTGATGATGGTAGTGCTCCTAATTTTAATGTTGATAGTACTTTTCAGTATAATACCATGCCTCCTGAATCATCGGCAGCATATGCTCATTATTATGGCATGTCGATGAATTTTTATAATGGTCAGAAAGGCCCAAATTACTACCGAGCGCATGGAGCGGTCGGACCGGTCACGCCGACCGGTTAGACCGGTCATGGAGGATCGGTCCCAACCGGTCCGACCGGTTCTGGAGCTTTAGTTGCATATCCATATTCTCCTGAACCAATTACTAGTGTACCTCCTGTTTCGGCTGATTTCAGCCGAATGAATAATTCATATGGTATGGTGCCAAATAATGGTCATATGCAGCGATTACCACATACATATCCGAACCATGCACCGCATGTGCCGAATAATTCTAGTGTTAATATACAAAAGCCAAATGACTCTTATTTTAATCAAATACTTGAGAAGCATAAGAAAGATTTGGCTATTATGTTTAAAGAAACTTTCAGCGTAGAATTGAAGGACAAAACTCTGGTTTGTCAAAAGTCTTATCCTGAGAGTTTTGATTTTATTCCATATCCTCAGAATTTTAGAGTGCCAGAATTTATTAAATTCACTGGAGAGGATAGTAGGACTATATGGGAGCATGTTAGTAAGTTTAATGCGCAAATGGAAATTTATGGTAGTCTTGATCATTTAAAAATTAGAATGTTCTCTTTGTCATTATCTGGTACTGTTTTTTATGGTTTTTGGCATTAGCTCCTAATTCTGTGCAAACATGGTCTCAATAAGAGCGTAAATTTCATGATCATTTTTATAATGGTGAAAATGAGTTGATGCTATGTCATTTAACATCGGTTAAGCAAAAGCATGATGAGTCGGTTGCTGAATTTATTAGAAGATTTAGAGATACAAAAAACCGATGTTATAGCTTGGTTATTTTTGAAAAGGATCTTGCCGAATTAGCTCTTAATGGTTTGAGGTCTTATATTAAAGAAAAATTAGAAGGATATGAGTTCTTAACCATTAATCAAGTTTTGCAAAGGGCTTTGGCTCAAGAAAGCCGAAGTAAAGAGTCCAAGTTTAAATCTGATCGTCTTGGTATGCATATGCTACATGGTGATTCTTCGGACGATGAGAATAGTGAGGTTTATGCTGCTGAATTTGTATGGTCATCTAGCGATAAACCTAGCACTTGTGCCTCTTTAAAGCCGATTCCCAAAAATTGGCATGATGAAATTAAATACACCTTCGATGTGTCTAAGTGTGATAGAATCTTCGATGAGTTAGCAAAGCTTGGAAAGATTAAGTTCTCTCACACTATTCCATCGGTAGATGAGTTGAAGAGACGTGCTTATTGTAAATTGCATAATACCTTCTCTCATGCTACAAATGATTTCAATGTTCTTCGTAGACAAATACAATTGGCTATAAATGAAGGACAATTGGTTATTTCTGGAATGCAAGTTGATCAAAATCCTTTTCCAATGCATACGCATGTGCTTGAGTTGAAAAATCCCAAAGTCTTAATTCGGCCGAATCAAGTCGAATCAACAAAGGGAAAAAATGTGGTCATTGGAGAAGAGAGGCCTGAGAAGAAGATACAATAGAACGAAACCTCTCGAGATGCTTCAACGCTCGGGGGACAAGACAAGAAGAAGGCCAACAACAAGTCGACCGGTCTGACCAGATCCAACGACGGTCTGATCCGTCCGACCGGTCTGACCGGTGCTAAGATCGGTCTGACCGGTGCGTCCAATGGATCTAGAGGTTCCTCCAAAAGCAAGACACGGCCGAGTTTTATGGAACTTTTTGCTAAATATGAGAAGCAAGGAGCTATTCAGAAGAAGGAGAAGCAATCAGGTGAAGCCAAGGATGTGAGTTCATCATCAAAACTTCAAGAGCAATCGGTTTGTCGTTCACGTCAAAGTAATTATTATGGGTCGTTTTCTCCCTGGTTTCACCCTTATTTTTATACGCCTATGGATTATAGTAGGATGCATATGCAATCATATTACATTCAGTATCCTCCTATATATCCAAATTATGCTTCACCACAAAGACTGATTGTTGCTAGCAATGATCTGATCAAAAGAAGCTTTGGTTGCAGCAAAGAAGACATGAAGCAAGACTCAAAATATTTACAGCAGAGATGGTGTCCCTCAGGCTTGTCTCATACCCAGAAATGAAGACTACAACGTATGCACAAGAGAGAATCAATGGAGCAACAAGTGGAGGTCGAGCCAATAAAACCAGTAGCCATGAAGAAAGTTTGGAGACCGAAGCAAGTTGTTTCAACTTGAAGAAAACAAGTCATGGCCGATAATTTTTATTGCCCTTAGTACAAAAAATGACCGATGTATTATTGATCATCGTCCATAGACAAATTTAGTCCAGATGAATGTTCTTTTGCACGCAAGCTTTGCCAAAGAACAGGGGGGCATATGTTGATGACTGAATTTGGTAGGAACTGGTCTGACCGGTACCTCTAAAGCGGTCTGACCGGTCGGGGTTCCTGTAACCAGTCTGACACGACCGACCGATCTGACCGGTGGGTCTGACCGGTCTAAGCAGAGTCCGAGTACAATTAGGATTTTTCATAGATTTAGATCTTGTAATAGGATTTCTTGCAGGGCAAGTCCACCCACCCTATAAATATAAAGGGCCACGGCCGATTGAGACATCCAATCGATCGAAACACATCAATACATTACTTTTCTTTATGTTTATTGTCTTTACTTTTATCTCCAAACCCTAGCTCTTCCAACCCTTTTCTACTGTTCTTCTTGCGTCTCCGCGACGTCCGAAGGCGTTCTAGGTGGCCTGCCGATCCTAGAGCAACCCTACGTGCGCCTACCCTGACGGGGTCCCTCCTGGGCGTGCGTTCGTCGGACTTTGCTGTTTTTCGTTGGCAAACCGATCTGACCGGTCCCCTGATCGGTTTGACCGCCCTGAGCATCGGCGCTGCGTTTGTGCCGTTGCTCGCTGCGTGATCTAGCGCGTTCGTGTGTGTTGGCCCTGAATTTGCGCCAACAGCACCGCAGTGGGCTGAGTGTAGCAGGGATCACTGCTTGGGTTGCCCCATGTATCCAGCTGCCTGGGGTACTCCAGCTGCTTCCTGAGCTGCTGCAGCAATTCGCTCTGTGAAGACTGGTCGCTTATTGGAAATAACATAAAACAGGTTGTGGCCATGACAAGGATACTCAGGTGCCAACCCATTGGAGCTCAGCTAGTTCTATGTATCCTCTTGATTGGCTTGGAATCTTGGTAAATTTTTCACTTCAAAACCTGAATGCCCAGAATTTCACCTAGGATTTTCTCGGGCAACAGAATAAAGCAGAAAGGCCCAAGGTGGAGCAATGTAGTTGCACAATGATTACTCTGAGAGACTTGCCTTGCTTGCTAAAAAATTCAGTTTCCTGCAGAATACTATACTTTTTTAGTCCAAATTGGATGAAACAAAGAGTAATAATAGAACTACAAGGCAAATCTGTCAGTAAACTGACTCATATCCGTGTCTTAACACAAATAAAAAATCCACTTTTGGGTGGAGGACGGAAGAAACTCACTTCAGATCAAACAGGGGAAGAAACAAGGGAACAATGTTTAGTTTCCTTCTGTTTAAATAAAGAACATTTGGGTTGTAGCCCAAATCTGTTGGAACCCGACATAGAAAATGACAGACAGGGGTCGCGGGGCAGAGCGTTAATATGCAATAAGAGCACGGCGACCGTAAATTGGTCAGATTGTACTGCAAATGCGGACTACCCACCACAAGAGCTTGCTGGCACAAATACAAAATTCAAATTCGGAACCTGTGGTTTTGCATGAAACCTTAATGGGGACTTGGTGAAAGAATGTTTGCAAACTGCACACAAATCTGAGCTTGCAAGCAAGAACTTTACTGCAACCTACCAGGAACCGCAGCGGGCTTGACGATAAAACAAAACCGCTGCACGGCAAAAAAAAGAAGAAATCCAGCGAACTCGATGGGGCAATCGAGGGTTTAGCAACCTGAAAGTCAAGCAACTGAGAGTTCCAGGTACGAACTACCCAGAGCACGACATCAAAAGAACGCGAAGAAGAATAGAGAGGGAAAATTGGAAAGTTCAGTATTTCAGACCGAATCACACCGTAGTAACAGAGTAGAGAAGGCATCAGGAACTGAATTGGCCCAGAAGAGAAACGGCACTCAGAATTCAAATGCAGGAACAGGGAGATCCTGACCTGAACGCAGCGAACACAGGAGGCAAGAGCAGGCACCGCAGCTCCGTGTAAAACGCAAGGAGCTCACCAGCTCACTTGCACAGCCTGAACCCTGCGAATGCATCCAAGAGCCCCCAACATTCTGTCCCCCATTCTTCCTCAGCAACTAGCAGGCTAGCAAGCAGCCGCGGGAGTCAATAATAGGAGGACGGGCTAGCAAGGGATGGAGGATCGGAGGGAGAGAGCCGCAGTGCGCACGGGACCGATCTCTGACCTACGCAGCTAGCTGCTCACACTCCCCCAGCAGCAGGCGACAAGCAGTAGCGGTCCTGCGGACGGGACAGCATTAAGGCTGTCTGAACTGGGATCTCCATCCCATGCGCTACGCAAAGTTAGAGTTGGATTTTAGCGCAAAAAACTGCTGCAGCGGTATTCTCTATGCCATACTGAAAGCTAGCGCACGGCTACGCGCTATTCCCAGCGCATGTAGCGCTCGTCGGCTTCGGGTTGGCCCGGCATCGATGCCGCGCACCCCCAACTGCCGGAAGCCGCCTTCGCTGCCACGGGCCTGCCTCGCTGCGCCTACCGGAGTCCTGCCGCGCCGCAAGGAAGGGCCTGGAGCTCGCGGCGGGCAAGCGAGCCGCCGCAAGCAAGGGCTCCGGTGCATGGAGGAGGATGGGGAACAGGGGAGGATAGGAAAGGGAGGGAGGGGGCGGAGGCTCTCCGCCGCCGCACCGGCCTGCCAGCCTCCTCCGCCGGCGCGCTGACGGGATGAAGCAGGGAGGCCGGGAGCTCGAACACACGTGGGCCCCTGGTCCTCCACCGCGCGTGCACGCCCCCTGCTCCGCCCACCCGCGGCCCACCCCCACTGTGTGCCGACCGCGGCACCGCGACGGCCGCCGGCGCCGGGCCCCTGCTACCCGCTGTGCGCTGCAGCCGGGAGAGGAAGGGGGAGCAGGGAGGAGAGGGAGGCCGCCGGCGCCGGTGCCATGGGAGGGGCGCGCGGGTCCGGCCGAACGCTCGGGCCAGCTCAATCCGTGCCGCAATGGGAGGGCGCAAGCTCCATGGTCATGCCTCCCGGAGGAGGAGGAGGAGAGGCTCGCCAGCGCCCGGCCCCACGCCGCGCACCCGCCGTCGGCTCGCACGCGCACCTGCCCATGCCTGCCGTCTCAGCCCCACGAGGAGGTGCGGCCAGGGCACGGCTGGGAGCCGCCATGGTGGGGCGGCGCTGGAGCGGAGGCTCGGCAGGGAGGCGTGCGAGGGCCAGTCGTCCTGCACGGGTGGCCTCCGCCGCCCCCCATGTCCACCACCGACGCGTGGCCCTCCTCCGCCACCCCGCCATGGATCCGGCGAGCACGGAGGCCACCAGGAGGGCATGGCCGGCGGAGGGTGCAGGGGAGGGGGTGGTGTGCCGGCAGGAGGGTGCAGGGGAGGGCGCAGGGGAGGGGAGGGGCGCGGCGAGGCCCCCCGTGGAGGGGGAGCGAGCTCGAGCCTCGCCGGTGTCTGAACCATGGCGAGGGAGGGACGCGCCGGGGGCGGGGCCCTTGCTCCGCCGCGAGGTCGCCGGGGGCGCCGAGGTCCAGATGCGGCTGGGAGAGGATCGGGAGAATGGGAGGAGGAGAGAGAGACTGGAAAGGGTAAAAAGAAAGAGATAAAAAATCTGATGTGTGGGTCCCGTGGCTGGTAGTTGGTATAGAGAGTGATATAGAGAATGGATGGGTGTGAAAAAACTAAATATAGAGAAGAGAATATTGATGACTAAGACGAAATATTCCATTTAGATAGTGAATTCGGAGTATGACGAGTGCGGATAACCTAATGGGCTCTGGACTGTGACCAGTGGGCGACGCCAGGCGCCACCACGCCAGCCCTGCCGCTACCCTTGGACGAGTAAAAATCACGCACGCTCGTCCTCCATTGTCACTCCTCGGCCACGAAGCAGTGCCAGAAAAAAGCTAAGCCGCTGGTACAGGGGCAGGGGAGTTGTTGGCTCGGCGCCTCGGCTGGCTGTCTGGCTGGGGTGGAAGCATAGGCGCAGGCACGGGGGCGAGCCGGGGAGAAATGGCCAAGAGCGCTGCAAAGCTGAGCTGGGGCTGGTGCTGCTAGGGGCAGCCCGCGCTGCTGCGATCTGATCGGTTGCAGTAAGCGGCACCCACTCTAAATTTCGTATTTTGGACCTAAACTGGCCCAACAAATTAGACCGTAGTCAAAATTGTTCTAAAACAAATTTTTTTTTTGTTCCGGAACAATTTTTTAATTGTTTCTGCAATAAAAAAATATTTGGGAACAAAAAAAGTTGTTTCGAAACAAAAAATAATTATTGGACCTTGTGCGATGGTTTGACTGCCAGTTGCCCGACTCCTAATATTTACAGCTGTGGCCACTGGCGCTGTGCGGGAGGTGGTGGTGGATTTTGACCGGTGGGCTGGAACCCAAACGCTAGTGGAGTGGTGGGTGGTGAAAGTGAAGCCGAGCGGAAGAGAGAGACCAGGGCTGTGTTCCGATCTTTGGCAAAAAAAAAATTTTGAAAGAGAATTTTACTATTTCGAAGTACTAAATGAAATTTATTTACAAATTTTTTTGTACGGATGGGTTGTAAATCGCGAGACGGGTCTAATGAGCCTAATTAATCCATAATTACTGAATGGTTACTGTATCATCACTATTGCAAATCATGGATTAAGTAGGTTCATCAGATTCGTCTCGCGATTTACATCTCATCCATGCAAAAAGTTTTATAAATAGACTTATTTTAGTACTGTCCAAATATTCGATGTGATGTTTTTTGGGATAAAATTTTTGAATCTAAACACGGCCTAGGGGGGACAGTTGCAGTTGTACAGGGATGGCACCAGGTACCGGAACCCGAAATCTCATAGGTTTTTACGGGTCAATTCTTATACCCACAGATCTGTTGCTGGGTAAAATTTCAAACCCGTCGGGTTTGCGGGCATGGGTCTGGGATAGTAGAACGAACCCGCAAACCCATGAGTTTGTGAAACCCGATCCATCAAATAAACAAGCTCATAGCCAATAGCATAACTAAGTCCTACTAACTTGGCCCAATTGCTCAAGTATATAAGAACAGAACCATCCAAAAACCTAGCCTAACCCTTTTTTTTCCATTCAGCAGCCGCACGCAATAGGGGCGCGTCTGCCGCCACAACAGCGCATATGGCCTCGGCATCCCCGCGCAAGCCCAGCGAGGCAGCAAGCCAGCGACCGCGCGCTCGCCCCGCTTGCCTTTTGGTCGTCCTGCATGCTAGCCTAGCCCCAACGGCCATGCGCTCTCCCCACTCGCCTCGTCCTCCTCCACGCGGCCCAGGGCGGCGCGCTCACCCGCCAACCGTAGCCTCTGCCATGCGTGCCCAGTGGCCGAGCATGCCGTCTTTGCGCGCCCGCCCTGTCGCGCCGCCCTCACTCGCCCGCCCCGGCCACCTGTACTTGCCCTGCTGTGTCGCCCTCACCGCCGACTGTTGGTATTTCTTAACTCTTACAGAGAAGTCCGCAAGCGCACGGAAATACCATTGTAGCACTTCACCCAGGAGTATTAAGGGTATCGTATTTTCCACGAAGAACGGGTGTGTAACTGTCTTCTAACTAGGTTACCCTGAAGAAAATAAGAGATAGAGAGACCTTAGGGTAGTGTGGTTCTGATCTAAGGATGAGTTCAAGGAAAGATACACTAATGTTTTCAATCGTTTACTTCGGGCACCGGTCTGACCCTGGTCTGCCAAGGACCTCCGGCTACTAGCTCTACGCCGAACCCAGGGGGGAGTTCACTAACCACGCAGGATGTCTCCGTAGCGGACGGACAGGGCTGTCACCACCTGTCGTCTACCCCACAATGCCAGCTGAGCTCGAGGCAAACAAAGGTAATATAAGGCCCAGACACCACGCCTATGCCTTCGACTACTACTCTAGAGTCGTACAGGGTTATCCCGTCTTTAACAGGGGCCCTCTTCTAGAGTATTCGCTACTAGAACGGACGATGATCCCGCAAACGAATGAGAACAAAAGAATAACTTGACTAAAACTCACCGAATAGAAGAACCCGGATATGTACTCCAAATGTACCATATCCGTAGAGGTACAAGGCCGAAGAGACACCGACAAGTCCGGCTCTTCTCCGCACTCCTTCCTCACACACTCCCTAGGCTAAGGATACAAAGGTGGAGCCTCTCTACTCTACTCCTTCACATGAGAAATGGTGTGTGTTGAGAGGGGTCTCTCCTCCTCCTTATGTAGCCTCTCCATGGGTGGATCCGTGGTTAGACTTGCGAGGTGGTACTATGCATGTCCGGAGTAGACGTAGGGGAGCTGTGGGAGACCGCAGGAGAAAGCTGGGTCCATTTAGGCCCATTAGGGGGTCGGGCGACCCATTGGGTCGACCGAGCCCAAATTGGGCTCCCTCGGGCCTGTCTTCTTCTGGATGACTGGTAGGTGGGCCCTGGTGTTGATCCTTGGGTGCATTTTGCTTGGTGTGCCTGTTTTGTCTGATTTGTGGGCCATCCTTGTAAGTGGCATTTCTGGGTAGCAGTATTCTGTGCATTTCATTGTGTGTTTTCCTATGTTGTTTCTGTTTTGCAGATGTGGGTGCCTACAGATGACAATTCATCAAAACTCGTAGAATTGATTAGTTATAGGCCCTATATCTAAGTTTGGTGATTAAATATCCTGAAAAGCTGCAGGAGTTGACAGTTAATTTTAGCACTTAAGGACCGTCAACAACACCCCCACACTTAGCCCTTTGCTCGTCCTCGAGTAAAGTTTGAAGGACTAAGGTGGATGTCACTCCTTGAACATAACCTGCATATAAGTTATTCCAAGCTTCTTCTAGTCCTTGTGAAACTTTTTTGAGTGTCTACCATGCTTTCTTGGGTAATTGAAGAACGGAAAGAAATAGACTTCAGGTTCCTAGCTCTTTCTGCCTAGAAACTTGGGTTTTTATTTTTGACAATAAAAGCATAGTCTTGCTCCTCAGATTATTCTCTCGAATCTCTCTTGTTGTTTCAGAACCTCGCCAAGGCAAAGTTGTTGCCTTCTTTTCTTCTATTGTCTAGTCAGGCTTATGTGGAGCTCAGGGTAGGGGTAAAGAGGCACGTTTGCTTTACTTATGTTATTGAGCCAAAAACAAGATCCAAGCAGAAAACGAGGCATACAATCCGATCAAGGCGTGCAAGTGTGTGGAATAGTTTTAGTGGATAGTGGATGAACTCCTTTGCATGATCTATCTCTCTCCTTGTATTTTTCTTGGACATGGCCTATATATATATTTTTTTTCTTCTCTTTTTTTTCGACATGTCTTGTGGACATGTGGCATACCTTCTTTGGGTATGCATCTTTTCTCTTCTTCTTTTTTTTGTCATGCTTTTTAAGCATGTGGCATACCTTCTTTGGATATGCATCTTTTATTTTATTTTTTGTATAGCACATATCCTTGATGGTAACCTTGGAGAGAGAGTCATGATAGAACTTGGAGTTTTATTTTGTGAGTGGATGGAACTGCGTTGCTATCTTCTAGTGTAGAAGTATAGCATGTGAGTGGACGTGTACGTGATCTTGATCGTGAGAGTATGACAAGTTTCTAATCAAGGGTCAAAGAGTTTGATAAAACTCAAAGCAAAGTCAAACTGTATAAGAGGGTTTGATCATGAAAATCTAACTTTGTCCTTGGTAGGAATTTGTAATTTGAGGAGACAAGCCATTGCGCCTCTCTTTTTTTAGGAAAGAAATCCCAAGTACTTTGCAAGAAAGAGCATGGTTCCATTCATCAATCATATCACATTCGTCAATTACTTAGATAGCATGGGTTCCCTATGATAATGATTGTTCACAAGAACCAGAAAGAATGCAAGGAATAAAGAGTATGCAAATTTATTCATGAAAGCGCATGGAGAGCAAGGCCCTTCTTTGCATTGTGATTTGGAGTTGAAATTTTAGATCACAATTTATTTGAATAGGGAGGTGTGAGTGTAGGAGAGCAAACCAACATGAAGGATGAAGAAGGGCTGTACAAGCCTCCTTAGGAGTTCGGCGGGCCTTGGGGGCCCGGCCAACCCTTTAGTTGGCCTGGTAGGTCCTGTCTTGGTCATGTTGCTTGGAGCTGGTCTGTCGGTGTCGTGCATGATGTTGGGGGAGAGATCTCAAGTGAGTTTGCTCCTTTTGCTTTTGACAGATCTCCCCACACTTATTCTTGTACCTGCTTCTATTCAACAAAACAAAGGTGGAAGCAAGCAAGGACTCTGCCGGTTGTAAACACCGGGGAGTCTAAACTTTTATTGAAGTATTTGAAAAACCTAATTTTCTTTTATTTTTTACCTTTTTTATTTTATTTTATTGTTTTTATGTTTTTTTATATGGCAAGCTAGGCATGATGGGTAACTTGGTAGAGTGGAAGCATGATATGAGGATGCACGAGTTATGAGATTACTTACCTGAGAACTCGCCAAGCGTGAACAATAATGCAATAACTAAGCTTGGTGAAGCAAAGTTTTGCATTTTGTTCTGCTTAGTTCCTCGTGCATCTGTCCTCCATGGAACCAAGGAGTGTTGCATGAGTGTTGGGTTGTTGCACATTGCTCCTTGGTTGTTTTCTTTTTATTCCCTGCAAAAGGTTAGTGGACAATAAATACTCGAGGCATGTTTAAAGAATTTTGAAGGGATTTTATCTTTGCCTTGAGATTAGTTGTTCACATCCATGCTTAAGGAGGATCAAATTTTAAAGATTCAAAAGCCATGGATCCCAAATTGGTTGCCATTATTTTATTTCATCATCAATTTTAAAAAAAAGAGAGATATACTTTTTTTCAAAGGGTATTTATTGCTGTTCACCAAATTTTGATCTTTTTAGCAAAACTCAAACAAGGCTGGGATAAAACTGCATGAACGTAAAGGAGCATTTTGGCAAAATACTCATAGTGCACCTTGAGAGGTGATTTGTGCCTCCTTTGTATGTTGTGCATTTTTTTTGATGTACATCTCGAGCCTTGATTTACCTCCAGTATGAATTTAGCTTCAGGACTTTCCTATTTGTTTGAAGTCTTCCCTGCAGGGGTTAGTCCGCAAAATATATACATGCAATGCCTATGAAAGTATGAACTCTGGCGGTTCATTAATCAATTTTTGACACGAAGTCTCATTTGATCAAAGATCCTAAGCACTAGGCTAAAACCAGAGCATACCAAAAAATAGCAAAGGCTGCATGTATTTGTAAAATCGAGCTATGTTCAAAAAGGAGATAAAAATGCTTGAAGGATTGGTGAACATTGAATTACCTTGGCATATACCTGAGTGTACTTACTAGCAGCATATATGAATGGATGTCTTGGAGCTGCTGCAGCAGTGGCATGGTTGCGTATGGTTGTTGAGGACTCCTCCTTCTGATGCAAACTGAAATGGAGGGCACCATGCCGACACAGGTGAACAAGAAGGCCAGGTTGCACGCACGGCTAGTGTGTAGAAACCGTGGACCTAGGTGGCATGATCTGTTGGCACGTGCAAAGTACGTCTCCTTTCTTTGCATATGAGCATGTGCCAAATGATGTGGAGTAGCAAAGCCCCAGATCGTAAGAGGAGCATTCCTCTTCTTTGCGTGCGTTGGGGCTACTAGCGACGCTATGCAAAGCTGGCAATAGATGGGAGTTATGGCAAGGCTTTGCAAGCGCGCGAGAGCAAGGTTGGGTGGAGCCAGGCGGTGAAATGTTTTTCTGCTAACGTGTAATGCCACAACTTGAAGGTGTGCACATAATATAGCCTTCGATGTGTGTAGAGCTAGCTGGCTCACATTCACTCCCTTCCTTTCTCACCCCCTTTTTTATATACCCTCTTTTTTTCTCTCTTTCTTTTTCTCTTTTTTTTTCATTTTCTTTAGAAGAGTAGGCTAATACCAACCTTGGTAGGGATGGATCTTATTTCAGGGTGATTACCAATCTCCCCCACACTTGCATTTTTGTGTCATACGACACTAAATCAAGTGTGCGGTGTTGGTGCTTCCTTCAGAGTGTGCTCCATCGCAGGTGTACCAAAGTGTTGATGTAGCCCCCATGTTTCCGATCATCGTATGTCCCATGTTCTTCTCAATCTTAACCTGTATGGTTAGGGCCAAGAATACCCGAAGGTGCATACTAAACTGAAAACATGTTCATACTTATTATAAAGAAGAATTTTTTTATATATATTATATATACTCTTTTTTTCTTTTTGATAATCCGGGCTGTCTCCCGATAGCGCTTCGTTTAAGGTCACGAGCTTGACCATGGGGGCTTCTTCCCGCAGCTATCAATTGGTGATGTGACCCCCGCCTTCACCACCATCCGTCGATTTTGCTTAAGCTGCAAGGTTAGTGTGATAGCGCAACCACAAAATTTACAATGTTTACGATAAACAAAGGCATCTACAACCATCCTTCTAAAAGTTTTGCTAGAGAGAGCTATAAGGAGGTTGCAGCTCGCGAAGGCATTCGTGGCACAATAAGTGGCTGACCCTGGAGGGATGCTAAAAGAGCATGGTGGTGGTATTTCCAAGATGAAGCTGTCATGCTTGTCTATAGAACCGCTTTCTTTGCACTCCAGAGACAGTGCCTCACTAGATTCCCTAGCCCAAGGGTTCTCTCTCTCATCGTGGAAGATCATAGTTGTATCCTGATTATGATTAGGAACAGCAAAGTGCGGGCTAGTGGGATGAGGCTTGTGCGCTAACTGAGGATGTGTTGGCTGTTCATGGATGGGCAGTTCGGGGGTTTCCTCTAAGTCATCCTCCTCCTGGATGAATAGTTCAGCGTCTTGCTCTAAGGAGGGTTTAGAGGTATCAATGGCCATGACCGCCAACACTTCCTCGGATGGTTCTTCTTGGGGAGCTGGTTCGGCCGAGGAGTTTTTGGTTTGGACGATGGGCAAGGTGTAAGATCTTTCCCCAAGAGATACTTCTAGTTTCCCTAGAGTAGAGACATCTAGGAAAAGCTTTTCTACGGGATGCCCTATGATGATGTCGAAGTCTTGGACTTCGAAGACATGAAAGTCTAGAGCAATCTCCATTTTCATGTGCCAAACTGGCACATCTTGCATAATCCCAATCCCTTTTATAATAGAACATGGTCCAGTTCTGAGGGATTTGATGGTTGGAGTAATACGTTTTTTGCCCAAACGATCGGAAGCGAACGAGGCAGAAATTATGTTTACCCCAACCGTGGGATTGTAGAGAGCTGAGACTGCAATCCCTTCTATGAGACATGGAATGGTTAAGGACAGGGCATGAAACTGGATTATTTCAGGCGAAGTGTCCCCTTATTGTACCCATTCGCTATTCATGACAGCGGCTACCCTCTTCACGGTCTCTCTAAGGGAAGCCTTATCGAGATCGTCAGGAGGGTCCGAAGGGACTGGAGGACTTTTCTGGAGGGGATATAGCATGGTGTTGCCATAATCAAAGAATATATCCTCCTCGATGTTGAATGGGAAATCTGGAGGTATGAATTCTTCTTCCTCTTGGTCTTCTGGTTTAGCGGAAGGTTCGGCTAGTGAGTCTGTGTTGGTTACCAAGGGGTGTGTGGACTCAGCTAGCGGAGCATCTCCCTGGCTTGAAGTTTCTACTACTGGGATGGGTTCCGTGAAGGAAGCGTTCTCCAGGATACAATCCAGGAGTGACATCCCTTCAGAAGTGGTTTTGTATGCAAAAGATCCCCCAGCAGTGATATCAAGCTGTATGGCTGTTTCGTTATTCAGCCCTAACCAGAAGTGCTGAAGTAGCACATGGTCGGGAATGGACAGGTTTGGGCCTGCATGCGTAAGCTGTGTGAATCTAGCCCAGGCTGTACCAAGGGTCTCCTTCTCATCCTGACGAAAGTCGAGGATTTCTTTTCGTAGGGAAGCGATGCGAGAAATGGGGAAGAATGCGAGACAGAACCTATTTCGCAACTCTTCCCATTCTCCGTTTACCT
This sequence comes from Panicum virgatum, assembly GCF_016808335.1. NCBI lineage: Eukaryota > Viridiplantae > Streptophyta > Magnoliopsida > Poales > Poaceae > Panicum > Panicum virgatum. Next base: position 25,099,961 of record NC_053143.1, on the reverse strand, counting down.
TTCCTACGTTATGGGTGTACCACTATTTCGCTTTCTCAGCAAGGGAGAAAGGAAACAACTTCCACCGAATTGTTTCTTGTGCCATGCCTGCAATTGACAAGCAAGAGCACATCTGCTCGAACTCTCGTAGGTGGTGGTAAGGATTTTCAAGCTCATATCCTGAGAAGGGTTGTTCCCGAACCATAGCTATGAAGCCAGGGCGGAGTTCAAAGCTAGAAGCTGTGATTGGCTTGGATGACTGTGGTGGCTCTAAGAACTCGCCCGAGGGAGCAGAGAGTTGATGGATAGAAACGGATGACATGGTATAAGGATAAAATAAAAGAAAGGATAAAAGCAACGGAAAGATAAAAGAAAAGACACACGGGCAACGAAGTTCGAACACAACTATAGCAACCGTTCCCCAGCAACGGCGCCAGAAATGCTTGTTGGTATTTCTTAACTCTTACAGAGAAGTCCGCAAGCGCACGGAAATACTGTTGTAGCACTTCACCCGGGAGTATTCAGGGTATCATATTTTCCACGAGGAACGGGTGTGTAACTGTCTTCTAACTAGGTTACTGTAGCGAAAATGGTCTCTCATGCCATATTTCAATATAATGTTTTGGCGATTGATGACACACACAACACTTGGACTAATATGATTGTTAAGATGACCATTCTCAGGCTTTTAGGTTCAAGTGATGACAAAGAGAAGATAGGCGTAGCTAGGCCCGAAGGGCCGCCCCAACCTCTTCGGTCGAAAGGATTCGAAGATTGAAGAGACTGTGAAGAAACCAAGTCAAAACAATCAAGACAGAGATATTTTAGTATCACCGGTTGAACCGACGCTAAGAAAATTACATACGTCGGTGCATTGACTTGGAGCACGTCTGGGAGTTTTGGTAACACCGGTTGAACTGACGCCAGGAAAGTTGAATATGTCGGTGCAATGAACTCAGCAGCTGAGGCAAAATCTATACACCGGATGAACCGACACTAGATATTGGTGAACGTCGGTGCAGTTGTCCAGAGAGTTAGTTTTTCAGCAACTACACTCACCGGTTAAACCAACGCTGCATCGGTTGATTACGTCGGTCGATTGAGGTAGCCGTTGAAGTATAACGGCTAGTTGGAAAATGCACTCACCGGTTAAACCGGTGATGACAAAAACGGGAGCATCGGTTTAACCAGTGATAGCGCTTTTTGTCAGCCTTTTTTCCAACGGCTAGTTTGGGGTGTGTGGGCTATATATATGCCACCCCACGGCTCATTTGAGGTTGCTGGAGACCATTGAAGCACAAAAGAGTTAAAGATCATCTCCAACCATCTTAGAGCTTCATTGTACATCATATAGGCTTAAGCACACTTGTGAGAGTGCTTAGTGCTTGTAATAGGGATTAGTTCTTGCAAGAGCTCCCTTGAGAGAAGTCTTGCTGCGGCAAGCAATCCTTGTGATCTGTCGTGTGACCCTCCGACTTGGTGTGGAGTGGCAATGACACTTTGTGCGGGGGAAGAGGAGACCCCCTCCTTGGTGGAGAAGCTCCGTAGTGGATTTCGGCTGGGTGACCGAGAGAGACGGTGGCGGTGCACGAGACTCGGTGTCTTGTGGGCACTTGCCTTTGCTTGCCGGCATCGCCTTGGTGGCGTAGTGCAAGACGGTGATCGGAAGAGCCTCGGTGTCCCGTGAACGTAGGCGTTTGTGCCGAACCACGTTACATGACCGTGTCTACTCGGGAGTTTGCATCCCTCTTGCACTTACCTCTTTACTTACCATATTACATTTCCGCATTTACTTTATCTTGCATGCCTTTACTTTCCTAGTTAGTTTGTTTAGAATTGGCTATAGGTTGCAAGTATTTTGGGGTAAGTAGAGAGTAGCAAAGATAAACCTAAGTCATAACTAGCTTGTATAGGACGTGTTAGGTTTATCTTATGCAAGTAGTTTGAGCCCTAGGTTAAAAACCGATTAGCGACCCTATTCACCCCCTCCCCCTCTAGGGTCGGACACCCCGGTGATCCTTACAGTTACCCAGAAGAAGATAAGAGATAGAGAGACCTTAGGGTAGTGTGGTTCTGATCTAAGGATGGGTTCAAGGAAAGATACACTGATGTTTTCACTCGTTTACTTCGGGCACCGGTCTGACCCTGGTCTGCCAAGGACCTCCGGCTACTAGCTCTACACCGAACCCATGCGGGGGGGGGGGGGGGGAGTTCACTAATCACTCAGACTGTCTCCGTAGCGGACAGACAGGGCTGTCACCACCTGCCGTCTACCCCACAATGCCAGCTGAGCTCGATGCAAACAAAGGTAATCTAAGGCCCAAACACAACGCCTATGCCTTCGACTACTACTCTAGAGTCGTACAGGGTTATCCCGTCTTTATCAGGGGTCCTCTTCTAGAGTATCCGCTACTAGAACGGACGATGATCCCGCAAATGAATGAGAACACAAGAATAACTTGACTAAAACTCACCGAATAGAAGAACCCGGATATATACTCCAAATGTACCGTATCCGTAGAGGTACAAGGCCGAAGAGGCGCCGACAAGTCCGGCTCTTCTCCGCACTCCTTCCTCACACACTACCTAGGCTAAGGATACAAAGGTGGAGCCTCTCTACTCTACTCCTTCACATGAGAAATGGTGTGTGTTGAGAGGGGTCTCTCCTCCTCCTTATGTAGCCTCTCCATGGGTGGATCCGCGGTTAGACTTGCGAGGTGGTACTATGCACGTCCGGAGTAGACGTAGGGGAGCTGTGGGAGACCGCAGGAGAAAGCTGGGCCCATTTAGGCCCATTAGGGGGTCGGGCGACCCATTGGGTTGGCTGAGCCCAAATTGGGCTCCCTCGGGCCTGTCTTCTTCTGGATGACTGGTAGGTGGGCCTTGGTGTTGATCCTTGGGTGCATTTTGCTTGGTGTGCCTGTTTTGTCTGATTTGTGGGCCATCCTTGTAAGTGGCATTTCTGGGTAGCCGTATTCTGTGCATTTCATCGTGTGTTTTCCTCTGTTTTTACTGTTTTGCAGATGTGGGTGCCTGCAGATGACAATTCACCAAAACTCGTAGAATTGATTAGTTATAAGCCCTATATCTAAGTTTTGTGATTAAATATCCTGAAAAGCTGCAGGAGTTGACGGTTAATTTTAGCACTTAAGGACCGTCAACACCGACCCGCCGTGTTCGCTCGTCCGACCATCATACATGGTGCCCCCTCTGCTTGGCCCCACCTCACTACTAGCGCCGCCGCCCCAGTGGTGCTGTCGGGCACGGGTGACCCGCGGGTCGCCTGAAACCCGAGCGGGCATGGATTTGGGCACAAAATTGTATCCCATGATGGGTCGCGAGTTTCTTAACGGGTCGATTTTTTGTTTACGGGTACGGGTTTGGGATGGGTAAACCCAGTGGATTTTTACCCGTTGCCATCCTTAGTTGGATCCCAATCCACGAGCGGGGACGAGAGGCAGGCGGGGGCTGTTTCGGATCTTCTGCACGGTGCCACAGTTTCTCGGCGTTGGGGCGATTGAATTGAATTCACTGGGGCGGTGGCGTCCAGCACTTAGCTTGGCCCGTGAGATCTGGATGAACTGATCATTGATCAAGCATGGGTATAAATTTCACAAAACACCGCATTGTCCTTATTTTCTCGAGTATGGATGGTTGCACAACGCAAACGGGTAGTAGGGCACTATCAAGGTAACAAAATGCTTTGAGTTGCGCTCAGTTTGAGGACCAGTGAGTTTTATTTTAGTGATATTAGCAGCTGCTCATATTCTTCGTCGTTGTCCCCTACATTCTCTGCACCAAACGTCCTATATATAATAGTGTTTGGTTCCTAGAATGTGGTGGGATGGAATCATCCCATTCTACTTTTTCCTGTATTCGCTTGGTTGATGAGTTAGGATGGAGTGGCACTCATAAGAGAATATTCCTTTAGATGCTGAATGAACTCGTCCCATAAAAATCGTGGAATGCAGCCATCACAATTGGAATGTAACAATGATAGTGGGGCCCAAGGTGCTAAAGCAGGATGGAGCCATCCCATTCCTAAAAACTAGGATGGAGTGATCTCATTCTTGAAAACTAGAATGGACCGTTCCGTCCTGGCTTGCTCTCCAACCAAACACATATTTGGAGCTATTTTTTATTAATGCATCGAAATGTTAGGCTTCAAAGGCTACTGGTTTTATACTCCAAACATAATTGCACGTCGGGTCACCGGTATGATCGGATAACTCACTTACTTTTATTTTCTAACTAGATGATGTGCTTGGAGCATTACCATGATTCATATGAGCAAGAGAGCTCCACATCATGCGAACAGTGACAGTGAAGTGAAGCTCCTACTTCTCTTAATGCAAAATATGCTCAGGCACGGTCGCAAAAAAAGTAAGACTTCCGATCGATCCAACAATTGAGTTGCTAGGGACAGCTGTGAAGTGGTGGGCTGCAAGTGCTGACGATTTCTTTTCTAATCGGTCAGTCTTATCTCTTCTCTCTTCTCGGTATGGTTCGGTTTATGGCATGTCACTAGAGACGCGATCGGGCATGGCAGGCGCAGATGGCATGCAGATGTGCTCCCACATGAAAAAGCCGATGATGATGTCTGACTGTGGTCGTTAGAATTCGTTGGTGGATGTCACACCCTAAAATTTCATGTCACAACCCTAAAATTCCAATTTTAGGATGTGAATATATTTCTAAATATAATTATTCATCATCTGGATATTCTGAGAATTTTTTTGGATTTTTCTCGCAATTATTTTCATTTTCCCTAAAGCTAAATTCACTCAATTGAAAGTCTAGAATCTTTTTTTTTCACGAGATTCAAATATTTTATTTGGATTTCTCGTGTCCCAAACTGTCTCCAAGATTTTCCATGGAATTTTTGGGATTTGCAGGATATATTTTTATTGATTTAAAGATTTATCTAGACTTTCTAGATATATTTAACCTTAAAAATATATTCTGAGAAATTGAAATCCTTTCTCTTTTCTTCCGGGACTGGATTCCACTTGTTTTGCCCCATCAAGTTTTCGATTTCAAATCTTTCGCCTCGATCAAATCACACTCAAAATAGAAATGTATCTTGATTTCGGCGTTTTCCTGTGATACTGCATTGTCGTCACCGTCAGCTCTGGCGGCCAACACTATCGCTCAAAAACTCTAATCCTAGTCGAATCAACCCGAACCGTGCGAAACCCTAGATCAACCTACCTTGGCCGCTGTTTTTTTCGAGTCCAAAACGTAGATCAATCTACCTTGGCCGCTGTTTTTTTAGTCCAAACCAATGTTCATCTTCCTCAGTTCGTTTCCACTAAATTGACCTGCCACAACCCCACAACTGGTCGCTGCCTTCAATTCATCGCTGAGAAGTTTCATCGTCACCAATGACCAGAACCATCGCCACTTTGTGGCAAAAGTCGAACCAGAGTCCGTGCCGCTTCAACATGGGTGAGCACGTTCACGAGTTTACCTTACTCTCCTCTCCCAGCTCCCTCTTTGTTTCTGCAGTCGAGCCCGACTTGGGTTTGAGCCCAACAGACGCCCAGGGCGGCAGGGCCCTTATTACGCCGAGTACCGTCCATGGAGCCCTAGCTCCGCAATCCTCCTCCTCGGCAGCCAACGTCGCCCTGCTCCCCCTTTGCCAACGTCGCCCTGCTCCCCATCGGCAGCCAACGCAGGCCTGCCCCTTCGGGCCCTGGTCACCATCTCGCCGATGTCGCAGGTCGCCAGAAGCTGAGCAGAAGCCGCCGACACTGCTGCATCATGCCTTCTGCGCCTTCTCCCTACACCGCACCCCTAATATGCAAGACTCTCCTGCATCCTTTACCCAGCGCCGCCTCCCCAACCACGCAGACCCTGCCTTCCCACACCACATCGCCTCCCTGCTAGCCCCCACCTCTTTCCCATGCACCGCCGCAAGTGTGGCAGAACCGCTTGAATTAATCCGGCTCAAGTGCGCTAACCATCAGCATAAAGGTAATCCTAGCTAACACGCACTTCAAACGGAGTAATCCGACAGTCGGGTAGAGTCCCGATGAAACCACCTGAGCTGCAATCGAAACCCAAAGCTTACATATAACTCACACGAAGGTGAGTCCAGAGAGTACAACATTTTACAAATTTTACATCACAGAGTTCATAACTGAATTATTACAAACCAAGTTCAAAATTCAGAAAGGTACTTGAAATTCAAAATAAGTAGTTCATCAGAGCTTAACTACTGCGAAAAATAAACGATAGTCTAGCGATGATGCAAGATGTCATGATGAAGCCCGTACATGACATCAACCATATCCTCCAAGCTATCACCTGAAAACAAAGCCACAAGTAAGGCTGAGTATACTAATACTAATACTCAGCAAGTCTACCCGACTATGGGTATACATAGCCCACTATCTAGACATGCAAGGCTTTTGGCTTGAGGGGTTTGTTTTGCTGAAAAGCAACTAAGAATAGGTTCTTACTTTCAGATTTTAGCCTCAAGATTCAAGCTCAATTAACCATTCTAAGTGAGCAACTATCCAATAGCATACATGGTGGAAAAACAATTATCTTTCATCATCCAACAATATTGATCATCATCATGTTCCACTTCTTACTCTATGTGGTAAAAGGGTCAAGTAGTCTCATTGGCCGCGAGAAGCGGATGATTCGAATCGAGTTTCTTAACATTGCAATGCAATCCTAAACACATGCATGGGAACCGAGTCACCCACGCGACTTTTCCCTTCAATTCCCGCTTCACGGAACAGGCCCACCACCCTCGACTACAAGAGCCTCACACCACGGTACGGCGCCGGGTCGTGATCATTCTTGCACCCGCATGTGGCCGCATGTGAACAAAGTTCAAAGACGGTGTGGAGTATGTTCCGGCCACGGTGCAATCCAATACTTAAGCTTACCGATTACCATATTCTCGACATGTGGTTAGTACGTTCAAATGCTTAACCACCACTGCCACACACTGTGGCCTTAGCATCTTTTCAGTAAACAGACGGGGCATCTACATCGTACCATAGCCCCGCTTGTTGACCTTATAGTTGCAGTATGTAGTAGACATTTAACTCTTATAATTCTCACGAGTGACAGAAAATCACTCGACTTCTACTAAATCATTAGCATAGCTATCTAGCGACCTACACATACTATTGTTCAAACATAGGTACCTAGGATCATGCAACTAAGGTTTCAATCAACTTCTGTAAATTTAAATGCTCAAGTATATAGAAGCAATAAGTTGCATAAAGTTGAAAGTAATAGGTCATGCTCCAGGGCTTGCCTTCCTAAGCAAAGTTAGTCTTGGGCTATTCTGAACTTTGGTTCGGGTCTTTAGCGGCTTCAGTTAGATTAGCTTGAGCTTCTCACTGCTCACTCTCGGACTCGGGCACCAGCTCGTACGTTCTGTCCGCGAGAGTAGTCGTATCTATATGAAATGCTCATGCATGAGTTGTTGTGATGATAACAATTCATGATTGAAACACTATAAAGTTGTAATCCAACAAAACTCAAGTTAAGTTGGAGATTATTTTCTTTTCAATTTCTTGGGCAATCGTTTATAGAGTAGAAAACAACATTAGTTAGTTCATAAAGTCAATGTAAGGGTTTTCATCATTTACCAAAACATATAAAAGCCATTTCCTTTAACAAAAACTAAAGATAACAAGTTCTGTTCATAACTATAATTACACAGAGATTCTGAGATTGAAATTTTATTCAGGGTACTTCATCAAGTATAGATCTTACTATAAAAATTTCAGAAAATTTCAAGCGGCAGAGAAATTACGAAAAATCAGATACGCAGCCACTGCTAGGAACAAGATCAATTTGTACAGGTCAAACCATGCAAGTACTGGTAATAAAATTTTAACTGAGTCTTGAAGATCCTATTATGAGTCTACTGTAAATTTCTCAGATTTAAATAAGCATTAGACAAGGCATGAAAAATAAGAAATATATAGTGGCATAGATCAAGATTAATTTATACAGACCATTATACTGAATATCTGGGGCTCAAAATTTACCAGCGTGATTTCGCTATCAAGTAGAAGCTTTAGTAAAAATATTAGAATTTTTAAGGTAGAGCAACTATTTTTCTTGATTTAGTATATTTATCCATGCTATTAATTGGTTGGACCAGTTACACTTAACTAAAAATTGCCAAACTTTTTTTGCAGCATTCATGAACTAAAGTAAAAGAATTGTAAAATTTTTAGATCATGAAACAAGGAATAGAAAAATAAATAAATAGATCTATCTAACTTAGGCATAAATCAAGATCTAATTATACCTAAAGCTAGGAATGTCCTCTGACCACCAAACTGTTACACAAGACTACGCTGCTAGCATATAGATCACTGACCAAAATTGGTAAACCTACAGTGTATAGAACTTGAGATCTAATTAAGTGCCTAATAAACTTGTATTTAATCTAGAGAGAAAACCAGTGAGCAAAAGAAAAAGTGCATGTAACAAAAGTTGTAGATCTATTCACAAGGATTCCAGAACAGTTGAGTTTGCATTTTTCAGATTTTTATGATTTATTATCGATTTTACAAGCTCTCATCTTTTGAAAATAAAAAGGAAAAATAGATTTGCAGCTAGGACCCTAGAATCCTGAAACAAATCGCAGGGAGGTCCTTCGCCGGGGTACAGAACAGGGGCGGCGCTGGCCGGCCGGAACCCGACGATTCCGATCACCGGCGGCGAGGGGCCCATGTGGGAAAAGCATCAGGGGGTCGAGGGCTACCCGTGGGTGGATTTTGTTGGGCTCGGGATGGCCGGAGGCAGCTCGCCGGCGGTGGAACAGGGGCGGCGGCAGTGGAGCTCGGCGGCGGTGCCGCTCCGGCGTGGGGAAGAGGGGGAGTCCGGGCCTGGGAGCTTCAGGGAGTTGAGGGAAAGCGATTTTGGGGCTTAGCTCAGGCGGAGGGGGTCAGAGCAGGGGGGCTCCATGGCGGACCTTTGGTGGCGGCGCTAATGGAGGGGCGGCGGTGGTTTTCCTGGGCACTGGCGAGCTCAGCCTCAGCTCTGGGGGAAGAGAGTGGAGAGGGGAGGTGAGAGAACGCCTCTTGGCAAAGCAAATGGGGGAGGGGGAGGGGTTCTGCATGGGGAGCGTGGGTAGGAGCGGTGCTCGGCTGGTGGTGGCCGGCACGGCGCTGGTGACGGCGGCCGCGTGGCGAGCATGATTGGACGAGGCGGGCGCGGGGTGGTCGGCAGCCAGTCGGGGAAGCTCTTGGCGTGACGCGCCTGGCCGGGGGCGAACATAGGCATCGCCAGCCAGGTGGTCGGCGGCCTCTGCTCGGCCATAACAGGAGAGGGGGAGGGAATAGAGGGAGTAGAGAAAGAAAGGGAGGGAGGAGTGAGAGAAAGAGTGGTCAACAACTTTGACAGCAAATTTTCTCAAAATTTTCAATTGTAACTCGAAAAACTTTGAATACAAAAGTCGTAGAACATTTTAAACTCTACAACTTTATAAGGTTTAGGGAGATCAAGTTAGTTAATGGGGAACTACGCCCCTGAGGAACTACTCGATTTGTTGCACTAGACCTTTATACGGTTTAGGGAGATCAAGTTAGTTAGTGGGGAACTACGCCCCTGAGGAACTACTCGATTTGTCCTACTATACCTTTATAAGGATTAGAGAGATCAAGTTAGTTAGTGGGGAACTACACCCCTAAGAAACTACTTGATTTGTCACCCTAGACCTTTATAAGGTTTAGGGAGATCAAGTTAGTTAATGGGGAACTAAGCTCCTGAGAAACTACTCGATTTGTCACACTAAACCTTTATAAGGTTTAGGGAGATCAAGGTAGTTAGTGGGGAACTACGCCCCCGAGGAACTACTCGATTTGTCGCATTAGACCTTTATAAGGTTTAGGGAGATCGTCTTAGTTAATGGTAGATTTGAGTCGACCTCTAGCCAAAGACAAAACAGAGTTTTAAAGAGTAGTCGACTGAAGGCCAAAATTAACTCTTTATTAATATGAGAAAAACTGGTAGAAATAGATTGTGGTTTCCAAAGTGGGGGTTACAAACCCTCCAACCGATAAGCAAATTTGAACGAAAAGAGCCTAAATAACACCACTTAAATTGTGATAGTTTTGAGCTAGGAAGGACTTCATCCTTAGTAAGCGCTTGAGCCCTCGATGTAGAGAGGAGGAGGTGCTCCCAGGGCTTTGCGTAGAGCTTTGCACTCGAAGGTGGAGTGCTTCGACTTTGGGTGCCATAGACACTGTTTCTGTAGCATCTTGTGGAATCGGTCTTAAGTTTGGAAAGCTCTATCCCTTTGCTGGCTTCGAGGTGACAGGAGGTCAGGGCTGATGTGACGGCGCTTGCGCGGAGCGCAGCCATGCTCATCGGGGATATGATAGTTGGAAGTTGGATTGTAGGCTTCCACTTCTTGATGCTCCTACCACCTAGAGATGATCACAGTGCAGGCATCTCGGCCAATGTTGATGACGTTGCGGAGATCACTGTTGGAGTAGTCGAAGAAGTCGCACCAACTTGATGCTGGCGGCGCTTGCTGCTAGTTGGCATCGCAAGTTTCTCTTCTTGTTTCGGAACTTTTTGCGTTTGGCATTGTCACCCTCTATCTGGATGGTGACTGCGATGCTCGAAAGAGGCGGAGGAGGAAGCTCATAGTGGGGATTGGACTTTGCTTCTGGTCTTGGAATTGGAGTAGTATCCATCTCAGCATCCAAGAGGAATTCGTCGTAGTTTCTTGAATTGTAGTCGACGAGGTCGACCATTTCCATAGGGTCATCCTCGGGTTCATGGATCTCTTAGATAAATGCCATAAAGATTTCACGAGAAGGGTCTTGTGTGATCGGAGTTTTTTTCTTCTTGTAAGGGGGTACTGTCGGTGTTTTACCGTCGGGTTCTCCGAGGGGTATCCCAAAGAGAGTGGTTATGAGTAGGGACTCGCCGAGATCAGAATGCGATGGTGCAAGGAACACAAGGATTTAGACAGGGTCGGGCCGCCGGAGCGTAATACCCTACATCCTGGGTGGTTGTTTGTATTCCCACTGGTGTTGATCGATCCTTTGGAGGGGTCCCTGTTCGCCCTTATATAGTATGGGGGAACATGGTTACATGGAAAGTTCTAGCCGAGTACGTTTAGAGTCCTACTCCGAGTGGGTCGGGTAGTTTCCATGTACGTGGGCTAGTTCTACTGCTGTACGAGTGGTTACAGTAGAGGTAAGGTGTACCCATGCAGTACTCCCTACTCTAGAATATTCTATGCCCGTGAGAAGTCCTGCTGCCCCGGGTCTGACATGCCCCCGAGCTCTTCGTAGTCGAGTCCTGCAGGCTTCGAGTGCTTCTGAAGATGTCCATCGAGTGCTTCCGAGAATTCTCGGAGTCCTTTGCTCAGGTTTGGAGTCCTTTGAACGCTTCGAGTAGTCTTCCGAGAACTTCCTTGGCTGCATCGAGGCTATGAGGTGCTCTAGCCCCGAATTTTTCCTTTTGATAAGGTGCGTGATGTACTCGCGCTCCATATGGAGTAGCCCCCGGGCCTTAGGTTGAATTGATGGATCAGGCTGAGGGTCATTTCTTTCTTCAGGTCTACTTTTGAAAAAAGTTTGCCATTTACTACACATGTCTTGCAGCCCCCAAGCCTTGACTTGAAATCCCTCGATTTAGGGTTAAGGTTCCCAAACCGAGGCGTTCTTTGTGACCTTTGGTTTTCTTGGTAATCACAGAAATGCCATTGTCCTGTTTATTTAACAGCGGAGATCCGATCTGAGTTTTCGTCTTCTCTTGCCTCCGGTCGTTTCTTTAGCATTCTGTGTTAGGTTTTGTCTTCTATCTTCCTTTGATTCCTCAGCCCCCGAGCATATGCGTGAGAAGAGGCTCGTGACCTTCCGGATGGCGCCGAAGAAATCCAAGCGCCAAATGTCCGAGAAGGAAGCGACTATGGCTGATGGATGGAAGAAGAGTAAGTTGTCTGAAGCTGCGATCTCATCTCTTATTAGCCGCCGTCTTTTGCAATCCAGGACTTTGATACAGTGGCAGCCAGCCGAGGGTCATGGGAGGCCATTTGAAAAGACTTCTGAAATTGTTCTTTTCAAAGCCTTTGTTGAGCATGGCCTTGTCGTTCCCGCTTGCAATTTTTTGCGGGGTCTTCTTTTCTTCTGGGGTATTCAGCTTCATCACTTAACCCCTGACTCGATCCTACATATAGCTATTTTTGTTCAGCTATGTGAGGCATTTCTTGGGATTCATCCCCATTTTGAGCTTTTCAAAAGTCTCTTCTCCTTGAATCCGTATCCCAATCTTAGGAATATTGCCAGGGTGGGGGTGCTGATCTCCAGTTCTATCCTGGAATGGTGGAGAAGTATATCCCGTATTCTCTGCGTCGTCAGATTGGGGATTGGAGAGCAGAGTGGTTTTATATTGATAACCATGCTCCGGCTCTTCCGGAGAGGACTCCTAGACCTCCGAAGCTGCACCACGAGTGGTGTGTGCCTGCTGGTAGTGCCAATCTGGTGGGGGAGCTTCTAAAGCGGATTGCTAGGCTCCGAAGGGAAGGGGTGACTAGGGCTACAGTTGTCTCATCCTGGCTTAGGAGGCAGGTTCAGCGTTTGCAGTGCCGCAGTCATCTTGGATTCGAGTACACAGGATTGCTCGATCCCTCTCGGTTTTCATTAGAGAAGACCAGTCGAGATGAGGCGATGGTGCTTCTTTATAACCTCTTTGAGGGTGTTACTTCCATGCCTGAGCTTCCGGATTTGTATCGTGCGAGTAATCCTCTGAAGCAGGTAAGGTTCTTTGTCGTCGAGTGGTTTTCTGAAATATCCTTTTTGGGCTTCGGCTGACTCTCGGTCTTTTGTAGGATGATTTGTTGGTCTATCGGAGTGATCCTCTGTTGCCAGAAGTTCATCGGCCGAGCTATATGATGCCTAGCGCTCATTTACGGCCTCATGATTATTTGCCGGATTTAGATCCAACTGTCTTGGAGACTCTGACGAGTTCCGACTCCGATGATCGTGCTACCCTTGCGGATTTGATGAAGGGTAAGATGAGAGGAGTCGATCCTTTGGCTTGCGAGGGGAGTCCTGGACCTGAAGCTGGCACTAGTTGTCCCAAAAAGCCGAGGACATCTGTGTGGAAGAGAAGGGCTGGCGATGACGTCAGGTAACTAGTCGAGTGGTTTCTCTCCCATCCTGAAATTTGTTCTCTGACATCTTCGCTTCTGATTTCAGCCCTGGTCCTATGCCTAAGCATAGGCGAGTAGCTGAGGAGAGGGCTCCTCCTACTGCTGCTCCTTCTGATGTGGCAGAGTCTTTGAGGAGGGTTGGTGGGGCGGGATCGCAGTCTCCGGAGGAGATTCCAGTTGGTGAGCCCATCGTTCCTCCTTACAATGGTTCGAAGGTTCTTCAAGTTGCTCGACTACTTCATGCGGGTAAGACAACAGGTGTCTCGCCAGATGCTGAGGTGGAGGAGTCGGGCGACAGTCTGCTGGATGAGATTAGGGCATCTCCTCCTCCCTTTGAATGCTATTATGGCGAGCAGCTTGAGGATGATCCGCAATTGACGGCTGGAAACATGAAGAAGTTTCAGGCCGTTGTGCGGGAGTTTACCAAGTTCTCTTTGGTAAGTACTATTGTCGAGTACTTTTGCCTTGTGTGGAATTTTCTGTGGACTGACTTTGTTGTTGTAGCAAATGGCCAATCGGTCATATCTGAAGTCTCAGAAGCTGAAAGCAACTGAGGCGGATCATCAGAAGATCGCTCTGCTGGAGGCGGAGAATGCTGCTTTGAAGAAAGACAAAGCCGCACTCGAGCAGAGGGTCAGGATGCTGAAGGAGGTGATCCAGAAGAACCGAGGTAGCCACTTGATCTGTGTTCTGAGGCTTTTCTTTTTTATTATATTGGTGCTCATGTCCTTTTTGTTGTGGCTGCAGATGGTACTGAAGAGTATCAGAAGGAGTTGCAGGAGCTTTGAGTGGCAGCTCAGACTGTGGTCGAGTCCGTAGGTTCCGCCGAGGAGTCTGATGGCAGTTTGGCTGATTGGCTGCAGAAGATTCCTCAGAAGTTTGCCGAGTATTTGGCCAAAGCTTCTAGGAATTGTGTAGCGCAGGCCCTTGGTCTTGTCAAATTGTACTGGCCTCGGGCCAAGATAGGTGTCCTTGGCGATGGCATGTGTTCGACTTGTGATCATGACCAATTTGTCAAGTTTGTAGAGGAGGCGGAACCTGTGGCCGACCAGTTTGTAAAGTTGATAGATCAGTAGGGTGTACTGTATCGTCTCTTTGCCATGTCAATGTAACTTTTTTGGTCAATGAGTTGGTAAGTTCTTTTGTGAGAACTTTTCTTTATTGACCGTCTTGTGTGGATGTAGAGATCTTGTCTCTTCCTTGACTTCCATCTTGTGGATGAGTAACTCTTCTTGAGATGTTATCTCTTTTTATATCGAGTACTGTAACAGTCGATAGTTGTCATCTCGTGGACGTAGAAAATATCCCATTCGAGGATCGAGTACCACAGTAGTCGAATGAGTTGTCGTCTCATGGACGAGAAAATCCTCTTGGGAGATGAGGAACGTGTCCCATCCGAAAATCGAGTACCGGAGTAGTCGAATAATTTGTCGTCTCATGGACGAGAAAGATAGGGAGCATGTCCCATCCGAAGATCGAGTACCGGAGTAGTCGATAATAGTTGTCTCATGGACAAGAAAGATAGGGAGCATGTTCCATCCGAAGATCAAGTACCGGAGTAGTCGATAATAGTTGTCTCATGGACAAGAAAGATAGGGAGCATGTCCCATCCGAAGATCGAGTACCGGAGTAGTCGATGGATGTCGTCTCATGGACGAAAGGGTAGAGAACTTGTCTCTAGGGCCGCAAGGCTCATGGGCCTTAGCCCCGACTACTCGATTCGCCCTGCCTTTGACTTTGAGTGAACAAAGAAAGGTTGGTATTCGAGGTAGCCGATGGAGTGAAAACTCCTGAAGGAGTAACCCCTTGGGAGGGGGGAGCTCGTGTCTCCAGATTTTACTCCTGAAAGTGGTAGAGAACTTGTCTCTAGGGCCGCAAGGATCATGTCCCTTAGCCCCGACTACTCGATTTGCCGTGCCTTTGACTTTGAGTGAACAAAGAAAGGTTGGTATTCGAGGTAGCCGATGGAGTACCGACTCCTGAAGCTGTCTTGGGTGCTTGAATTGAACTCCGAAGGACCATGTTTCTTTATTAAAGTTTGAAATCCGGGAGGAGGTCTTCTGACAGCTTACGGATAGAACTTCCGAAGGTGCTCGATGTTCCAAGAGTTGGGGACTTCTAGTCCGTCTGAGTAGATCAGTCGATAGGATCCTGGTCCTATGACTTTGGTGACGATGAAAGGTCCTTCCCATCTTGAGTTGAGTTTGTGGAGGCCTGTCTCATCTTGTATTCTGCGGAGGACCATGTCTTCGACGTTGAAAGATCTTGACTGGATGTTGCAATCGTGATATCTTCGCATGTTTTGGAGATATCGGGTTGATCGTAGCAGTGCATTGCATCTCATCTCATCGAGTGAGTCCAGTTCTAGTTGTCGGCTTCTACTGAGTCATACATCTCTAGACGAGGGGACCTCACCATTATGTCTGCCGGCAGTATTGCTTCGGAGCCGTATACCAGGAAGAAAGGTGTTTGACCAGTCGCTTTGCTAGGTTGGGTGCGTAGCCCCCAAATTACCATTGGTAACTCAGCTAGCCATTTGCCTCCTTTCTTGCTTGTGGAGTCGAAGATCCTTTTTTTAAGCCGTCAATTATGAATCTGTTGATACGTTCCACTTGGCCATTGGCTCTTGGGTGTGCAACTGATATGTATTTGACTTCAATGCTGGAGTTCTCACAATAATCCCTGAATTCTTGTGAAGTGAAGTTTGATCCAAGATTGGTTATGATTGTGTTGGGGAAACCGAAGCTGTGGAGTATTTCACTGATGAACTCGACTGCACGATCTGATGAGATCTTCTTGATTGGTTTGACTTCGATCCATTTGGTAAACATGTCGACTGCCACTAGAACGTGTGTGAAGCCTCCTGGCGCTGTTGGGAGTGGCCCTATCATGTCAAGGCTCCAGCAAGCGAACGGCCACGATGGAGGTATGGTTATCAGGATGTGAGCAGGCAAATGACTCTGTTTGGCGAAGTATTGGCATCCTGGGCATCGTTTGACGAGTAGTTCTGCGTCTGATAATGCCGTTGGCTAGTAGAATCCTGATCTGAAGACTTTGCCGACCAGCGTGCGTGAAGCTACGTGGTTTCCACATGTGCCTTCATGAGCTTCCTGTAGGATTCCTTTTCCTTCTTCTGCTGTGACGCATTTCATGAGGATTCCTGATCCTGCGCCTCGCTTGTAGAGTTTGTTGTCGACAAGGACGTAGTTCTTGCTGCGGTGCATAATGTGTACTGCTTCTACGTCGCCTTTTTTGATTCCCGGTGGGAGTAATTTGTCCTGGAGGGACTTCCGCTCGGTCAGAGCCGAGTTTTGAAAGGATGTCTGCTGCCACATTGTTGTTGCGGACGACGTGGTGGATTTCCAATCCTGAGAACTTGTTTTCAAGTTTCTTGATTTCTGCAACGTAGGCGTCCATGGTTTCTTTGTTGATGTCCCACTCTTTGTTTACTTGCTGGACCACAAGGAGGGAGTCTTCGTAGACGAGTAGTCGCTTGATTCCGAGTGAAATGGCCAGTCGGAGGCCATGTAGGAGAGCTTCATATTCTGCTTCGTTGTTGGATACTTCGAAGAGAATTTGGAAGACATACTTGAGTTGTTCGCCTTTTGGAGAGATGAAGAGTACACCTACTCCTCCTCCACCCAATTTAAGTGAGCCGTCGAAGTACATGGTCTAGTGATCTGATATGGATGGTGGGGTAGGTATTTGGTTTTCTCTCCATTCAGCCAAGAAGTCGACTAGAGCTTGGGACTTGATTGCTGTTCTTGGTGTGAATTTCAGCTCGAGTGCCCCTAGCTCGACTGCCCACTTTGAGATGCGACTAGTTGCATCTCGGTTGTGTAAGATGTCTCCCAGTGGGAAGTCTGTGATGACTGATATCTTGTACTCGTCGAAGTAATGTCGTAACTTCCTTGAAGTAATCAGGATTGCGTAAAGGAGCATCTGAATCGGTGGGTATCGCACCTTTGATTCAGAGAGTACTTCGCTTATGAAGTAGACTGGTCTTTGGACACCGTAGGCGTGACCTTCTTTTTTGCGTTCTACCACAATTGCCGTGCTGACGACGTGCGTGGTGGCTGCAATATAGAGGAACAGTTCCTCTCCTGGCAATGGAGCCGTTAGGGTGGGAGGAGACTGGAGGTGTTGCTTGAGATCTTCGAGAGCATCGGCTGCTTCTTGAGACCATTTGAATTTGTCTTGTTTCTTGAGCAGCTTGAAGAAGTAAGGCCTCTTTCTCCGAGTCTTGACAAGAATCTGTTTAGGGCAGCCATGCATCCTGTGAGCTTCTGAACGTCTTTGATGGATTCTGGAGCTTCCATGTTCAAGATGGCATTGATTTTTTCCGGGTTTGCTTCGATTCCTCTATGGCTGACAATGAAGCCGAGTAGTTTTCCGGATGGTGCACCGAAAACGCACTTGGTCGAGTTCAATTTCCACTTCAAGCTTCACAAACTGTTGAAGGTTTCTTCTAGGTCGGGATTAAAAGAGTCAAATTTTTTTGTTTTCACGACCACATCATCGACGTATGCTTCCAGGTTGCGATGGAGCTGGTTGGTGAAGAATAACTATATGGCGCGCTGATAAGTCGCTCCAGCATTCTTTAGTCCGAAGGACATAGTCTTGTAAGCATATGCGCCAAATGGAGTGATGAACGCCGTTTTGATATAGTCTTCTTCCTTGAGAGCTATTTGATGATAGCCCGAGTAGCAGTCCAGGAAGGATAGCTATACGCATCCGGCCGTCGAGTCGATGACTTGGTCGATGCGAGGGAGCCCGAAGGGATCCTTGGGCAATGCTTGTTGAGGTCTGTGTAGTCAACGCACATCCTCCACTCGTTATTGTTCTTCTTGAGAATGAGTACTGGGTTTGCCAGCCATTCGGTGTGGTAAACTTCTTTGATGAATCCCGCTGCGAGAAGCTTGGCGAGTTCTTTTTTGATGGCTTCTCTTTTCTCTGCCGAGAATCTCCGTAGCCTTTGCTTCTTTGGAGTAGCGGTAGGGTTCACATTCAGGGAGTGCTCGATCAACTCCTTTGGGACACCGGGCATGTCGGCTGGTTTCCATGCAAATATGTCGCGGTTGGCCCTAAGGAAGTTAACGAGTGCGCTTTCCTATTTGTCAGAAAGCTCTGTCCCAATCAAGGCTGTCTTCGACGGGTCATCTTCTTGCAGTAGAATTGCCTTGACTCCGATGTTGTCGGGTGGCTTTGGGGCAGAGCGGTTTATCTTATTTGTTGGGATCTCTAATCCCGACGCCGAGTACTGCTGGGCTGCTGCCAGTACTTCTCCTGCGGTATCCAGGTGTCGATTTGTGGAGGCGTAGGTTATAGCTTCCTTTTCACATTCAAAGGATCTTTGAAGGTCTCCGCGGAAGGTGGGGACTCCTGTTTTTCCCGGCATCTTCAGCAGAAGGTAGACATAGTGGGGGATTGCCATGAATTTGGCCAATGCTGGCCGTCCAAGTATGGCATGATATGAGGACTCGAAGTTTGCTACCTCGAACTTGATGAGTTCCGTTCGGTAGTTATCTGGTGTACCGAAGGTGACCGAGAGCACTATGGTTCTAACTAGGAAAGAGGCATTCCCAGGGACGATGCCGTAGAAGGGTGCTTTGCTAGGTTTCGGTTTGTCAGATATATCGAGTACCATCTTGGTGATTGTGCTCATAAAAATGAGATTTAGGCCACTGCCTCCATCGATTAGTACTCGAGTGAGAATGGAACCGGCTACCACTGGGTCCAGGACGAGTCGAAATTTTCCAGGCTCGGAAAAGCTAGTCCACTGATCCTCCCTTGAGAAGGTTATGGGTGTTTCACTATGCTTTAGTGGTTTCTGGACTGCTGGTTCCATCTTCAGTATTTCACGCCAAACCAGTTTCTGGTTTCTCTTGAAGGATGAGTCTCCTTCGTAGATCATGTTGACCCTGTTGGCGGGCTCCTGGAATCCTATGGTCCCATCTTTGTCGCCTTCTTCATCGTTTTGTTTATCTTTATTCTTTTTGTCTTCTTCCAATTGGCATTGTTGGAGAGACTTGTGAAGGCTAACGCACTCGAGGATCGTGTGCTTTCCTTTAGGGTGTAAAGGGCAAGGTCTATCGAGTAGCTTTTGGAAATCATCCTGCTGGTTTTCCTTCTTGCCTTTTTGACCCCGTTCCATTGTGGCCACTGTATCCTCCGACTTTCGCTTTTTGTCGAAGTTGCGTTGGCCTTTATCTTGTCGCGAGTCCCCGTTGCGTTTCTGATTGTTGTCTTCGCGGCGGGAGAAGCAATCGCGCTCTTGTTCTTCTTGATCAGCCCATGCAAGCATCATGTCTTGCAGTGCAAGGACTGAGCGGCGTCGGTTTCTCCCGAAGTCTCGGTATAGTTGCTGAGCAGTGAGGCCATTGTGGAAGCAGTCGATCTAACACTCTAATTTAAATTTCAGCATTTAATAATAATTTTAATTTGCTTTGTTTAATTTTCTAAGGTTTATTATGCTTAGCCTTGCATTTAATCTAATTTTGCTTCCACAAGTAAATAAAATTTTTCTTAGGTCAACATGTTGTGCATTCATGCTGGAGCATAGTTTTATTTTTGGTTGAGTGCTTAGGATTTGAATTCAAATTTTATTTGAATTAAATTAGATTTGAGTTAGTTTGAGAAAAAGAAAGAGGAAAGGAAAACCTGAAAGACCCAAACTAGCCCAAAGGGAAAAACCCAGCCCAGCAGCTAACCCAGCTCGGCCTGCCCCGCACGCCGCTCACGCGTCGCGCGCTCCCCGCCCCTGACAAGCCAGTCCCGCAGTGCCGCGCTCGCCTCGCCCGAGCCCGCCTTCCATTAGCTGACTGTTTGGGCCCGCCTGTCAGCCCGTCATCTTCCTCCTCCCATTTTCCCCGCCGTGCTCCCAGCTATGCTCAGCCCCGCCCGATCCGCTCCTCTGTGCCGTAAACCAAGCCGTGCCAACCGACCCTGCAAGGCCCACTGGTCAGCACGAGCATGCCTCAACCTTCTAGAAGCTCTACCCGCGTTTGGATCACGCCAGTCCGTTGCGCAATCCGCCTCTCACGCGCGCATATCGCGGCCGCAATCACCGCGGTGTCCACGCCGAGCACGCTTGCCCAAGATCCCCGGCATCCTTCTTTAAACACGCCCGTGGCACCCCCTGCACCTCTCCATCCCGCAGCCGCCACCAGCAACCCTAGCTCCACCCACTCGTCTTGCTCCGCCGCGCCGAGCCTTTGCGCCGCCGTAGTTTGGCCACCTCGCTGCCGCCCAGCGCCTGCCAAGCCCGTAGTCTCGCCGCCACAACACCAGGAAGTTTCCTGGGCCCCCCTTGTTCGACCACGACCCCTGCAGCGCCGGGAATTGCACGGCGCGCAGCTCAGATGAGCTCGGATTTCCACGGCAATTTCTCACCTCCGGCGATCCTCGGACCGTCCTGACCGCCGTGGCTCCCTCGTAGGCACTCCACGAGCCGACCTGCGAAGCCCAGGAGCCTGGAGTACTTCTGCATCGACCCGCCCGTGCGAGCAGCATCGACTCTCGCCGCCGGTCTACGCCGCCAACTCTCCTGCACGATCTTCCTACCGATCCCGATCCTCGGTGAGCTCCTGCACGTCTCCCTATTACTTTTGCGTCGTATCCCATACCCTGTAGAGCCCTCCAGTAGCGGGAATGCTTTCGTCGGCGATGCGCCGCCATGCTGAGTCGCGTCCGCCGCCGAACTCACCGCGTTAGCCTTGGAACACCCGCACAAACCACCTGGGTGGTTTACACATCTCGCACTGAGCACTCAGACCAGCGCACAGGCCAAAACAACCCCTGGGAGCGCCAGTTCGGCGACTCTGGCGAGCTCCATGGCCGTCGAGCCGTCATTGCCACTGGACTCCCTGCTTAGTTCGATGCCGACCTGCGCAATATGCCCCAGAGGACAACACGCGTCGCACTCGTTCTTTTGCACCAGATAGCGGCCCAAATGACCCTCTGTAGCGCCCGAACCGCTACTCCGGCGAACTCGCCGCCGCAGAGCTTCGTCGCCGGCGTTGTATCGCCGCCGCCCCGCGCGCCCAAACCAACCCTGGCCATCTGATCCCAGATCAATGGCCCAGAACAGATCCAGCCCGAGTCAACCAAGGGGATACCGGTCAGCGCCTGGCAACTTTGCTAAAGAGACCCCGCAGTTTCCAGTATTCAACCAGCAGTCCATGTAGTTCAAAAGTATTTCCAGTTTGGCCCTGTTTTTAGCATTTAGACCCCTGAGTTTCCTGGTTTTTGAACCCACAGTCCAGCCTGGTAGTTTTTGCGAGTTAGGCCCCAAATCTAAGGTTTATTTACATATAGGTCCCTGGTTTTTGCGCAGAAATCCCTGGAAACTCTATTTTTCTTGCAGTTTAGCCCCTAGATCTTGTTTTAAGCCTAGTTTTCGCGTTCTAGCTCCGTTTTAGGTGTTCTTTATGTCCACGTGATCGTTGTAATGTGTAGAACAGTTCTAGCTTATTTTTGTTTGCTGTTTTTATATATAGTTGTACTGTTTCTTAGCTTTTGCCTTTGGTTGCATGTATGTGTGCGTTCTGGACTTTGTTTTGGCGTTGCGATCGTGAGTAGACGTTGAGCAGTCGGAGGAATACTAGGAGCCACCCTCCGCGGGACACTTCGAGCAGCAGGAGCAGTTTGAGGAAGGCAAGTATAACATGAACACCACCTATCACTTTTAAATACATTTTCATACTGCATTTTAATGCTGTATGCCTATAAGGATTTCCTAGCCACATTAATCCTTTATATAATTACCTTGGGTTGCATTTTGGTTAGTTGTGCTAGGTGCCGCGCTATAACACACTTAGTCTTTTTTAATTAAATTTGATTAATGTTATATGCAACTTAATTCTGGGAGTGGCCCGCTTGAGTGGCTCACGTCTCGTTAAAAATTGGTTTTTCTAGAAACATGGTTTAGGGGGCCAGCATGGTGCTTAGTGCTTGATTGGCCACTCTCCCTAAGGACCGGTTCATAGAGCGACAACCTAGGACAACAGCGCTACCACAAGACTGGAATGGGACGGTCTTGGCTTACTAATTAGGTCTTTTTGGTTTGGAGTAACTTACCTGCGGGGCAAGGGTGGTAAGCTTCAATGGTCCCTGCTCCTCCGGCTTGGTCTATGCTACGTGTCTTGTACCCCCGTGAGGTGGGCCCCATCGTCGCTGATCCAACTCTTCACGGTTACGCCTTACCAACGAGATTCTTTGTAACGGCCTCGTAGTGAGTTTGCTAGTCATCTCACCTATGGAAGTGTGATGAGCAACTAGCGTAGCTCACGACTTGTGGGTAAAGATGTGCAACCTCTGCAGAGTGTAAAATTAGTATACTAGTCGTACTCACGATTATGAGCGGCCCAGATCCTCCTTTTGATTAGTGGGGTTATCTTCCTTTGATTAGGGGGGTTCCCCGGGTGGTTTGGTTTGGTTTGTTTGGTTCTCAGTATTTCAAAATTAATTCTGATTAATTACTATGTAACTGGGGTATGGTAATTCATCAACTTGTAGTAATTAGCTTTAATAAAATTTTGCCAAGATTAAAAGCTAATGCAGTTGAGTCAGACAACCTTAGAGCCTCATAGTTTGTGTTATACTTGTTGAGTACAAGTTGTGTACTCACTCTTGCCTACTCTACTCTTTTCCTCTTGTTCTCTTTGGGGACACCCTACTACTGCTCAGTTCGCGGCGACGCGGAGGAGTTCACCCAGAGCTACCAGGAGTACGAGGACTTCTAGGCGTTCGTCTCCCAGACGACGTCCCTGTGGCTCCCAACTTCCGAGAGTTTTTGTATATGTCGCTGTATCAGACATTTTGTCATTCATGTAATAAATAACATTCGTACTCACTTTATTATATCTTTTACGTGATATGTGCTATGATATACTGTTCATTCTGTTGTATATACTTTTGACTTGATCCTGGCACATATATGATTGCTCGGTTTATGTCCTTTTGTAAACCGGGTGTTACACGATCACATCGTCGTTCGCTATGTTGGCAATGGTGGCTCAGTTATCAAAGAATCTCTTTATGTATGATCTCATGGCTTCACCTCGCTCCTGCTTGCACAGTCGTAAGTCGTGGCGAGTAGCTAGGCGGTGAATGGAGCCTTGAAAGTTGTTGATGAAGATCTTTTTCAAGTCCTCCCACGAATGGATAAAGTCATGTCTCAAACTCTCCAGCCATGTGAGAGGAGCGGACTCTAGGGCCATCGGAAAGTATATAACCTTGGTAGAATTCGTTCCTCCAGCTACTTTAATGGCAGTCGAGTTGATGCGTAACCACTGACGGGGATCCTGTTTGCCGTCATATTTCTTCAGGTTCTGCATGTTTACCGGGTTGAAACCAGTCGGGTACTCGGCGTAATTTATGTTCTGGCTGAAGGCTGGGAATCGATCAGTTTCATCCGCAGGTCATCCATGACGTTTGGCATTGATGATGTCCCGTGCGTCATTAGGATATCGGTCATGGCTTCTCGAAGGACCAGCATGATAGCTCTCCTCCTGGTATCTAGGCCGGGGTTGGCCACGCGGGTGGTTGCCTTGGTTTGCATCCTGATGTCCCTTCTGTTTAGCAGGGGTTCGACTATTGTGGGAAACAGATGGGCCGGGTTCTGTCTCCCAATCTGACACAAGGCAACTCTGGTCAAGCGCTGAATCTCGCGAATTTGAGGAGTGTCTGGCAAGGCTTGCATTAATATAGATGCCTCAGCTATGTTGATCAGAGGATTGCCGAAAGCATTGTCGGCTGCTTCGTCCAGGTCTTGCTGTAGGTTCCGCGGTCCATGTAGAGCCGGAGCGCGCTGAGCTCGAGCAGTTGTGTTCCTTCTGCGAGTGGCACAGCGGCGGTTGCATTGTCGCCGGCTTTCCTTGTCTTGTTGGGGCTCGTCTTGTGGAGCGTTGACTAACAGCTCGTCGTCTGAAATTTGATCTAGACTCTCATTGGCGTATCGATCAGCTTGAGAGCCAAGTGCACTTTCATCTCCATGAAGTGAAACGTACACTTGTCTGTCCGGGGTCAAGTGAGTCATGCTGTAATCGACCAGAGCGGTGTCACCAACTTCCTCTCCTCTGACTGGGGAAAGAGGTCTGCCTGGCTGATAGGGCAAATCCCGTAGGCAAGCTACCATCCGAGCATTGTTGACATTGTTGGCAGGTTCAGAGTTCTTCCAGAAGACGACTCGGCTTTGAGGCGTAGCCAGGACGGTCAGACTCTGGAGATCAAGTGAATCCGAGTTGAGATCAAAATCATCGTCTGAATTCGGGTAGGAGTCGAACAGGGGAGGAGTCTGAGTCCCAGTCCGGTCCCATTGGCGGGAAAGTACTAAGTATGACATGGCGGAATTCTTCAGTCCAAAAGGAAAGCGAGTTAATGTTGCGTCCGACAAGGACAAGCTCTCGATTTCCTTAGCGATTTCAGGGAGAAGGATTTCGGCGGAAGTGATTTCGCCGAGTCGTTCTCGCCGGGGTGTTTCTGTGCTCGCAGGGTCAATCAGATGGCTCGAAAAACCTCCTGAACCGTTAGTGATGCAGACCCATGAGCCGAATACGAAGGTGGTTCCGACATCGATCGCCGGGAAGCCGAATTCGAAGGATGCCATCGAATTCTTCTGATGATCTTTGGCGAGATGCCCCACGGTGGGCGCCAGCTGTCGGTGTTTTACCGTTGGGTTCTCCGAGGGGTATCCCAAGGAGAGTGGTTATGAGTAGGGACTCGCCGAGATCAGAACGCGATGGTGCAAGGAACACAAGGATTTAGACAGGTTCGGGCCGCCGGAGCGTAATACCCTACGTCTTGTGGTTGTTTGTATTCCCTCTGGTGTTGATCGATCCTTTGGAGGGGTCCCTATTCGCCCTTATATAGTCTGGGGGAATAGGGTTACATGGAAAGTTCTAGCCGAGTACATTTAGAGTCCTACTCCGAGTGGGTCGGGTAGTTTCCATGTACGTGGGCTAGTTCTACTGTTGTACGAGTGGTTACAGTAGAGGTAAGGCGTACCCATGCAGTACTCCCTACTCTAGAATATTCTATGCCCGTGAGCAGTCCTGCTGCCCCGGGTCTGACAGGTGCCTTCTTCGAAGGGAAGGTCGAGGCTCTGGAAACTAGGATTCTAATCAATTTTCTAATTCTTCGTCTACTTTGATCCGCCATGGGGTCTTCTATTTGTAATGCCGATCTTAGTAGAGTTCTGGTTGGTTTTGGTCTGTTTTTGGGAGTCCGAAACCACCCGATCGGAGGTGAGTGCCCTTTTTTGGGATCCCTTTCATCTAGTTAGGATTTCGTCGTCCAAATTTTCTCCCGAATCGCAAGGGAATTCCAAATCAGAACGCTTGTGGTGAGGGGCTGCATAGGAGGACAATCCAAGGGTGTATACGAGAAGGTTTTCGTCATACGGACGAGTATCTCGGAAGTGAAATCCTCCTTCTGCTCGGAGAGAAATATCATTCAAGTGTTCTCTATATCTTTGTTGATTCTCAAGTTCGGCAGCAGAGTATGGGGGATCTTTCTCATCAGATGTCGTGGGTGGTGAATCGCTCATTATGGGTGTGGGGGAGTCTGGAAACGGCATACTCATATTGGATTGATGAGCAATGTCGTTCCATTGATCCATGTATACTTAAATTGAGATGGAGTCATTTGGTCCAGCATCCTCTGTGAGGTGAACGTCCTGTGGGGCAAATTGTGGGCTGTTCACTTGGGTTGCTGAACTTGTTTGGAAATTGTCATACAGTTTCTTGGCTTTTGATTGTTGCCAGAGCTCATCAATCTTATCAGGGTTTCACAAGCCTTCCATGAATAAATCAACATCCTCTGACCAATCATCGAGGTCATCCATTGTATCTGGACAATCTAATCTGTTCAAATAGTCAATGAATTCTTGATTGCGTGTCGAATCGTGAAATTCAGGTGCAATCTCAATGTGGGTGGGGTCAAAAATCGATCCTACTGGACCCAGAGGAGGTGATGCCAGACTGAAAAAGTCGTGAGCTAGACTCCTCAGACTTAATGGGTTGGAATTCTAGTATGTTCCCAATCGTCGAGTTTTCCTTCCTTGAGTGTATCTTCAGCAAGCTTGATGCAAGTGGCAAGTTTCGAGTCGACCTAATCAAGCCTTGAGAAGATATCGCCCGAATGAACAAGTCGTGGACTAGGCTCCTCGAACTTCTTGTGGGTCTTCTTCTTTTTGCCAAGAGTTAATTTTGCGAGTTCAATGCAGTCTGTGATGTTACAAGAGCTGCGGTCCACTCTGTTGAGTATATCAGAGTTGTCTATCTTTTGCCGTGGAATTGCCATTAGATCATTGAGGTAGTTCTTAATCGCAACGGGTGAAACATCACTGGCTGATTCTGGATTATCATAGATTGTGGTCAAGTCCGGGTAGGTGTCGAAGACATGAGACTCTCGGGCGGCGGTAATTGTGACATCCCTAGTTTTCAAAATGGCTAAACAAAGATTAGCAACCAATGTTATGCACAAAGTATCAAGAAAATTTTAAATAAAGTAGCACATTTGATTTTGCAAGAAAATGTATACATATGAATGTGCACTTTTACAAGTAAATTTGTAACTTTCAAACCAAGTCAAATATATTTATGAAATTTTATAGGCATATTCAGTACGAAAAGATTAACAAAAGTCTAGTTGAAGCCTAGGAGAGAAAATGAAAGTTTGCACATGAAATGATAAGTCATTAAAATGGCAGTTTTCGCAATAATTAAATAACTATCAAACCATTGCTCAAATTAAAAAGTGCCTAAAATGAAAATTGTATATCTCAAAAAACTGAACAAAAATGGTATTCAAATTTTTTTCATTTGAGGCCAAGATGAAGGAGAAAAATAGAGTTTACAGAACTGGATTTTGAACTTCGAGTTAATTACAAATCTTCCCTCGACCTCATCTCTCTTCTCCCTCCTCTGCTTCGTGCGCCAAGCCTACGGGCGGCGTCCGTATGCTGGCGCGGCCACCTGGCCGGCCATGCGCCGAGCCCAGACACAAACCCGCCCATGCCACCCCTGGTTTCGCCCCAACCGGCTCCCCTGGTGCCGCGAGGACGCGCCACCCACCCCCGCCCGTTCGCCCGCGCGCCACGACGACTACGACCGTCGCCGCGTCCAGCTCCACTCCGACCGAGTGACCCTCCCCTAGGCACCACAAACCTGCCCGCCAGCTACTCCTCCTCTCCTATATCGCCTCTAAAAGGAGCTTCAACCCTGCGCGCGCACCAGTGCCGCCCAGACCACGCCCCTACCCGCCATTGCCGCCGGCGAGCAGAGCTCGTCGTGGCGCCGTCCCTCCGCTCTTCCTCTCCCTAAATTGAACCCTCCACTACCTTCTCCACCCACCTCTACTGCTCTCCGGCCCAGCCCCACCGCACAGACCTGTCCAAACTCGCCCAGGAGCGCCGTCGCCCGTCGCCATGGCCGGCGAACTCGCCCCGCCGCGGACCGCCGCCCTACACTTCCCCATTCTCCAAATCAAGCACCCCACAAGCTTACCCTCACCCCAGTTAAGCTCCTAAGCCCGGTCACCCCCTCCCTGCCTCACCGGCGCTGCCGCCGCGGGCAGCACCGCCGGCGGCCGCCTGCTCGCGTGGCGCCACCACCACGGGGCCACCCCAGCCCCAATCCGAGGCACTAGCAGGTAGCTCTCGACTCCCACATCCTCCTCCACCCTAGGGCCCTCGCCGGAAACAGCCCGGGCCCTCACCGGAAATGGCCGACGCCGCCTTCCCTGTCTTCTCCAACCGGCCATGGACCCTGTTGTAAATAGAAAACTAGATTCCAGGGGTGAAACGGCAAAATATACATGAACTCTGAGCAGTGAATTTGTAAAATACATAAAAATTCATAGAAAAATCATAAAAATTCAAATCCAAATGTTTTCGAATCCATGGAATGAAACCTACAACTTTTGTTACATTAACATGTCCAGTTTCTACTTGTATTTTAATCTAAGATAAAGATTAGATTAAATAGCCCATAAATGTATCTCATGTTGTGTTCATGAACTAATGTTGATTTCTGGACAGTAGCTATATGCATGAAAGTTGAACTCTGTGTAAAATTTGTAGGCCTAGAAGATAAGTGTAGCTATGGGTTTTTATTAGATCTCTTTCTAGGCTAGGAATAAATGCCATATTTTGTTCTTGATGTTCAAATGAAAACATTTGGATGAACCTTTTCCAGTATGCTTTAGATACTAAAATAACAGTAAGGTAAAAGTTTGAAAGCCATCACAACTCTCTAGCTATGGTTTTTATTTTAATACATGTTAATAGCACTAATTCATGATAAATAGTTTTGTTTCCTGGAAAAATATGAAAGCTTCACAGCATGCTTTACACCATATTAGAAACACTCAGTAAACGTTTGAACACCAGAACTTGTATACTTTGTTCTGTATAAATAAGTTTTGCTTCTAGCAGTGCCTACTTGTTTTATTTTTCATGATTAATCTGGTCATTAAAATTGGATGAAAATTTTACAGTATGCTTGTTAACATATTTGGAACACTGTGTAAAATTTTGAGCACAAGTACTATCATATTTAGTTCTATATAAATAAATCTTTGTTTATAGCAGAAGCTGTGTATTTTATTTTCCATGTTTAATCTACTTAATAAAAATGGCTGAAATTTTTACAGTAAGTTTTATTTTCAGTTTTGTTCCTTACATAAAAACTTTAGTACTAGAAACCCTTCCTAGTAATGATAGTAAATAAACTAAGTTTCTATGTGAACAATGACAAAAGACAAATATGACAAACCCAACTTGCTTAATGAGATTAAGTCAAGTTAATTACTACTCTATAAATGATTGCACAAGAAAATGTAATTAAGAAACTTCATAATAAAACTTGTGCTACAACTTTATAGTGAAGAAAAGAATAAATTGTTGTCATCTAAGTAACATGAACACTATGCATTTCATATAGAATCGACGACTCTCATCGACGGAACAAACGAGTTGGTGCCGAAGTCCAAGAACGAACTACATGCAGTACAAGATAATCTAACTAAGTTGCCAAAGACCCGGATCAATGTTCGGAAGAGCCTAAGGCTAATTTTTGCCTAGGAAGGCAAGCCCCGGTGCATCTAATTCCTATTATTTTCAATCTATGCAATCTATGTTGTACTATTATTTAATTGTGTATTTATGTTTTCAGGTGTTGTTTGTAACCTTAGATGCATGATCCTACGTTCCTATGTGATGCTTACCCTTAGATAAGCTCGACTAGATGCTCTGCTAACTAGGACTGGTAAAAGTCGAGTAGTTTCCTGCTACTCGCGAGATTATAGGATCTGACTGTTTTATCACATACTACAATCATAGACTTACGACAGGATCATGGGACCCCGTCGGTTTAGGGATAATGTACTAAGGCTGCAGTGTGCGGTAGTGGTTGTTAAGTGTTTGAACATACTAACCACATGCCGAGAATATGGTAATCGGTAAGCTCGGTACCTGATTGGACCGGCAAGTGGACTTCTCCCACCCTTCTAACTTCGGTCCCATTTAATGGCGAGTGCAAGTGCTGGCACGACCTGGCGCTGTCCGTAGTCTGTGGGGCCATGTACTCTCGGAGGGTGGACCTGATACATGACCCAGAAAGAAAGGGGAAATGTTGCTTGGGGTGACCCATCAGTGCTCCGGGCGTGTGTGTTAGGTTTGCCTTGCAAGGTTAATAAACGCGATTCGAATCGTTCTGCTGCTCACGGACAATGAGACTGCTTAACACTTCTGCTACATAGAGTAACAAGTGGAAGATGATGATGATAATACTGATGTTCTGTTAATGTTTCTACCATGCTTGTTTAGTTGTAGATGCTCACCTAGAATGGTTAATTGAATTAGAATTATGAAAGCTAAAATCTGAAAGTAAGGATCTATTCTTAGTTGCTTTTCGGCAAAACAAACTCCTCCAGCCAAAAAGCTTTGCATGTCTAGTTACGTGGACTAAGTTATATCCGTTGACGGGTAAGCCTTACTGAGTATTAGTATACTCAGCCTTGCTTGTGGCTTTGTTTTTAGGTGCTGCATTTGAGGATATGGTTGATGTCATGTACGGGCTTCATCGTGATATCAATGACGTCGTTAGCTCTCACATTTTATTTTCGCTGCAATAAAGAACTCTGATGATCTCTTTTATGTCTAAAAGTATTTTCTGTACTTGAACTTGGTTTGTAATAATTTTAAATTTTCACTGCAAAACTCTATGATGTATGAAATGTGTGTTGTTGTACTCTCTGGACTCGCCTTCATGTGAGTGTTTGCTTGTTCGATATCGGTGTAACGTGGCTTTAATCGAGAGTTTACTCAAGGAACTGCCGAAGTTTTGTGCGAGTTGGATCAGTGTTGCCTTGCAACGATGGTTAGCGCACTTTATCCACTTCATTTTGGGTGGTTCCGCTATAGCTGGTTTCAGAGCATAACAAGCAGACTGCAACAAGATTTTCTAACAAGAAACCCTTAAAATTTGACTTCAAAATATTAAATTTGCAAAAATACGTTGGTTCGTTAAGGAGTTGTCTAGATCGTAAAGCATTGGGGATTATGGGTATATTAATCAGGTGGATATTAAGGATGTTGTGATACTAACTTAATACATGTATATATTGTTGATCTTATGCAGGTACGTTAACACCGTTTTTCGATCGGCTAAGAACAAATAGTTATTTGACTAGTTAATTTAGGGAGAGCCGTACAATTGTGCCATGCCACCGGTGCTAACTCCATAAGTCCAAAGTTATTTGGCAGTTATTTTCTTTGTGAGGACAAATAGGTCGTGCATACATCAAGATCATGTTTTGAAACTAAATGAACATAGATTTTTAAGGTGCACACACTCTCCACTTTAAGTTTAGTCACGAATCTCGGGACGAGATTCTTTTTAAGGGGGTAGGCTGTGACATCCCAAGTTTTTAAAATGGCTAAACAAAGATTAGCAACCAATGTTATGCACAAAGGATCAAGAAAAATTTAAATAATCAGCACATTTTGATTTTACAAGAAAACATATATGCATATGAATGTGCACTTTTACAAGTAAATTTGTAACTTTCAAACCAAGTCAAATATATTTATGAAATTTTATAGGCATATTCAGTACGAAAAGATTAACATAAGTCTAGTTGAAGCCTAGGAGAGAAAATGAAAGTTTGCACATGAAATGATAAGTCATTTAAATGGCAGTTTTTGCAATAATTAAATAACTTTCAAACCATTGCTCAAATAAAAATGTACCTACAATGAAAGTTGTAGATCTCAAAAAACTGAACAAAAATGGTATTTCAAAAGTTTTTCATTTGAGGCCAAGATGAAGGAGAAAAATGCAGTTTACAGAACTGGATTTTGAACTTTGAGTTAATTACAAAATTGCCCTCGACTAAGGTTGGCTATCGAGCCGGCTCGGCTCGGCTCAATATTAGAACGAGCTCAGACCTTAGCTTGGCTCGGCTTGTTTGCCAACTCGAGCTGGCTTGTTTAGCTCGTGAGCCGGCTCGACAAAATGCTAGCAGCCACCAGCCATGGCGCAGGCGGACTTCGCGGAGGCCACGGCGAGCATGGGGCTGAGGTACCTGGACTACAGCATGAGCGTGGAGGAGAGCATGGGTGTGGAGGAGAGCTCGCTGATGGAGATGCTGGGGCGGAGCACCCGGCAGTGAGGGACCCCGACTCCATCCACCGCAGTGACTGGGGCTAGGTCTTCGAGCTCTACCTCGTGAAGCAGATCTTGGGCCGAGGGGCCGCGTGGCCACACGTGCAGGGGCGACCGGTGTGGCTGCGCGCTGGCCGCCTGAGCGAGGGCCGTGGTGCAGGCTGCGCTGCATGTCTGCCTGGCTCAAGGGGTGGAGGATCGGGGCGGAGGCTGGATCCGGGTAGGCGGGGCTACCGTGGTGGCCAGGGACGGGCGACGGCCGACGGGCGAGGGGGTGAAGGGCCGACGCCGGACGGGCGGGGCGCGGGGCGAGGCCGCAATGGTGGGAGTCGGGTTGGGGTCTCGCGACTCTCGCCATCTCGACCTCTCGGGGAGATGGGAAATCGGGCAGAGCACTCAGGCGGCGGACGGACGAGGGAGAGGAGAGGGGTCTGCGACGGGTTGTTGTCTTGTGGATTGGGCTGGGCCTGGTTGGCTAGGCCGGCTACTAATTAGCCTTTGGCTCGATTAAAAAGCCCTCTCGGAACAAATGGCAACTTCTCAACATCATCAAGTAGTCGACAAATGCGCTTCAACAACTCGTATCCACCGAGATTTTCGGCAGAAAAACGGGATGGATCAGCTGGTCTTTGATATAAATATCCAGGATGTGCTCACTTCTACAGTGGTTGTACTTGATGATACATCCATGAGTATACCACCGATCCACCAGTCACACCAGCATCTTTGAGGGCATTGATCCAGTCCAGCAATTCCTCAACCTGTTGTCCACTAGGCCTAGCATCTGACCACTCTTCGCACAGTTTGGCCGGACCTGGAACTCGCTCTGGAAGTGAGGGCTGATGGTTTCCAACATAAAACCAAGAATTTTTCCACACGACATTCAGATTGGTTGGTTGATAAAAAAGATAATCCCTTTCCTTTCCAGGACGCGGGAAAATTTCCGCCCCTCCTACTTCAGCAATTTTTCCCTTGCCGGGATAGGGACGAAGAAGGAATAGATGACAGAAAAGATTGAAATGGAGATCGATGTCCAGAAATGCTTCACAAAAATAAGTGAAAATAGACAAATGGAGGATGAAATTGGGAGTAAGATGATGTAGTTGGATCTTCCAATGATGCAGAAGACCCTTGAAGAAATCGGAAGTCGGAACAGCAAGACCATGCTCCACATAAGATCGGAATAGAACAATTTCATTCGTACCTTCATATGGGCAGTCTTCACCTTCTGCGGAACACCACTGAATGATGGCTCGAGTATGAAGAATCCTATCTTCAACCAACGAACAAATTCCACCTTCAGAAAGTTTGCATTTCTTCCATCCAGTCGCTAGAGTTTCAACCTTCTCTCCACGCTTGCACTTCTTGGGCGCCATCCGGAATGTTACAAGTCGTTTCTCGCGCATAAGCTTGGGGGCTACTGGAGAGGCAAGCAGGACAAGCTTGGATTTTTACTGCAACGGCAGCGGCAAGAAGGAGCAGAGTAAACCCTAGAAAGTTACCGCGGGGATAAATAACCAGCGTTAAGGGCATATTGGGTAATTATCGGAAGTCCAAGAGACAGATTGCAAAATCGTGGCATGACTTAGGATCCTTAATTCCAAACCATGGGATTTCGATTCAAGGCTCGGGGGGCCGCGGGATGTGTGTCACTAATGGCTAACTTTTTTGGAATTATGGAAAAAATAGAATTGATCCTCAGCTTGATTCTTCGATTCAAACTAAGGCTCGGGGGCTACTCCATATGGAGCACGAGTTCATCGTGCACCATATAAAGAAGATGATTTGAGGGGAAATGGAATGGTGCATGAGGCCTAGGGGAGCTCCGAGCTCTGGATGCCACGAGAACCACTCGTGGAGGGGACAACGATGCCCAAGGTGGATCCATGGTGCCACCGCCAGGAAGTGCTCCAACCATCCACTACTCCCCATCGCGCGGTCACTTGGAGTTGCTCCGGGCCGAACCGGGGAACAATCACCTTAGTATTTCTATTTTCAAATTTTAACTTAAAATTCTGTTTAAAAATTCCCGCAGCAACGCATGGGGTATTACCGAGTTTGTAATATCATTTATACTTTGGTTTTTATTTTTTATTTCCCTGAGTCTTTGTTGTACATAATGTGTAATTTATTTATTCAGTGGCACTTGTGATAGGATGAATTTGTATAGTTTCAACTATTTCATGTCTTATCTACATGCTCATGTTGCATTGCATTTTGAATTCATGTAGAACCCGTAGTGTTGTCGATGAAGTGGTCGCTGAAGTCTAGGAGCTAGCAAAGCAAGACTAGGAAGGAACTTGGGAACATCTGGTTGTAGCATCAAGGACACCGACTAGGGGGGTGAATAGGCGGTTTTAAACTAAAAACACAAACACTAGAGAAATTTAATTAGTAACACAAGAGAGATCCTATGTCTAGTAAAAACTATCTCTAGTGGGGTTTGCAACCTAGGGTGACAAGAGACAATTCAAGCTCTAAAAAATTAAAGTGCTCAAAGTAAATTGCAAGAATTGAAATGAGCCAAAGAAATAACCGGGCACGAGACAAGAATTTTTCTCGTGGTATCAATGACTTGCCGGTCACCTCTAATCTATGTTGAGGTGGATTCAAAGAATCAACCATTCCTCTATCAAGACTCCCCTTGATCTTCAGCCGACATGAATCAATGAACCTCTCCAAACCTCGACTCTACTGGAGTTGATCTTCACCACTCCAGCGAAGTGAGCACAAGAACCTCTCACAACCAATCTCGGGGATCCTCCACAATTTTCTTGTAGGGCACCACAAAATCATCTTCTCCAAGCCGTCTAGGGAGCGACAACTCACAAGAGGAACAAGCCGATAACGCTTGCTTGAAGATTTCCTAGTGCCACAAAGTTTAAACTCTTGATGCAACGCACTAGGATGCTTTAACACTCACAAGGATGCAACCACTAAGGAAAGAGTGAGAGAGAGAGAGGAGGAAATCAGCTCAAATATGTCAAGGAAGCTTTCAAAATGGCCAAGAGACACCTCCCACGGCCCGGGCAAGTGATATATAATTATGTAGTCAAAATACTCAAAAGATATCAGAATTAATGAATGCTGCTGGTATTCAGAAAAAAAGGAGATATCATCGGCCTCAAGGCCATTTCACATATTTTATCGCTCAACTCGGAGAATCGACTCAAAAATAATTAGAATTGCCAAACACCTAGTTTATCTAGACAGCCGATTCTCCAAGCAGCTGGCTTATCTCAGTATCTTGATTCTCAGAGAAGCGAGGTTCAGAAAAGCGGAAACAAATATGATCTTGGTCATCACGGTCATGGATAAGGGTGGTAATGGGCCATGGCCTTAAGGGCATCTCCAACAGATTACTCATCGCTCTCCTCCATACCAAAATGTTATATTTTGGTGATTGGAGGTGCTCCTACATATTACCAATCTGATCCCCATTACCTAAAAAGTTTTGGTAATCATCGAAACACACATCCCTCTCACCTAAATGAAGGGGATTTCCCCCTACTCTATTTTTGGTGATTGGATTTTGATAATCTGCTACAACAACCATTACCAAAAACATAAAAATAGATTTTGGTAATGAAGAGAGAGTATGTTTTGGGTATAGGGTATGAGTAATTTGTTGGAGATGCTCTAATGGTCTGATGATCTCTTCACAGTTTAACAGTCTTTAAATTTTTAGTTTAAAATTGCATATGATTAAAGTCCGATCCTTTTAAGACTCGGTCTTTAGATTTTCTACGCCAAATTCTAAGGTTCTTTTGCCACCTATATCACGGGAGGCTCCCATCACCCCAGAAGGTAGAAGGATAGAAATATCTTTGCGCACCATTGTTAGCCTATATTAGTAGTCATTTCGTTCAAAATGGTATGCATGTAAAAAAAAATTTCGTGCGATAGCATAAAGTGTGAATAATTTTTTTAGTGGCACACATATAATCCTGAACTTTCCTAACCCACGGAGTTAAAAAACTCCGAGAGATTCCCTAGCCTTCTCTCTCGTGGTCTTCGGCACGAATCCCGGGTGACTAATTAGACCCTAAACCCTAATCCATCATCCGCAGATTCGGCGTTCCGTGGTACGGGCGTCGGGGGCAGGTGGTCGTGAGGGCGAGGAGGGATGAGGCTGACGCAGAGGGAAGCAGAGAAGCTCACCCTGCACAATTCCGGGTTCCTCGCGCAGAAGCGCCTCGCCCGGGGCCTCCGCCTCAACTATACCGAGGCCGTCGCACTTATCGCCTCGCAGGTGAGCTAACCAGGACGCCGCCGCCAGCTCCAATTTCTGCTCTAGTAGTCAAAAACGAAATAGTATGTTTCTGGTTCTCTAGTAGACAAATTCGGGCGGAATCGTGACCGCTGCTTTTATTTTTGTTAGGATACTCGCACATTCTGTGTGGCGAAATTTACTTGTGAAGCGCAACAGGCTGTTTTTTTTGGATCAACGCAACAGGCTGTTGGGATGCTGCGTGCATAATTTTGTTTTTTTTTTGAAGGATTTGCTACTTGCATCGTGAAGTTTTCCTAATTTTAATGGAAATACTAAATAGCATAAGGTCAAGGACTTGTCCCATAAAGCAATGCCGAAATATTCCCCATTCTGGCATTCAGCTAATTGCTATGTAGTGGATGTTCAGATTCTCATATTTTCCTTTTTAGCTCTTCCTGCACGGCTATGCCCTCAGGACTCATTTGCAGTTAGCTTATGCAGCGGGGAAATGGTCAAAGATGCAAGGGAAGATGCTGACAATATTTAGTCTCCATGCAAACTGCTTCTGATTTGTTAATCTGGCAACCACTTTTCTTGCCAGATTCGTCTGACATGATTGAATTAATTCCTGGGACAGATTCTTGAGTTTGTCCAGGATGGAGATAAAACTGTGACAGACCTGATGGACTTGGGGAAACAGATGTTGGGCAGGTGAGTTTGCATTCGGCCTGAATTACTACGCATTCCTGCATCATTATGTTCACCCAACAACTGCAACATTAAAACTTGGCATTGCATCACTCAGATGATAATGGAAGACTACTGTCATGAGTATTTTAAACTTTGAACCATCAATGTTTTTGAAAATTACTTAACTGGGTCTAGGTGTGAATATTTTTAACAGTAGCTGACTTCAACAGAGATACAGTACTTTTTAATGAATACACTAAAATGCCTACATGCCTCATTGCCCATATCGGCTTATTTCTTCTGAAAATTTTGAAAGCTTCTGGCTTTATTTTTGTCACTTGAAATGAATATGTCACTGATTTAGTTATTGCGTATGTCATCTGCTTAAAAAAACAAATCATTATTTCTTAATGCAATTTATTTTTAGTCCTTATCTCAAATCTTACTCTTATGACTACTTCTTCACATAATTGTTCAGTTGCTGTGATATAACCCTTAAGCTCTGACAGTTTTGCTTTTCCCTTCCCTGCCTGGAGACAAGTTCTTCCAGCTGTTCCACACCTTTTACATACTGTACAGGTGTTCTTTGCTCATGATGGATAAGTCTTTGTGCTGGATGGATAAGGCATAGAGTCCTTGCAAGGACCAGGGCATATATTCCTTTAGCATATTTCAGTTTGCTAGGACAGCATCTTGCTAGGACAGTCAGTTTGCTAGGACAGCATCTAGCTTTAGTTCTTTTGACTAGCATCTTAGCATCTTTTGCTGCAGCAAGCTTTGGCTGCCTGCCTTGGCTGCCTATAAGTATGTATCCCCAGCCCCTTGGGTTGGCATGGCTTTGAGTTTGTGAATATGAGAAAACCAGAAAATTGCCCCAAGTTCATTGTCATCCTCTCAGCTCAATGAGAGTTAGAATTGAGCTTCTAACATCTGGTATCCGAGCCGTACTTTCCTGTAGGTTGGATATCTCTTGCTCCTCCCCTTCCCAAGCCTCTGTAGCAGCCCAACCACCACCACCAGCAGCTAGCGCAGCAGCAGTAGCAACTGCACCAGCAGCAGCAGCACTAGCAACAGCAGCAGCAGCAGCAGCTGCTCCAGCAACTGCAGCAGCAGCTACTGCACCAGCCGCTTCTTCCCCGTTCCCTTCCCCCTCTCCACGCAACAGCCCCTTGGAGGCGCGCCATGTCCGACGCACCGTCTCAGCGCTCGGTCGCCTCGAGCGCACGGCGCCAGCGAGACGCCGAGCTCGCCGCGGCAGAGGAGCGCAGGCGAGCGACGGCTCAAGCCGCTGCAGCAGCGGCGAGGGCGGCCAGGCTAGCTGCAGCGGAGCTGGCAGCGGCC
This sequence comes from Panicum virgatum, assembly GCF_016808335.1. NCBI lineage: Eukaryota > Viridiplantae > Streptophyta > Magnoliopsida > Poales > Poaceae > Panicum > Panicum virgatum. The sequence continues at coordinate 25,061,917 of NC_053143.1, read as the reverse complement.
AGGGCGGAGGTGGAAGCAGAGGAGGCGGAGGATGCGGCGCGTGCGGCGGAGGTCGAGGTTGAGACCTTGCGCGGCAGCCTCAGCGGCTCCATCGCCGGCGACGCCACCGCCGACGAGGACCTTGAGGAGTTGGAGAGGGAGAGAGCGCGGGAGCGGACCACGCGGTGGGCAGCAGCCCACCCCGGCGGCGATGGCCTGGACGGCGGCGCGCCCGGCGGCGGTCCAGGGGCCCGCGCGCCCGGCGGTGGCCTGGACGGCGGCGCGCCTGGCGGTGCGCCCGGCGACGGTCCAATGGGCCGCGCACCCGGCGGAGGAGGCCGCGCCCCTGGCGGCGGCGCGCAGGGCGGAGGCGGCGCCCCTGGCGGCGGCGGCGCCCCTGGCGGCGGCGCGCAGGGCGGTGGCGGCGCTCCTGGTTGGGGTGTGCGCGGCGGCGCCCCCGGCTACCACGGCCTCCAGGCGGTGGTCAGGGACGTCGGTCCCGGCGGTGGGTGGCCCACCCTCACCAAGACCAACTACGTCGAGTGGGCCGCAGTCATGGAGGTGAAGCTCCAGGTGCGGCACATGTGGGAGGCAGTCCGGTACAGCGACGTCGGCTACGATGAGGATCGACGGGCGCTAGATGCTCTCATCGCAGCAGCCCCGTCCGAGATGCAGTTCACGCTTTCCAAGAAGCGAACTGCCAAGGAGGCCTGGGACTCCATCGCGGCGGCACGTATCGGCAGCGACCGCGCCCGCAAGACCACTCTCCAGGCACTTCGCAAGGAGTGGGAGAACCTGGCCTTCAAGCCAGGTGAGGATGTTGATGACTTCGCCCTCCGTCTCAACACTCTGCTGCAGAAGGTGGTGCAGTTCGGCGACGACACCTACGACGAGGAGAGAGCCGTCGAGAAGCTCTTCCGCTGCGTCCCCGAGAGGTACAGACAGACCGCTCGCTCGATCGAGTCTCTGCTGGACCTCTCCACCATAACGATCGAGGAGGCGATAGGTCGCCTCAAGGTCGTCGACAGCGACGAGCCACAGCCTCCCTCGGGAGGCATCTCCATCGGTGGGAAGCTCCACCTCACTCAGGAGCAGTGGGAGGCTCGGCGCGGTGACAGGAGGAGGGGGGAGCCCTCTTCCTCGACAGGTGGCCGCAAGCGCGGCAAGCCGCGAAAGGGGCGCGGAGGTGCCCAAGCCGGGGCACGAGGGCGCGCCGAGGGTGGCGCCCGCGGAGATGCTCAGGGCGGCGCCGCTGACAGGCCCAAGGCGGCACGAGACGACGCCTGCCACAACTGTGGCAGGCCCGGCCACTGGGCCAGGGACTGCCCGCAGCGGAGGCGTGGGGGCCAAGCCCACGTCGCGGAGGCCCAGCCGGATGACGAGCCGGCTCTGTTCCTACTCCACGGGGACATGGAGCCGCACCCGACGGCACCGCCTGTCACCGCTCTACTCCACCTCGACGAGCCGCGTGCCCGAGTTCTCCTCGGCAACGGCTCCGACGACGACAGGGTCGATGGCTGGTACCTCGACTCCGGCGCCACGCACCACATGACCGGGCGGCGGGAGTTCTTCTCCGACCTGGACGTCGACGTAGGTGGCTCCGTCAGGTTCGGGGACTCCTCCGCCGTGGAGATCAAGGGCGTGGGCTCCGTGATCTTCACCGCCAAGTCCGGAGAGCACCGGATGCTCACCGGAGTCTACTACATCCCGGCGCTGCGGAACTCCATCATCAGCCTTGGGCAGCTCGATGAGAGCGGCTCCCGTGTGGTGATCGACAGCGGGGTCCTCCGCATCTGGGACCACCGTCGCCAGCTTCTCGCCAGGGTGGTTCGAGGGAAGAACCGCCTCTACATCCTCCATGTCGGGGTGGCCCAGCCTCTTTGTCTTGCAGCTCGCAGGGACGACGAGGCATGGCAGTGGCACGAGCGCTTTGGGCACCTCCACTTTGAGGCCCTGAAGCGGCTCGGCGCCAAGGAGATGGTGCGAGGCCTCCCGTGCCTCGACCACGTGGAGCAGCTCTGCGACGTCTGCGTGCTGACGAAGCAGAGGCGGCACTCCTTCCCCCAGCAGGCGAGCTTTCGAGCCAAGGAGCGGCTCGAGCTCGTACACGGGGACTTGTGTGGCCCGGTGACACCGGTCACACCAGGAGGACGGCGCTACTTCCTGCTGCTCGTCGACGACCTCTCCCGCTTCATGTGGGTGATGATCCTCGGCAGCAAGGGAGAGGCTGCGGACGCCATCAGGCGTGCTCAGGCTGCTGCGGAGGTGGAGAGCGGCCGCAAGTTGCGCGTGCTGCGCACCGACAACGGCGGCGAGTTCACGGCGGCCGAGTTCGCGGCGTACTGCGTGGATGAGGGCATCCAGCGCCACTACTCCGCGCCGTACAGCCCGCAGCAGAACGGCGTCGTCGAGCGGCGCAACCAGACGGTTGTGGGGATGGCCCGGGCCCTCCTCAAGCAGAGGGGGATGCCGGCTGTCTTCTGGGGAGAGGCGGTGGTGACGGCCGTCTACATCCTCAACCGCTCGCCCACCAAGGCACTCGACGGCATGACGCCGTATGAGGCTTGGCATGGGCGCAAGCCGGCGGTCTCCCACCTGCGGGTCTTCGGCTGCCTCGCGTTCGCCAAGGAGCTTGGCCATATCGGCAAGCTCGACGACAGGAGCACTCCGGGAGTGTTCATCGGCTACGCGGCGGGTTCGAAGGCCTACCGCATTCTCGACCCGGAGACACAGCGTGTGCGCACGGCGCGCGACGTTGTGTTCGACGAAGGGCGAGGATGGGCGTGGGACAAGGCGGTGGACGACGGCTCGGCTCCGACATGCGACGACTTCACCGTCGAGTACGTCCACTTCGAGGGAGCTGGGGGAGTAGGCAGCTCTTCTTCGCCGAGCGTGCCTACCCCGGTCCCCGAGCCTCCACCGACTCCGGCGCCCGCCACACCGGCGGCACCACGCCCTTCCGCTACGACTCCGGCTGCGCCGAGTTCCTCGGCTGCACCACCACAGCCGGCGACGCCGCGCACTCCAGTACCGATAGCTACTCCTCCGGGCCCGTCTACTTCGACACCTGCTCGTGCTGAGCACAGTCCGGTGGAGTTCGCTACTCCGCTCTCTCACGACGAGGAGCGCGTCGACGTGTACCATGACGGCGAGCCGTTGCGGTACCGTACGATGGAGGACCTTCTCGGTGACCAGCCGGTGCCGGGCCTGGTGCCTCACGACCTGGAGGCACAGTTGCACCTCGCGTGCGACGATGGCGAACCTCGGTCTTTCGCAGAGGCCGAGGGACACGCGGCCTGGCGTGCCGCGATGCAGTCGGAGATGGACGCGGTTGAGAAGAACCGCACTTGGGAGCTTGCTGATCTCCCTCGCGGTCACCGCGCGATCACCCTTAAGTGGGTGTTCAAGCTGAAGAGGGATGAGGCCGGTACCGTCGTCAAGCACAAGGCTCGCCTGGTGGCACGAGGTTTCGTGCAGCAGGAGGGAGTCGACTTCGACGATGCCTTCGCCCCCGTGGCACGGATGGAGTCCGTGCGACTCCTCCTTGCGCTAGCTGCCCAGGAGGGCTGGCGTGTCCATCACATGGACGTCAAGTCGGCGTTTCTCAACGGCGACTTGAAGGAGGAGGTCTACGTGCACCAGCCGCCAGGGTTTGCGATCCCCGGCAAGGAGGGTAAGGTGCTACGTCTGCGCAAGGCCCTCTATGGCTTGCGGCAGGCCCCGAGGGCGTGGAACGCCAAGCTGGACTCCACGCTCAAGGGGATGGGCTTCGAGCAAAGCCCGCACGAGGCGGCCATCTACCGGCGGGGCAAAGGAGGCAATGCCCTGCTGGTGGGTGTCTACATCGACGACTTGGTGATCACCGGCACCAAGGATGCGGAGGTGGCAGTGTTCAAGGAGGAGATGAAGGCCACCTTCCAGATGAGCGACTTGGGGCCTCTCTCCTTCTACCTGGGGATCGAGGTGCACCAGGACGACTCCGGGATCACACTTCGACAGACCGCCTACGCCAAGCGCGTCGTCGAGCTCGCTGGGCTCACCGACTGCAACCCAGCCCTCACTCCGATGGAGGAGAGGCTGAAGCTGAGCCGTGACAGCACGGCGGAGGAGGTGGACGCTACTCAGTACCGGCGTCTTGTGGGGAGCCTCCGCTACCTCGCCCACACACGGCCGGACTTGGCGTTCTCCGTCGGCTACGTCAGTCGGTTCATGCAGCGACCGACGACGGAGCACCAGCAGGCCGTGAAGAGGATCATCCGCTATGTTGCGGGGACTCTCGACCACGGTCTCCACTACCCGAGGTGCCCTGGGGCGGCACACTTCGTCGGGTACAGCGACAGCGACCACGCCGGCGACATCGACACCAGCAAGAGTACGAGCGGGATCCTCTTCTTCCTTGGCGAGTGCCTCGTTAGCTGGCAGTCGGTCAAGCAGCAGGTGGTGGCCTTGTCCAGCTGCGAGGCCGAGTACATAGCGGCCTCCACTGCGTCGACTCAGGCACTCTGGCTCGCTCGACTGCTGGGTGATCTACTCGGCAGAGACATTGGAGCGGTGGAGCTCAGGGTGGACAGCAAGTCCGCCCTGGCCTTGGCGAAGAACCCCGTTTTCCATGAACGGAGCAAGCACATCCGGGTGAGGTACCACTTCATCCGAGGCTGCTTGGAGGACGGGAGCATCAAGGCAAGCTACATCAACACCAAGGACCAGCTTGCAGACCTGCTCACCAAGCCCCTTGGGAGGATCAAGTTCCTTGAGCTCTGCTCCAGGACCGGGATGGTCCAATCCTCCCACAAGACGACGCACAAGACTTAGGGGGAGAATGATGGATAAGTCTTTGTGCTGGATGGATAAGGCATAGAGTCCTTGCAAGGACCAGGGCATATATTCCTTTAGCATATTTCAGTTTGCTAGGACAGCATCTTGCTAGGACAGTCAGTTTGCTAGGACAGCATCTAGCTTTAGTTCTTTTGACTAGCATCTTAGCATCTTTTGCTGCAGCAAGCTTTGGCTGCCTGCCTTGGCTGCCTATAAGTATGTATCCCCAGCCCCTTGGGTTGGCATGGCTTTGAGTTTGTGAATATGAGAAAACCAGAAAATTGCCCCAAGTTCATTGTCATCCTCTCAGCTCAATGAGAGTTAGAATTGAGCTTCTAACAGCTCATACTACATGATACTTACCATTTCCATTTGTACGCATCCAGATGTCATAAATGAAAAGCATTTCATGCGTTCATATAGTAGTGGACAACCATATTTGCTCTTAGGAAGATCCAAAAAAGTTTTGTCTCTAATGTCACTGTTTCATCTAGGTCGAAGGAACATTTGTGGATGGAACAAAACTAATCACTGTACATGAACCTATTTCTTTGGATGATGGAAATTTGGAGCTAGCACTGCATGGTTCTTTTCTCCCAGGTCGTCCATTCTTATCAGCATAATTAGTTCAGTTATGTTTAAACTGTTTTCTGAATTATATGGTTATAAAATTCTTTGATTAATGCGTTTTATGGAGTCTCTGGAGATGTGCCTGTTTCAGAATGTTTTCCTAGGGCAGTGCTGTTCCTAAAAGTCTTTGGCCTATTCTGTTTTTCAAGAATATTTCACTAGTGGAAACAATAAGGTAAAAAAAGAACTGTACACCATAATATTTAACTGCTGCAGTGCCTTCACCTGAAAAGTTCTCCGGGGGTGATGTTGAAGACTATCCTGGTGAAGTACATTACAGTTCTGGTTGCATAGTTCTAAACCTTCATCGCAGGGCTTTAACTTTGAAGGTTGTTAACAAGGCAAACAGACCTGTTCAGGTAGGAACTTAGGATGCATAGATATTTTTGTTTGGACCCTGGTGCAAATCTACTGAAACTTCCATTTCTATTCACCTTTCCTATCAGAATGACAAAATGCTGTATTATTTTAAAATTTTAAAGAGGAGATAGGCTTAAAATCGTTTTCAAAATGCCTCACTAATAGTTAAATTTCAGTGTTACTCAATCGATGACATGATGGCATCCCTCTTGGCTCATTTCTGGCAGGACATGATTTTGAACTGACAAACACATAATAATGAGTTCAGAGAACATTTATTCTGTTCCACCATGTTAGGTTGAATGTGTACGGATGTTTGGAACTATGTAAAAGGTTATAGAATTTACTTAATCTCACATTATGATCACAGCATCTGCATCGATTTTAAATGTAAATTTGAAATGCAAATCTTTGAATTAGCTAATCCTTATTCTTTAATATGAAAGTTTCCACAAAGGAAGCATCCTATTCATTCATTGGATCGGTTAATGTTGGAGTCCCCCTTCTTTGTTTTTTGTTTCAAGGAAACCATTCTCTTTGCTTAATCATAAAAACATATTTTTCTAGACTTGTGCAAGTTTAAGTTTTCTCATTACCAAATTTTACATTATTTCTTGTGATGCGGCTTTATCCAACTGCCAATTTGGATGCAGTGTAAATACTGTGTGTAATAAGTTTAATTGACATGGTATTACACCCTCATTTTCTATCTATTTGTTTAAGGTACAAGCGTTTCTATAAAAAATATTTACTTCTAATCTTCAAGAAAAAATTCAAACATGTTTTGTTCTTGCAGATTGGAAGCCATTACCACTTTATAGAGGCCAATCCTTACCTAGTTTTTGATAGAAAAAGGGCCTATGGCATGAGGTTGAACATACTTGCTGGAACAGCTGTTCGGTTTGAGGTGATTTTATTCTACCCACGCTTACAGTAATTTTCTGCCTAAGGATGAATATACTTGGCCTCTTACTTAGTTTCATGAATATACTGCACATACCAATTATAAAACCTCTAGAATCTGATATCTATATTTTTTCAGCCAGGGGATTCAAAAAGTGTTACACTTGTAAGCATCGGAGGCCATAAGGTAATCAGAGGTGGAAATGGCATTGGTGATGGTCCTATTGACCGTTCACAGATTAATGAGGTGATGCAGAAGGTTATTGCAAATAATTTTGGACATGAAGATTATCCAGATGCAAGGTTTGTTCTTTCCTATTTAATTGATGATCCATGTCAAAGTTAATTGCTTTACTTTTTTTTTTGCATAATCTTATCTTCCAATTTTGTATCCAGGGAAGGCCTTATTGGTGATGGTCCATTTGACTGTACTGTTGACCATGAGAAGTATGCGAGCATTTATGGACCTACCACTGGTGATAAGATTAGGCTTGGTGATACCAATCTTTTTGCTGAGATTTTTTTTTTTTTTTTTCTCGAATACGCAGGAGAGCTGCGTATCTTTGTATTAATAGAGAGAATAAACCGGCCCCTTACAAACTAGCACACCTCACTCCGAGCCGAGCTGTGAGGGGCTGTGATACACTATGATGTTGTAGCCTAAGAAAAAACAAAAGCTTGACCCGAGACCACTAACAAGGACTAGGAACTAGCCTAGTCCGAACACTTGACCAGCACTCAAGGAGCTGAGGCTTCGAGCCCCTGCCAGACACCACAAGTGGTGTTCATCCTTGAACGCCTGCAGTAACCTGTCCAAATTTGGGCGGTCTCCTTCAAACACACAAGCGTTTCGGTGTTTCCAAAGAAGCCAAGCACCCAAAATAACCAAAGTATTAAAACCTTTCCGTTTATCTTTCTGAATCTTTTTGACACTCGTCCTCCACCATTCTGAGAAGGAGAGTTCATCCCTTAATGGAGTGCAGACCTGCCAGTCAAACTTTGCTAGAATTCGAAACCAAAACTCTCTTGCAAAGACACATGTGGTGAGTATGTGTTGTATATTTTCAGGTTCTTGATCACACAGCAAACAACGATCGGTATGTGGAAGATTCCTTCTTTCCAAACGATCTGCTGTCCAACACCTGTTCCTTACTGCCAACCATAGAAAAATTTTGCACTTAGCTGGTGCCCAGGATTTCCAAATTCTTCGCCAGGGCTCAAAGTTAATTGCACCATTGAAGAAGGCCAAATAAGCTGATTTAGCTGTGTATTGTCCCGAGGCCTCAAACCGCCAAGTGTGAACATCTTCTTCCTGAGTGAGAACAAACTCAGAAAGAATGTTGGATAGTTGGAACAGCTCATATATCCCAATCATAGATAAACCTCCTTGTATGTCTTGCGCCCATCTGTTATCAACCATGGCCTCTGCAACCAGACTCATGTTTCTGATACGTGTCGGGACTGCAGCCACCACTAATGGTGCAATGTCTCTGACTGAGCTGCCATTAATCCATTTATCCTTCCAAAATTTAGTTGAAGTTCCATTCCCAATAGATGTCTGCATTCCAACCTGGAAAAGTGCCAACACATTGGCGTGGATGGGGATATCAAGGGACAGCCATGGCTTGCTAGAATCTGTTTTCCGCAGCCACAGCCACCGCACTTGTAAAGCCCAGCCCATGATTTCCAAGTTAGGAATTCCCAAACCACCAAGTTCTAGAGGTCTTTGCACCTTCTCCCAAGCCACCAAGCAGCAGCCCCCTTGTGCCTCTTTTCTTCCTTTCCACAAGAAAGCTCTTCGAATCTTATTAATTGCCTTAATGAACCATTTGGGAACATTAAGCGCAATCAATACATGTATCGGAAGAGCTGAGAGAACGAAGCGCACCCAAGTTGCACGACCCGACATATTCAACATATTAGCCTTCCAACCAGGCAATTTGTCTCCTATTCTTTCCACCCAAGACAGGAGGTCTGCTTTCCTCAGTTTCTTGTCTGAGATTGGAAGTCCCAAATAAGTGCATGGAAATTTCGACACCGAACAAGTCAAAGACGAGGCAATGGCCATGGTTTCAGTTTCCTCACACCTTATTGGGATAACACAGCTCTTTTGAAAATTTGTACGGAGGCCAGACACTTCACCAAACACTTCTAAGATTTGTGTGGTCAGATTCATCTCATCTTCAAGTGGGCGAATGAATAGAGCAACGTCGTCTGCATATAAGGAAATCCGTTGTCCAGTGAAACCTCTCGACAAGGGTTGTAGCATCCCCAACTCCCCGGCCTTGGTGAATAGTCTGTTTAGAACGTCCATGACCAAGATGAATAGCATGGGCGACAGTGGGTCACCTTGCCGAAGACCACGCTGATGTCTAATTTGTTCACCAGGTTCACCATTAACCAGAATTCTCGTGGAGGCCGTTGTGAGCAAACGAGAGATTAAGTTACACCAAGGATTACCGAATCCCAAGTGTTGCAAAACTTCCATCAAGAACGACCAAGAGACTGAATCAAAAGCCTTTGAGATATCTAGTTTCAGAAAGATGCTTGGTACCTTTTTTCTGTGTAACATCTTGATGGTCTGTTGTACGAGCATATAGTTGTCATGAATACATCTTCCTTTCACAAACGCACTCTGATTAGTAGCCACCAGTTCCTTAAGCATTGGCGCCAACCGATTTGCCAGCACCTTGGTCACCAATTTAGCGAAGCTATGAACTAAGCTGATTGGTCTGAAATCTGACGGCGTCAGAGCTTCCTCCTTCTTTGGAATTAACGTGAGATAGGCCGAGTTCAACAGCCATAGTTTCCTGGAATCCCCCTGTTGCAATGTGAGAATTGCAGCCATCATATCCGACTTGATCAACTGCCAACAAGCTTTGTAAAAACGCCCAGTATACCCATCTGGCCCAGGAGCTCTATCTGCCGGAAGATCTTTAATGGTTTCCCACACCTCATCCTCTGTGATAGGTTCATCTAAAACTGAGAGATCAATTCCCGCCCGATGGAAGAAGTTAAGATCTAAAGTTGAAGCCCGCTGAAGTGGAGTGCCAATCAATCCCTCAAAATGTTCAAAGAACACAGCCTGCTTGTCCTCCTGGTTGGTGACCACCTCGCCATTCTGTACCAGTTTAGGGATGAAATTTTTTCTTTTCCTAAACCTGGCCTGGCTGTGAAATAAGGCAGTGTTGGCATCCCCATCCTTTAAAAACCCAATTCGAGATCTTAGGCGAGCCACAGTTCTTTCTAGTGAAGATAAAATCAAACAATATCTCTTTGCTTCTCCTCTTAACCAATCCTCCTCTGGAGTTAGAACACGACTGTCTTGTGCAATTTCAAGTCGATGCAAAATTTCCCGAGATAGTCCCAACTGTGTTTTAATATGCCCCACTTGTTTGTGACTCCAAGATTGTAAGGCCTTCGTGAGCCTTTTTAATTTCTTGTCTATTTGTTCCATGGGACAGGAAGCAGAGACCGGTTGATCCCATGATTGAGCAACGACCTCATGGAAGCCAGGGAGTTTTGTCCAGAAGCTCTCAAAATGAAACCTCCGCTTGCCCCGGTTCCCCTCTCTAAGGCTTAGGAGCAGCGGACAATGATCTGAAATTTGGGACGCCTGACTTTGAAGAATGCAGTCAGGGAAAGTGTCTTCCCAATCTGAGGTACATAGGACTCGATCAAGCTTAACCAAGGTGGGTGCCTCCCTCTCATTTGACCACGTATATCTTCTACCAATCAGCGGTATCTCTTTTAATTCAAAATCATTTACCCACCGTCGGAACCGACCCATCATAGCACGATTTAAATTTTCGTTGTTCTTGTCTTCCGCTGAGTAGATCATGTTGAAATCCCCCCCAATCAACCAAGGCCCAATGCAAAGACTTCTGACCTCACTGAGTTCAGTGAGAAAATCCGCCTTGTCTGCATCTTGGTGTGGCCCGTAGACTCCAGTAAACCACCAATCCGGCTCAGCCTCGATTTTGAGCCTGATAGAAACTGAGTGGCGATGAACCCTGTGCTGATCCGAGGTAATAATTCCCTGCCGCCAAGCAACCAGAATACCACCACGAGTGCCTTGAGCTGCTAGGTAGACAAACTCCTGAAACTCTCGACCCAACAAAGATATAATATCCCGTGCAGAGATAACAGCCAGTTTAGTCTCTTGAATACAGACCAAAGACGGCTTACAAGCATCCACAATTTTCCTTAAAGAATCACGACGTCCACGGTCATTAAGTCCCCGTGCGTTCCAAATGAGAAAACTGATACTATCCATTGGAAAACTTGGTGAAAAAAACAAGACCAAAGAAAGGAGAAAAACTGCAGGGATAGCAAAGACCCCGGGGGATTTATGCCACCATAATAGCTCCAGCAGCCTGCACTGGGAGCTCATCAGGTAATTCTTTGTGCAACATGGCTGCCATCACCTTCACTTCGTTCCGCTTGAGCGGCGTCTTGAAGAAAACATTGTACTTCTCCACCATGGCCGGAGTCACTTTAGAGTTTGCATCTGTGAAGCCCAATTCACGGCAGACTGAGTTAGCGGACGGATTCTGCAGAATTTCAGGTGGGAGTTTTGCTACACGTCTGCTCCTCCTTGGAGGTTCTGTCCCACCATAGACTTTGCGTTGACGTTGCTGTTTCACTGTTGGGATAGAAAGGGCAGTGTCCACCGGCTTCGATATCTGCTCAATGAAGGACCTAGCTGCAGCAGTGCTGGGTGGAGTACCTGGTGGGGGAACATGTGGTGTCTGCTGCACCACTGCTTTAGGCCGTCTGGCATATACTTTGTTCTGCTCCTTGGTAGCTGGCGCCAACACCGGGCTCATCATCACCGGTAGATCAGTAGGGAGGACATCCTCCGCCGGCCGCCAGGTGATAGGTGACGGAGCATCCCCAGGAGTTGTCGCCACGAGATCCGTGGAAATCGGCTGAGCACGACCTGGAAGTCCCGGGACAATCCGCTGGTCCACCGGTACCGAGCTAGGCACCGCAAAACGAACCAAGGTCGGGGTTTCCATGGAGGGAAGAGCGTCGTGCTCCTGGTCTTGAAGTTCATGAGAGCAGCAGCTACTAGTTCCAAGTGGTACAGGCTGGAAATCAGCCCGGCCCAGTACAGGGGCCCGAGAAACCCCCACGAGGCCCACATCCTGCGTTAATTCAAAGTCCTCATCAATACCCACCTCGCCTGTCTCGAGACTTGGCACTGGCTCCTCGGGTGCCGGTGCAGTAACTTCGGCGGCCGCAGTAACAGTGGGTGGAGAACCGAGAAGCGTCGCCTGGGAAGAGGATCCAGCCGCCTCGATAGAGCGCGCCACGTGGCTTGCCCCGGAGGCGTCCAGTCCCAGCCTGTCCCTGACCGACGGCCTCCCCGTCGCAGCACCGGCCGCCGCCCCACCCTGGAAGCCCGATGAACCTGCCCTTCTCCGCTGCCGTTGTGGGCCGCTGTTGCCGTCGTCTTCATCCGTTGCGGAGGGAGCCCCCACCGTACTGTCAGCACTTGCGAGCGGCAACTCAGAGACACGGATAGTGACGGCATACTTCAGAGAAGGTTTTCCTGGCGGGACCAAGATCTCCCCAACTGAAGGCTCGACGATATGGAGATCACGCGCTCTGGGTATCTCACTGGGGTTGAAGCACCATGCAGTTAGACGGAACGTTGAATAGTCTTCTCTGTTCCTTGTTTCTGGCAGCAGGAGATGAGGCCATCCGTACGGGCTCAGCAAGCTCTCGGCTGTTGCCATCTCCCAAGCATGTTCTGGGATCCCACGGAGCTCGACGTTGGCCAGCACCGGAAGAGCAGCGCCTTCCGCGAACGCATGGCGAGTCCAGCGTCGGCAATGCAACTGCAGACCTCCCGGACCTGGAGTTGGCCCCGCATTGCAAAGCCTTGAGATAATGGCGTCATCTTCAACCCTCATGATGAAGGTGTGATCATGGCTGGAACGGCGAAACTCCAAGGAGTCGGGGTTCAGAACAAAAGCGTTCGCCACCATCGCCCTGAGATCGTTGATAGAAATCCCCTCAATTTTTTGCTGAGATTGAAAAGGACTTCAGTGTTTATGGTGATGAATGCATATTTGGAGGTGGAAAAGTTCTACGTGATGGAATGGGACAAGCTACAGGGTACCCAGAATCTTCCTGCCTAGATACAGTTATAACAAATGCTGTTGTGATTGACTATACGGGAATATACAAGGCTGATATTGGTATAAAAGGTGGATTTATAGTTGCTATTGGAAAGGCTGGAAATCCTGATGTGATGGATGGTGTTCATTGCAACATGATTGTGGGGGTAGCTAACTTTTTCTTGAAGGTTTTATATTAATTTGCTACAGGAAAAACATTTTTTAAGAAATTTCTATACCAAAAAATTGTTGCAGGTCAACACTGAAGTTATTGCATCTGAAGGCATGATTATAACTGCTGGTGGCATAGATTGCCATGTTCACTTCATATGTCCTCAGTTGGCAGAAGAGGCAATCGCAAGTGGTATAGTCTTCTTCACCTCTACAGATTAGGGGCAAACCAACTAGAAATCATCGGATTATCTTGATAATTTCATATCATTTAACAAATAAATGGTGTAAACACCAGCATAAATAATTCCAGGCAGAGCTTGAATGGTTGAAAATCATTAATCACACACGAAATGATATTTCTTATTTAACTTTTAACTGGGATGTGTGTCATATGTACCATGCAACCAGGTTTAGTCAGTGATATGTCTTGAGAACCTTATGTTTATATTTGTGTAGGCATCACGACATTGGTGGGTGGTGGAACGGGACCAGCACATGGAACTTGTGCTACAACTTGCACTCCAGCACCATCTTAAATGAAATTGATGTTGCAGTCCACTGATCAATTGCCAATTAACGTAGGATTCACAGGCAAGGTAATTTTGTGTGCTGGGAAAGTAAATTAGTACAACATTCATACTGAGTAATTAATATATACTCCAATGTTTATTTTCAGGGTGGGGCCTTGAATAAACAGTCTCAATGATGGAGTACAGTAAAAAATCTTGTGATATAAATCTTAGTTGTAAAGCTTCACAGTTGTCATTTCCTACAAATTATTTATATGTTATGTTATGTTAAATAAGAAATAGTTGATGAATTTGTTCCAGGCCTTTTTTAATTAAAAAGGCAAAAACCAAACATGGTCCTGTAGTCATTTGAGGGTCATCAAGTTACTATGTGATTGTTTCCCCTATGTTATGAGAACTAAAATAGTTTTAGAATGTATTCCGTCCAGTCAACAATTAACATTTGGGATGTCTGAAGTCAACAATTCTGAATTTTGTTTGTAAATTACATATGTGCTGAGTTGTAAAATTGAACTAAAACATTTACATAAAAAATAGTTTCATATTGTTAGATAAGTCTCACATTTGTGCGTCCATGTATCTATCTATAATACTAGATAGGACTAGGCATAGTCCTCCCGGGGTGATCTCGACCGTTGATGGGATCACATGGTGGTTTTACTGGCCTCCTGTGGCCGCCTAGGAAGAATCGGGGTTAAAGAGGTGACTTGACTAAGTCTCCTGCTCCTGTATATGTAAACCAATGCCCCTTGGGTCAACGGGTTGAGAGAAACTGATTTTCATTTGGGCCAACAATAGGTATCAAGAGGTAGGGTTTCTCTCTCTCTCTCTCTCTCTCTCTTCCCCCATCTCTCAGTGTATGTGAGTCTCCCCTCCCACCCCATCGCCCCCCTCCCTCTCCTCCCCTCTCTCTCTCTCTCTCTCTCTCTCTCTCGGTGTGTGCGCGCGCACGGTGTCTCTCCCCACGCGGTGCTTGGAGCGTGCGCAGGAGGACCAGGGGGCGCGCAACGCGACGCGCGCGCGGAAAGGAGGTGCCTGCGGCTGCGCAGGAGGACCAGGGGGCGCGCAACGCGACGCGCGCGCGGAAAGGAGGTGCCTGCGGCTGCGCAGGAGGACCAGGGGGCGCGCAACGCGACGTGCGCGCGGAAAGGAGGTGCCTGCGGCGGGGTTGGCGGCGCAGGCTAGCAGGCCATGCATGGGCGGGAACGGAGGTGGAGCTGCGGGGACGCGACGCGCGCGGGCAAGGGTCCTCGTGTGCAGAGGCGGTGTGGTGCTGCACTGGCGCTGTGCGGGCCAAGGAGGTGGGGCACGCAGGATTCTCGGCGCGGGCGAAGCTGCTTGCGCGCAGGAGGCGGGCCCAGGCGGCGTGCGGCAGGGCTGCGTGCGGGCGGACATCCACCGCACGCTGGAGCAGGAGGAAGCATAGGTAGCTGCGGCAGGCAGGGCCTGCAGAGCAGCGGGCAGAGGAGCGCGGCAGGCAGGGCCTGTAGCGCGACGAGCTGCAGCGGCGGCGCGACCATTGGCTCCTTCCTCTTCTCGGCGTCATGGCAAGCCGATCGGGCCCCAAGGAGATGATAACAAGCTGCCCTTTTTACAAGAGCTCAGGGATGTGAGAGGAGCATGCCATGGGCCATGGATACTGTTGGGAGATTTCAATCTTATTGCTCGAGCTGCAGACAAGAATAATGACAACCTCAACCAGGCAATGATGGGCAGGTTTCGCCGGCTAATCAACGACCTTGGTCTGCATGGTGTACACTTACATGGCCGCAAATTTACTTGGTCCAATCAGCAAGATTCACCCACCTTGGTGAGGCTGGACAGGGTTCTATGCTCTACAGATTGGGATCAGCTCTTTCCTGACAGCCTGCTGCAAAGTGCCGCAACGGATGGATCTGACCATTGCCCGCTTTTGCTCAGTCTTAATGCTATTAAGCCGGGCAGGGCTAGGTTTCATTTCGAAGCTTTTTGGACTAAATTGGAAGGTTTTCAGGAGACAGTAGAGCTGGCCTGGAACTCTATCCCAGCGTCTACCTGTCCCTTTGCTACCCTGGTTAAAAAGTTCTGTGCTACGGCCATAGGTCTGCAGAGCTGGAGCCAAAAGAAGGTCGGTAATGTTAATTCTCAGTTGGGCCTAAGGTTGCTAGCTCGGTTGGTCGAGGGTGTCCGGTGGCACCCCCGCGGCCGGGGTTCGATTCCCGTGGAGCGAATTTCCGGTCCATGGGGTAAAAAAATCCCCTCGTTGTGCTCGCCGCAAGGCTTGGCCCTCTCGGGCATGGGCCAAGGTTCGGGGGTTTTTCCGCGGCTGGGAGAAGCCGTAGTCTCTTCCTCTTAATGAAAAACGGTGGGGTCCGTTCACCCCCCCCCCCTCGCGTTTTTTTTTTGTTAATTCTCAGTTGGGCTTGGCCAGGGAAGTCCTCCATCAATTGGAAATAGCACAGGATGCTCGAACATTATCCAACCAGGAGAAGTGGCTGCACCAACACCTTAAGAAGCATTCTTTCGTTCTTTCCTCGCTGCAGCGCACAATTGCTAGGAGTAGCTCTTGCATAAGCTGGCTTGCCGAAGGGGATGCCAACACAGCCTTGTTTCACTCACATGCCAGATACCGCAAATGCAAGAACTTTATTTGCAAGCTTACCTCTCTGATGATGGCCAAGTACTCACAAGCCATGAAGAGAAGGAAGATAATATCCTTTCCTTCTATAGCAGGCTATTGGGGGAAGATCAGGAGCGGCAGGTTACTGACAACCTAGAAGAGTTGGACATCGCTCACCATGATTTAGCTGGGTTAGATGCTCCTTTTTTGGAGGAGGAAGTATGGAAGACAATATGCTCACCGCCCTCTGGGCCGGACGGATTCACTGCCAACTTCTATGTCTATAATTAAAACTGATGTAATGGCAGCCATCTCAGCTGTATGGAGCAGGAAATTTGGGAACTTTGGTCTGCTGAACTCAGCCTACATTACTCTCATACCTAAGAAGGTTGATGCCACGCATATCAAAGAGTACAGACCAATCAGTTTGGTCCATTCCTTTACCAAGCTCATTACCAAAATCTTAGCCAACCGACTCGCAGGTCATCTTGATCAGATGGTTTCCACCAGCCAGAGTGATTTTCATAAAAGGGAGGTTCATACAGGATAATTTTATGCTTGTACAACAAATGGCTCGTTATCTCCATCAACCGAAGCAAGCCCAGACCTTGTTGAAACTTGACATAACGAAGGCATTTGATTCAGTTTCTTGGCCTTTCTTATTGGAGGTTCTGAGGAATTTGGGTTTTGGTCAGATTTGGTGTGACATCATTAGCGGCCTGCTCACTTCCTCATCAACACAGGTGATCCTTAATGGCATCTCAGGAGAAAGAATTCTTTATCAGCGTGGGTTGAGACAAGGTGACCCTCTGTCGCCCATGTTATTCATTCTGTTCATGGATGTGTTGCACTACATGATTAAAAAAGCCTCAGAAGAGGATCTGCTTCAACCGCTTGCTAGAAGGGCATTACAACATAGAGTGTCACTCTATGCTGATGATGTTCTCTTCCTGAGACCTTCAGCAGCTGACATTGATATCACTCTGTGTTAGCGCGCCCCACCTAGCCAACCCGACCATAAAACCCAGGTGTTATAATGGGAGGGGTGGGGGCTTTTATCCATAGTCCATCATTCCCCCTACGGCGGTGGGTCGGGCCGTCGAGGGCAGGGTGGGCGGCTAGTGGCGGCTAGGGGAGGGGTGGTGGCTTGGGGCGGCAACGGGTGCGGTGGGTCGAGTGGCCGGTGAGGGTAGGGGCGCTGTCTTGAGGCGGCCGAGACGGCGGTGCTGTCTTGGGGCGGCCGAGACGGCGGTGACGGGTGCGGTGGGTCGAGTGACCGGCGAGGGGAGGGGAGGCGGCTCGGGCCTGGTGAGACGGCGTGTGACGGGGGCGGTGAGGGAGGGGCCAACGAGTGGAGGGGCGGAGGCTCAGGGCGGCCCGGACGGCGGCAATGGGTGTGGTGGGGGTGGCCTGGACGACGACGACGGGTGCGGCGACCCCAACCCTAGCAGACGATTTGGGAGGGCTGTAGTGCGGTAGGAGGGACAAAAGGAAGCCGAGGCAGCGGCTTATCCACTAGCCATTTGGCTGGAAGTTGGAACTGGGCCGCAGAATGGCTGGGCTTAGCCGGCTCATTTTCCCACCATCCGAAAGCTGAAACTCTAAATACCTAATCCTTCTCAAATACTAGCTGCCAACTATATCTTACCAGCAAACTAATCTAGGACTCTAATTATTTCCCAGTGGCTGCTTATTCGTCCTTGTATACATCTTGCCCCACATAAAGCTTAAGCTGATGGGGAGGTGGACAATTCACTTATATTCCAACACTCCCCCTCACGTGGAGGCTCCCTCAGACGTGGAATAGGAGCGAGCATCAATTATTTTATTTAATTGCGCTAACCAGGATTCGAACTCGAGACCTCTGGCTTTGATACCATATTGAGTTGTATGCACCAACCAATTTAACACAAAAGCTTAACCTGATGGGGAGAGGTGGGCAATTCACTTATATTCCAACATTGATGTCCAAATTTTGGCATATATGTGACTGGAGGGAGTATCCTATTGGACTAATACTCAAACATATAATGAAAGTGATTTTCAATCATTGTTCCAAATCTGATTGTCCATGTTCTCCTTGGGAAACTGTGCAGGGAAATATTGCAAAACCTGAAGGATTGGCTGAAATCATTAAAGCAGGAGCAATGGGCTTGAAGCTGCATGAGGATTGGGGCAGTACCCTAGCTGCGATAGATAATTGTTTATCTGTTGCGGAAGATTTTGATATTCAGGTAAAGGTCTAATGTTATGTATCCTTTCTGGTATACCGTGCTTTACTTATTTCTATGCTTACCTTATTTTGACAGGTCAATATCCACATGGATACGTTAAATGAGTCAGGTTGCGTGGAACATACAATTGCAGCTTTTAAAGATAGAGCCATACATACATATCACAGGTATGCAATGCAGAGCAGTGAAATGCAAAGGTTCTATTTTATTATATAGGTCGATTTGCATCTGAATATAACCTCAAAATACCTTTTTTTATAAAAAAAATGCAACTATATCATAGTCAAAGTACTTAAGTACATGATCTGTCATGTGGAGCTCATCTATCAAAGCAGGAAGAAGATCAGATGTTCCTGGAGAACAGGAAAGGCATTAAGGGTTCACATATAAGCCTATGTTTATACTTGATAAAATTTGTTAAAAGTAAATGTCCTTAGTTAGATTCTACTAAATTGGTTGAAGATTGTTAGAGATTTCTCAACTACCATTATATTGGGAGAGCAAATGGCATCGATTTCAATTAATGAAATGATAGATCAATCAATCTTTGAAATTTCCTCTATTCCTGAAATCCTGCCAGCCTTGCTGGTTCTGTAGCCAGCCATTAACATAAATGAGGTCCAGAACCACACATTTGCACTATTTAGATAGACCTTTATTGTTGAGTACAGAAATTAGCTCTTTTAATACTGTTTTCTACTTTGTAATTTCAATATTACCTGGGATAGGTGTTAATATATACCTTTCAATTTTCTTCTCATGTTCGTACTATCTTATGAACAGCGAAGATGCAGGTGGCGGTCATGCTCCAGATATCATCAAAGTGTGTGGGGTATAAAATGTGCTGCCCTCTTCAACAAATCCGACACGGCCATTTACTTCAAATACTGTAGATGAGCACCTTGATATGCTGGTACACAATTATCCAAGATAATATGGTTAACATTGTGTGCAAATTTGATGTTAATATATTTTGGTTATTGCAGATTGTTTGCCACCACCTTGATAAAAACATCCCCGAAGATGTAGCATTTGCTGAGTCTAGAATTCGAGCTGAAACAATTGCTGCTGAGGACATATTGCATGACATGGGGGCCATAAGTATTATATCATCTGATTCACAGGCTATGGGTCGCATTGGAGAGGTCTGCTTCATGATCATCATAAATCCATAGCTTCTATTACAAATGATTGTGGAAAGCCTGGACCTCCTTGCCCGTTCAGTACCCCATAGATTACCTGCAGAAAACATACTTGTACTGTACATGCTAGTGCAAATTTACTGAACAGAATCAGTACGATGCTTGCTAATCAACTTACATTCCTCTTCTTGTGAGCTGGTGATGTGGTAATGACACTGCTTGTTTGGAATGCACCATAGTAAACGAAACAGGAAAAGGGCCTAGGAAGTTTGGTTAACCAAAAGCAGGAAGGCCAATACTGAGGACAACTCAAGGACAATTCTTTTTGTCAAAAATCTCTTCTTTCTATCCGTATTAGGCACAAGCTCGAGGTTCATAGCTGGAAATGGTTTGAAGGAACACTGCACTTGCTAAATTTGTTTGAGTGCAAGCTACATTTTTGTTTAGAACACACAATGGTAATTGTGACCATCTGAATGGTCTCTATCATGGATGGTAGTATTATTGGTGGATATGGCGCACATAAGCAATAGCAAGTCTAGGCACATCAGGGTTATTTTGTATCTGCTTTTAACAAATTATTTCCACCTTTTATATACCTTGATTCCAAAGTTTATACTCTAAACATATTTAGGACTTGTTGCGAGGCTTGACCTTGACATATATAAGCATAACAGTCTGACAGAGGTGATCAACCCAGTTGTTTCTTTCTTGGAGAAGCCATAACGAAACAATTAGAGCAATTTATGCCTGTAGGTTGAGGAGTAACCTCCTTGAACGAGTAACTCCTTTTTAGGTGATGACATGACAGCCATGTTGATTTAGTTTACATTTGTTTGAACATTGACTTTCTAGGTGATAACTCGGACATGGCAAACTGCAAACAAGATGAAAGTCCAAAGAGGTAGGTTACCTGGATTTGGTGACTCTGATGCTGGTACCGCTACGCCGCCGCCGGGTAGGAGTACGCAGAGGAGGAACCAGAACAGATGAAGAAGAAGGATGGGAACGAAGTGGATAGCGAGGAGGATGGCCGGATGTCAGATCGCCGGCGGCAGGGAGGTCCTGCGCCAGGTCGAAGATGACACCGCCCCTTCTAGGGAGATATCAATTCCTTCGATAAAACTTCCCCTAATACAATCTAGGCACCTTTATAGCAACAGGTGCTTTCCAAATTAACAAACCAACTAAAGGGAAACAGATCTTCTAATTAAAAGGAAATAACTAACTATCCTTATCCGAAGGAAGAGGAGCTGCCTGGGCCTTTTCCTTGCGGCGCCTTTGATAGGTTTTACTGATGAAAACATCGGTAACATTTCCCCCCTCCCCGGCAAACAGCTTGTCCTCAAGCTGAAAGTGAGGGAAATCAGCCACAAACTGGGACATCAACTCCCAGTTAGCATCCGCTGCAGCACAGCCTTTCCAATGAACCAAAAGCTCCCAAACATCACGATTAAGCCGGGCACGAATCACCTTCTCTGGAACTGGCAACACACGGCCCCTCACAATGGGAGGCAAAGAGACCACAGCAGCTGGAGGAGTACCCACGAACCGCTTCAAGAGACCAACATGGAATACATCATGTATCTTCGCATTCGCTGGAAGCCGAAGTCGGTAGGAGACTGACCCAATGCGAGCAAGTACTTGAAAAGGGCCATAGAACTTATCTGCCAACTTGGATGGGCGCGGTGGAGTAATGCCAGAGGCTGAGCGATGATGAAGGCGTAACCAGACCCAATCGCCAACAGCAAACTCCACATCCCGCCGGGATTGATCATGACGCTGCTTCATAATGTCTTGAGCCAACGAAAGCCGGTCTTTGATATCGGCTAGGAATTCATCCCGGTCACGTAGCTGACGATCAACTGCAGCTACCCTGGCTGACCCCGGTAGATAAGAAATCATGGAAGGCGGCTCCCTACCATAAACCACCTGGAAGGGTGTAGTCTGAAGAGAGGACTGATAGGAAGTATTGAAAATTATTCAGCCCAAGGAAGCCATTGCAGCCACGAGCGAGGACGATCACCGGCCAAACAACGCAAGTACATGACAATGATGCGGTCAGAAACTTCCGATTGCCCATCTGTTTGAGGGTGAAATGCCGAGCTTAATTGCAACTGCACACCAGCCAAGCGGAATAATTTAGACCAAAATTTGCTGGTAAAGACAGTATCCATATCACTGACAATGGAGCAAGGAAATCCATGGAGCCGCACAATATTTTCAAAGAAGGCACGAGCTACTGTAACAGCTGAATAGGGATGATTGAGTGGAATGAAATGAGCATACTTGGAGAATCTATCCACCACAGTCAGAATGACGGACTTGCCACCAACCTTCGGAAACCCCTCCACAAAATCCATAGCAATGTCACTCTAGACTGCTGAGGGAATGGGAAGAGGCTGTAAGAGACCGGCTGGATGTAAATGTTCAGACTTATGGCGCTGGCAAACAGTACAGCTCTTCACATAATCACGGACCCGCCGTGTCATCCTTGCATTGTAAAAGGAAGCCTGGAGTCGATGCAACGTCTTCTCAATGCCTTCATGCCCCACATCATGAGCTGATGCCCACAGCTAGGGCCATAGATTGGACTCATCTGGCACAAAGGCCTTGCCTTTGAACAATAAAAGGCCATCCACCAAGGACCAACCATCAGGAGCAGTCTCTGCAGCTAGCTGATCAAAAATGGCCCGAGCCTGCGTGTTATCACTCAATTCAATTCTCAAATCAGCAAACAAATCAAAGGTTGGACTAGACATGGCATGAACAGCCAGCACTTCTTCATCATGCCTCGAGAGGGCATCGGCCACCACATTTTGTTTACCTGGCCGATACTCCACCACAAAGTCATAACCGAAAAGTTTACTAACCCAAGTATGCTGAGGTATAGTAACGGTCAGTTGGATCCATGCCACTACAACTTCTTGAAATTGGATTTCATGTTGAAATCCATGCCATTGAGTGGCATGATTTTGAACATGAAACCCAATTTCACGGAGTTGTGGTGGCATGAATCAAATAAGCGCTGATCCAATAGAAACTTCAGACTCCAATGGTCAGTGCGGACGAGGAAAGGCCTACCCCACAAGTATGGCCGCCAATGTCTTACTGCCTTGACAAGGCCAATCAGCTCGCGCTCATAAGCCGGTAACTTGGCATGATGAGTAGCCACATCTCTACTAAAGAATGCAATTGCGCCATCCCCTTGGTGCAAGACGGCTCCAAACCCTGAGCCGGAGGCATCACAATCAACAATAAATTGCTTCGAGAAATCCGGAAGCTGCAGTAAAGGGGCCGTCATGAGGGCCCGTTTGAGATCCAAGAAGGCGCGGTCAGCATCTTCTGACCAAGAGAAAGCCTCCTTCTTCAAAAGAGCTGTGAGAGGGCCTGCCACTGAACCATATGAAGCAATAAATTTGTGATACTATCCGGTTAAACCCAAGAACCCCCGAAGTGCCCTTGTTGTTCTAGGCCGCGGCCATGAATCTACTGCTGCCGCTTTGGTCGGGTCCATCGCAACACCCTGTGCAGACACTATATGGCCAAGATAGCTAACTGTGGGAGCCCAAAAAAAAAATTTAGACCGCTTCACACACAATTTGTGTTGCCTGAGGAGTTGAAAAACAGCTTTCACATGCTTCAAATGGCCAGTCCAAGAATTGCTATAAATGAGAATGTCATCAAAAAATACCAGAACAAACCGGCGAAGGAAAGGACCCAAGACTTCATTCATAAGGTCTTGGAAGGTTGCCGGTGCATTGGTCAAGCCGAAGGGCATAACCAGGAACTCAAATAACCCTTGATGAGTACGGAAGGCCGTCTTCAAAATGTCATCAGGATGCATTCTCACCTGATGATAACCACTGCAGAGATCTAACTTGGTGAAAAATTTGGCCCCTTTTAATTCATCAAGGAGCTCATCAAGCACTGGGATAGGGAACTTGTCTTTCACCGTATGGTCATTGAGAGCTCTGTAATCAACATAGAACCGCAAAGAATTATCTGGTTTCTTGACCAACAATACCGGAGCGGAGAAGGGAGAGGTGGAGGGACGGATGATGTTCTGATTCAGCATATCAGTAGTCTGTCTCTCCAACTCATCCTTGAGAAGCTGTGGGTATCGGTATGGCTGGACTACTACTGGGGCTGTGTCGGGCAGCAGGTGGATCTTGTGATCGTGCCGACGGGGAGGAGGCAGACCGCGTGGTTCTTGGAAGAGATCCGCAAACTCTGATAACAACACCTCCATCAAATTTTCCTGAGATGCTGCTGCCAGTACAGGCTGCTGTTTGCTACCAATACCATGCCAAAATAAAGGCTTCCCATTCTTCCAAAGAGCCATCCAGGGTGCCCCGAAGTTAAAGCTGACCGTACCAAGAGATTTCAGCCACTTGAAGCCCAATATCAGATCAAACCCATCAAGGCCTAACGCAAAGCAATCAATGTCAAAGGTGGCCCCCCTCAATGGTTACTGGTGTGGAGCGGCACACCCCCGGACTAGTGACGCGGTCGCCATTGGCCACCTTGACTGATAACCCCGACTGACAGGTGAGAGACAAGTCCAGTTTTGCAGCTAACTCATCAAGAATAAAAGAATGAGTGGAACCCGTATCAACAAGGGCACGAAGGGCCATACCATTGATCACAACCTGCAATTGGAGCGTGTCATCAGAGTTGATGCCTGTGATAGCTGCAACAGAAATCCCCAAATCATCCTCTGTAGGCTCACTGTCATCATCCTCATCAAGAGCCAGCAAAAACACACCCCGGGTAGCACACTTATGATCCTTTGAGAATTTTTCGGGACAGAAATAACACTGCCCATTGGCCCTCTTCTCAGCAATTTCCTCAGGTGAGAGGCGCCGGAACCGTGGTTTTGGTGGGTCTGGTTTGATGCCATCACTAGGGGCAGCTGAACTGGCCGATGCCGGAGGGGGTTTTGGCCGGCCGGCGGACTTCTGGGTAGGCGCCATGGCGCTCGTGCGCTTCTCGAACGCTCGAGCTAGACTCATGGCGGACTGAAGGCTGGTTGGGCGTTGCAGCTCCACATCAGAACTTAGTGGTTGGCCCAGCCCGGCGGTGAAAAGATCCACCTGATGCTGTGGAGTCAAGTCGTCACAACGACTGAGAAGGGCCAGGAAACGACACTGATAATCCTCCACCGAAGAAGACAGCTTCAACTCTTTCAGCTCGCCGAGGGAATTGGAGCGGATGGGCGGTCCGAAACGCAGGTTCAGGTATTGTGCGAACCGCGCCCAGGAGACGATCCCGTCTTCACGCTCTAGCTGAAAGTACCACTCCGCCGCTGCACCATCAAGATGCAGGGAAGCCGTCCACGCCTTCTCCTCCTCCATGGTACGGGATCACCTGAAGTAAAGCTCACACTTGTTCAACCACGTGAGCGGGTCGGACTCCCCGCCATAGTGCGGGAACGAGAGCTTGGGCTGCCACGGCCGTCTCCAGTTGTCCTCGTCGCGGTAGTCGCGGCGATCCCGCGGGTCCCGCAGGAAGCCACCGCCGCCAAACCCGCCGCCGCCACCGCCGCCGCCACCACCGCCGCCACCACCACCACCGCCACCAAAGCCACCACCCCGATCGTCATAACCGCCGATGTACCCTCCACCGTGGCCAGGGTAGCCGCCACCGCCGCCATAACTGCCGCCACGACCATCATAATAAGCACCGCCACCATAACCTCCACCACGGTCGTTGTTGTACTCCCCGCCACGTCGGTAGTCACTACCACCATCACCGCCAAGGCCACGCCGATAGTCACCACCGCCAGCACCGCCAGGCCCACTGAAGCCGCTGCCGCCCAAGCCGCCAAGACTGGTACTGCGCCATGGTTGCCGCAGCTGGTCCTTCGGAAGGCCGTCGTCGTCGCCGGACTGGAACTTCTCTGTGCAGGTGATGCGCCGATCGTGCGAGTCCAGTCTGCTGTTGATGGTGGTGATCTGTCCAAGCATGCGATCCATCTTGGCGCCGAGGTTCAGCAAGCCGGCGCCCAGCTCACGGAGAGTGGGCTCAGGATCGGTAGGGCCAGTCATGGTCGAGGTCGACGATGACGATGCCCCAGATTCCGTCTCTGATACCAAATTGGTACTGCTACGCCACCGCCGGGTAGGAGTACACAGAGGAGGAACCAGAACAGATGAAGAAGAAGGATGGGAACAAAGTGGATAGCGAGGAGGACGGCCGGATGTCAGATCGCCGGCGGCAGGGAGGTCCTGCGCCAGGTCGAAGATGACACCGCCCCTTCTAGGGAGATATCAATTCCTTCGATAAAACTTCCCCTAATACAATCTAGGCACCTTTATAGCAATAGGTTCTTTCCAAATTAACAAACCAACTAAAGGGAAACAGATCTTCTAATTAAAAGGAAATAACTAACTATCCTTATCCGAAGGAAGAGGAGCTGCCTGGGCCTTTTCCTTGCGGCGCCTTTGATAGGTTTTACCAATGAAAGCATCGGTAACAGATGCTACCCAGCACAATGACAACCTCCGTATAAGAACATACATAGCAAAATACACCATAAATCCAGCAATAGTGAATGGTTTTTCAGACTTCGTTGGTCCTGTTGAGGTATGTGCATTTCTTATTACTGAGGAGTTTTTATTTAAATGTTCCTTATTCATTGGAACTAAAGTCAGAAAATGCTTGCTTATGCCGTGTACCTTGAAATTGTACTATCAAAGAAGAAAGAATTGTCTACTTTGACATTCTTGATGTAAGTTGAATAAACTAATGTGTAATTTCTTATTTCCTCAATGTAGCAGGTAGACTTGTGCAATGTGGGAAAATGTTTTTTTTGTTAAAAAATGAAACTTAGAAAGTAACTTTGCGATGCCAGTTTTCATCTACTTTTACCAGAGCCTTTGTTCCAACAACTGTATAAGTTATCACTATTTGTCTTGAAATTCTATTATGCCTCAAGGAGAAGGCAACACACTGTTATTTTTCAAATAGCTATCTTCTGCATAGGTGAAACTAGTTCTACCATGAATTGATATACTTCTAATTGTTAATGTAGAATGGCTGAATCTCCTCACTCCCAATTGGGGGGAGGGGGATTTCATATAAATAGCCAATATGGCTGAGTATACAAGGAAGGTTATAATCAGCTATAAACAAATATATAAGTAGGGGCTGTAAATGCCTAATACCTGCCCGCAGTCACAGCGGGAGGGTTGTGAATTCAAAGACTATGTAGAAAGGTAGACAGAGATGGGAAACACCGCGCACCCTAATGTGTGGGGGGGAGGGGCGGGGTTGACCTTCATTATATAGTGCCAACATGACTTGGAGTACAAGATGTACATGCCCAATGGGCCTATACGCCAAATACAGGCCTTGTGTACACATACACAACTATACATGCCTAATACCCGCCCGCAGTCGAAGCGTCGGGATTCCTGATGCAAAGACTGGACCTGTTCCGGGAGACCCTTCGTCATGATATTAGCGAACTGATACTGTGACGGCACATGGAGAACACAGACTTCACCCAAGGAGACTTTTTCGCGAACGAAGTGGATGTCGATCTCGATGTGCTTGGTACGGCAGTGGTGGACCAGGTTGGCTGTCATGTAGACAACACTGATGTTGTCGCAGTAGACGATGGTGGCGACGCGCAGAGGAACGTGTAGGTCCTGCAGAAGCTGGCGCATCCAACAACACTCGGCGATGATGTGAGCAACAGCCCGGTACTCGGCTTCCGTACTGGACAGGGACATCGTGGTTTGCCGTTTAGACGACCAGGACACCAGGTTGTCTCCAAGGAAGACACAGAAACCTAATGTGGAGTGGTGGGAATCTGGACAACCAGCCCAGTCGGCGTCGGAGTAGGCGATCAGCTTGTTGACAGGCCCAGTGCCGATGTGGAGGCCGTCTGACAAAGAACCCTTCACGTACCGGAGGATACGCTTGACCAGCGCAAGGTGGGGCTCTCGAGGAACAAGCAGACCTGCTGAACCACGTACGCCAAGTCGGGGCGGGTTAGAGTGAGGTACTGGAGAGCTCCAGCGAGACTCCGGTACTCGGTGGGGTCGGCAACAAGAGCGCCCTCCAAGGCGGACAGCTTGGCATGAGCATCAATAGGTGTCGATGTCGAGTGACACTCGGCCATGCCGGCTCATAGAAGAAGCTCCAGCACATACTAATGCTGGGAAAGGAAGAGTCCCTCGGAAAAACACATGATGGAGATGCCGAGGAAGTGATGAAGATTGCCCAAGTCTATAATGGCAAACTCGAAGTGGAGACGCTCGGTGATGCGACGAAGGAGAGCTAGAGTCGACGCTGTCAGGACGATATCGTTGATGTAGAGGAGCAGGTATGCTGTAGCACCACCCTCTTGGAGCAGAAAGAGGGAGGTGTCAGATGCCGAGGCCAAGAATCCGAGTTGGCGAAGGTAAGTGGCGAACTGCTGGTACCATGCCCGAGGAGCCTGCTTGAGTCCATACAATGAATGCTGCAGGAGACAGACATAGTCCGGGTGAGCAGGGCCGATGAAGTCAAGTAGACGGTCTTCTCCAGGTGACCATGAAGAAAGGCGTTCTTCACGTCAAGCTGGTGAATACGCCAGCGACGGGAGGCGGCGATGCTGAGGACGACGCGGATGGTGGCCGGTTTGACAACCGGGCTGAACGTCTCGTCGTAGTCGATGCCGTGGCATTGAGTGAAGCCATGGACCACCCAGCGAGCCTTGTGATGGGCTAAAGTCCCATCAGAGTGGAATTTATGCTTGTAAATCCACTTGCCCGTCACAACATTCGAACCCGGAGGCCTGGGCACAAGCCGCCAAGTATCGTTGTCGATGAGAGCCTGGTACTCGTCTGCCATAGCCGCCCGCCACTGAGGATTGGCGAGAGTGCCCCTGTAGTTCCCCGGTATCGGAGAGATGACTGAAAGGACAACGACGTGCGCCGAAGGAGCTGGGAAGCCGTATCGGTCAACAGGCTTCAGGGAGCCAGCCTGGGACCGCGTCATGGGCCGACTGGGAGCCGGCGATGGCACAGTTGGGCAGCCGCCGGAGCGATCGGCTGAAGAGACGGCCTTGGAGAGTCGACACGGGCTCTTCGGCTATAGACACGGCCAAAGGTAGCAGGTGGCCGAGGAGGGAGGATGACGGGCGCCGGAGTTGCCGTGACCATGGCAGAGGCGGCCGCGACTGGTGCGGCCACGGCTGGGACGGCCGCGGCTGGAGTGGCCACGGCTGGGGTGGTCGTGACAGGGGCGGCCGTGGCAGGGGTGGCCAGTGCCAGCTGTCGAGCAGCCGGGACGATGACAGGGCCCCCAGGAGAATGGCGGGGTCGTCGGGGAGCTCCTCCAGGAGAGCTCGGGTACGGCACGGTTGCTCAACACCTGATGAGGGTGGAGGGTCCGCTGTGGGAGCTGTTGCTGTAGTGCAACGCACCGGCGCGACAGATCTTGCAAAAAGAAAGTCCAGGTCGCTCGAGGGCGTCCTAGGTGAGTAAAGACCGAAGGGGAAGCACGTCTCGTCATAGACCACATGGCGAGAGATTATGATACGCTTAGTGGTCAGGTCGAGACACTGGTACCCTTTGTGAGAGGAGGGGTAACCAAGAAAGACACAAGCTGTGGAACGGGGAGCGAACTTGTGGCGAGTCGTGGCAGTCATGTTTGGGTAGCAGAGACACCCAAAAACCTAGAGGTGAGAGTAGTCTGGCGAGGTGTTGTAGAGCAGCGAGTAGGAGATAACATTGCAGACAGCAGAGCATGGGCGCCTATTGAGCAGGTAGGTTGTCGTGGCAAGAGCCTCAGCCCATTAGGCAGGGGGCATGTGCGCATGGATCAGCATGGTCCGGATGATATTGTTCAGCGTGCGGAGGAGGCGCTCGGCCCTATCATTTTGTGGGGATGTATATGGGCAAGAGAGTCGTAAGTGAATACCCCGGGAAGCGAAGAGTGTTAGGAGGGTGTTATTCACGAACTCCTTGCCGTTGTCAGCCTGGAAGGACCGAACAGAAAGCTGAAACTGTGTTTGGGTGAAGGTGCAGAATTCTATGATGTGGGCGGCGACCTCAGATTTGTGAGCGAGTGGGAAAGTCCAGCAAAAGTGAGTGTACTCATCCAACAAAACAAGATAATACTGGGCACCCGAGACACTAGCGACAGGAGATGTCCTGACGTCACAATGAACAAGTTCAAACGTACCGAAGTAGAAGAACTAGACGCTGAAAACGGGAGATGCACATGTTTTCCGAGTTGACATGAATGACAAATAGTGTTTGCTGCCTTATTACAATGGATAAAATTATTATTCCCAAGTGTGTCGATGGCAGAGGAGCCGGGATGGCCAAGACGGTGATGCCACGGGTCGGTGGAGGTGGCGAGGAGGGCTTGAGATGCTGGCAGGATGGCAGGAAGGGTGTAGAGGTCGCCAGTGAAAGCAATGAGGATTGCGTGGAAAGATTGATTGATTGATTAGGAGTAAACAGAGGTTACATATATAGGCAGGGAACACCCCTAGCCTGATCTAATCAATCTAGGGTTCGGCAGGCCTGGCGCACAGCCCACCCAGGCCCAGGCACACAGCACACGCCTGGGCCCTCTCACACACAAACACATATACATGTCTAATACCCCCCCCCCCCCCCGCAGTCTGATCGTCGGCAGCCTGAACGTTCAGACTGGACCTGAACTCTGTGAAAACAGAAGACGGCAGGCCCTTGGTGAAGATGTCGGCGTACTGTGAGCTTGTAGGAACATGAAGAACGCGAACAGCTCCTATAGCAACATGCTCCCAAACAAAGTGAAGATCAATCTCAACATGTTTGGTGCGCTGATGCTGTACGGGATTGGCAGACATGTAGATGGTGCTGATATTGTCGCAGTAAACCAGGGCAGCTCTGCTAACAGGCGCATGCAGCTCAGCAAGAAGCTGGCGCAACCAAGAAACCTCTGCGACAGCATTGGCGACAGCTCTGTATTCAGCCTCAGCACTGGAACACGAAACTGCAGTCTGGCGCTTGGAGGACCAGGAGATGAGATTGTCACCAAAGAAGACCGCATAGCCGGAAGTCGACTTGCGGGTATCAGGGCAACCAGCCCAATCAGCATCTGAGTAGACCACAAGATCAGACTGAGCAGACAGATGCAGCAGGAGTCCCAAGTGAAGCGTGCCTCGAACATATCTCAAAATCCTCTTGAGAGCAGCCAGATGGGGCTCTCGGGGATCATGCATATGAAAACAATCCTGCTGAATAGCATATGCAATGTCTGGATGGGTGAAGGTCAGGTACTGCAGGGCGCCAGCTAAACTGCGGAAATCTGTAGGATCAGCCACAGGAACACCACCATCCGTAGGAAGCTTGGGATTTGTGTCGACAGGTGTGGCACAAGGCTTGCAGTCTGACATGCTATCTCGCTGAAGAATCTCCACCATATACTGACGCTGAGACAGCAAAAGACCAGAGCCAGAACACTGCACATGCATACCCAGAAAGTGATGAAGCTCACCAAGATCCTTCATGGAAAACTCATGCTGAAGGGCATCGATGACACGGCGAAGCAACTGAGTCGATGAGGCCGTAAGAACGATGTCATCCACGTAGAGCAAAAGATACACTGTGTCACCACCCTGGGATAGACAAACAATGACGTGTCCATCTTGGCCTCCACAAACCCGAGCTGAATGATGTAGGAGGCGAAGCGACTGTACCATGCCCTGGACGCCTGCTTAAGACCGTAGAGTGATCGATTAAGCCGGCACACGTAATCTGGATGAGCTGAATCCTCGAAACCCGTCGGCTGAGAATAATAGACTATCTCGGATAGGTTGCCATGAAGGAATGCATTCTTGACATCGAGCTGATGAATAGGCCAGTTGTGAGAAAGAGCCAGAGACAGAACTGTACGACTGTAGCTGGCTTGACAACTGGACTGAAGGTCTCATCAAAATCAATCCCTGGACGCTGTGTGAAGCCACGGAGAACCCAGCGAGCCTTATAACATTCCAGAGTACCATCTGCCTTGAGCTTGTGCTTGAACACCCACTTGCCACTCACAATGTTGCAATGCGACGGTCGAGGAACCAGATCCCAAGTTCTGTTTATCAACAGGGTGTCAAACTCTTCTTGCATAGCACCTCGCCAATTAGGATCCGCAAGGCCCCCGCGATATGAGTGAGGAATAGGAGACAGCGTCGAGGCAGTGTACATGGACGGGAAGCGCAGCCCACTCTTCGCACGTGTGGTCATACCATGTTGGTTAGACACAGGCTGTGTCGGAATAGCACCACGTGGGAGAGGTCGAGGAGGAACTGGCCCATTGACAGGCCGCCGGGAGTAGAGGTGGATGAACTCCCGCAGGGGCCGGTGGGAGGCAGGTGCAGGCGAAGCCACGGCCGAGGCGGCGGGAGCAGGCCTCGTTGTGAAGACGAGCGGTGCTGAAGAAGCGTCGGCTGGTGGCGCACCCGGTGCAGCAGCAAGGGATGCCGAGGGGGCACCTGCTGGTGCCGGGGATGCTGCTGGAGATGTCGCGGGTGTCGCCGGGGGAGCTGGGGTGCCCATCACGGGGGACGAGCCTAGCTCAGTCCGCGTCGAGGGCACGAAGGTGGCTGTACGTGGCTGTGCAGCAGGCGCCAGGAGAGCTGGAGCGCCAAACTCAGTGGGCGCCCCAAACTCAGGTTGCGCCGAGGGCGCAGAGGTCGCCGCACGTGGCTGTGCGACGGTCGCTGGTGTACCTGGAGGCAGAAGATGTACGGGTCCGATAGGAACCTGTACGAGGTCAGAGTGATCATAAAGAAACTCAAAATCTGCGGCACCAGGGGGTGTGGGCTGCGATGAAAACGGGAACGAGGTCTCAACAAACACCACATGGCGTGAGATAAGAACTCAGTTGGACTAGAGATCAAGGCAGCGGTACCCTTTGTGATTAGCAGAATATTCCAGGAAGACGCACGATGCTGAACGTGGAGCAAGTTTATTGGCTGCAGTGGCTGAAAGGTTGGGATAACAAAGACAGCCAAAAACCCGAAGATGACCATATGTTGGGGCAGTGCCAAACAAAGCAGAGTGAGGTGTGGCTAACTGCAGACTTTTGGCCGGGAGGATGTTCAGCACATGTGTAGCAGCATGGAGAGCTTCTACCCAATACGTGGGAGGCATACTGGCCTGAAACAGTAGGGAGCGAGCAGCATTGTTAACAGTACGGATCATGCACTCAGCTTTACTGTTTTGAGGCGAGGTGTATGGACAGGACATGCACAGGGGAACACCGTTGTTGAGGAAGAAGGTGCGAGTGCTAGAGTTGTCAAACTCACGCCCGTTGTCGCACCGGACAGCTTTCACCGTGACGCCAAACTGTGTGCGCACATAAGAGAAGAAGTTTGCCAGTGTGGAAAAGGTGTCAGATTTAACACGTAGAGGAAAAGTCTACAAGTAATGAGAACAGTCATCGAGAACAACTAAGTAATATTTAAAACAAGAGACACTAGGAACTGGAGAGGTCCATAAATCACAATGAATAAGATCAAAATTACTAGTTGCATGTGAGTTCGATGACTGAAAAGGCAAACGAGTATGATGGCCTAGCTGACAAGCATGACAGATGGAGCTAGATGCCGTGGTACAAAAGGGGACAACTGAAGCAACCTTCGCTAAGACCTCATGACTAGGATGACCAAGACGGCGATGCCACAACGAGGTGGATGAAGCAGCTAGAGCCTGCGTCGTGTGAAGATGGAGTGGGTATAGCAGGCCGGAGCTATTGCACCTGACGATCACCCTCTGCGTTGTGAGATCCTTCACAAAGCAACCAGCGGGGTCAAATTCAACAGAGCAATTGTTATCAGAAGTAAATTGGCATACAGAAATAAGATTTTTAATAAGTCTTGGAGAAACAAGGACATTATTAAGAGATAAATGCCCAGGAAGTGAAGTAGCGCCAGTAGCAGTGACGGGAAGCAGAGAGCCGTCACCGACAACAATTGATGAAGGAAAAGGGTACCACGGGGATAAAACATGTGAAAGAGTTGAAGAATTCGAGGTCATATGAGAGGTAGCACCAGAGTCGAAGTACCAGTCGGTCTGAGGTTGCGGCCGGAGAGTCATGGTGCTAAAGGTCGAAGCGAGGGATTGCTGATCCCAAGACGAAGTGACGCCGCTTGCCGCTTGCTGGAAACCAGGAGGCGGCACCTGCTGAGGAAGAGTAGGTGCGCCGAAGTAGTACAGGAGCGCCAGGGGTCCATACAGCGATTGCTGGACGGGCAGGATGGCCTGCTGCGGCGCCTGAGCGGCATGGAGAGCATGCTGCTGGGCGACCAGCGCATGCTGCTGGGAGGGTGGCGGCCCTGGGACGCCAGGAGGGGCCGGTGAAGCAGCCGGAGGCTTGGATCCGGGCCACATCTGAATTGTGCCAGTCCAGGGGTTGTAGAAGGAGGGCCACTGCACCGGGGGCCCCTGAGGAGGCGCTGAGGCTGCTTGGCTGCTAGGGCTAGAGGCGCCAGCGGTGGACTGGGCGCCATTGCCACCCTTGCTGCCTTTGCCGCGCTTGCCGTGGCCGCCCTTGCCGGAAGACGCCGAGGTGTTGGAGGCGCCGTTGCCGCCGCCCCCCCCGGACCCCTTGCTGCCCCTGAGCCAGAGTTGGATCGGCAAGAGGGGCGCTGAAAGGGAGCGGGGGAGAGCTGGGATGATGCTGTCCCAGCGAGGAGGGCGGTAGAAGGGGTGGTCGCCTAGTTCGACAAGGTGATCTCCTCCAAGGTCAGATCGTCGCAGACCTCCAGGAAGGAGGGGAACGAGCAGCTGCGGCGTAGATGGCGTCCGATGGAGGCGTACTTCTCGTTGAGGCCACGGAGAACATTGAGGACAAGTGTACGATCGGAGACGACTTCGCCGAGATCGGCTAGGTCATCCGCCATGCACTTGAAGTGCTTGCAGTAGTCCGTGATGGAGAGGTCGCCTTGGACGAACATCCGGAAGCGGGCATCGAGATGCAGGACGCGCGCCACCTTATTCCCAATGAACTGGGCCTCGATGGCGAGCCAAGTCGAGCGAGTCGTGGCGCCCTGGGTACTCCGGGCCATGACGATGTCGACGAGGTTGCTGGAGAGCGTGCTGTGGAGCCATGATCGGACGACGCAGTCCATGCACGTCCAATCTGGGGAGGTGCATGAAGGAACATCATCGAGAACGTGATCCTCCAGTGAGTACTTACCGAGGGTGAGCAGGAACTGTTCACGCCACTTGGAGTAGCTGCCGGAGTTGACGTCGAGGACAACGATGACGAGGCAGCGGACGTTCTGCACGGTGATGGCCTGGGCGTGCAGATTGAGGAGCGCAGTAGCCTCGTGAAGAAGAAGAGCACCATGGAGATCGCCGGGGAAGTCGCCGTGCACAGATGGTTCTCCGTGGTGGCTGTGGGCGTCGTTGATGGCGGTTGCGGCGGCCTTGTGCTCGCGTGCGGTGCGCCGAAGGGCAGCACGCGCGCGAGCATCGTTATCCTCGCGGTCCTTGGCGGCAGCGGCAGCCTCCTTCTCGGCTTCCTGGGCGCGAGAGAGGGCGGCTTCGCGGGCGGCGAGGCAGGCCGCGCATTCTTCTTCCTTCTTCTGGCGGGCAGCAGCGGAATCAACCGATCCGGCCATCGGGCAACAATGGCAGGGGGCCGGTGCGAGATGGGGAGGGGAGATTGCGGTGGCCGGCGGGGGTGGACGCAGCCCGAGGGAGTCGTGCGCGGGGGAGCAGCGCCGCGGGGCGCGCTAGGGTGCGGAAGCGGGATCGGGATCCCGATCTCTTGATACCATGAAAGCAATGAGGATTGTGTGGAAAGATTGATTGATTGATTAGGAGTAAACAGAGGTTACATATATAGGCAGGGAACACCCCTAGCCTGACCTAATCAATATAGGGTTCGGCAGGCCTGACGGCACAGCCCACCCAGGCCCAGGCGCAAAGCACATGCCTGGGCCCTCTCACACACAAACACATATACATGTCTGACAGCCAGCACCATTGTAGCGAAGCATCACGCGTCTGGTCTGGATATCCTTCACAGAAAAACCCAGAGCGTCAAATTCAATGGAATAGTTGTTATCCCTAGTAAATTGGCGAACGGAAAGGAGGTTGCGCACGTGGGATGGAACAACTAGAACATTGCTAAGAGTAAAGTTGGGCTCTGCTGTAGGAAGGACTGACTCGCCACGACAGGTGATAGGAATAGTTTAACCATTGCCAACGGTAATGGAAGAATGAGGAGGGGGGAACGGGAAAGAAGTATACGAACCGTGGTGCTCACATGGGAGGAGGCACCAGAGTCCATGACCCAGGTGGACTGGTTCTGGAGCGCCATCTGGTTGAGGGCAGCGATGAGACCAGACTGGTCCCACATCGGTGTTGAGGGAG
Source organism: Panicum virgatum (assembly GCF_016808335.1). Taxonomy (NCBI): domain Eukaryota; kingdom Viridiplantae; phylum Streptophyta; class Magnoliopsida; order Poales; family Poaceae; genus Panicum; species Panicum virgatum. Next base: position 25,026,059 of record NC_053143.1, on the reverse strand, counting down.
ACACCTGAAGTGGCGCGAAGGCAGTATGCGCCTGAGGAGCTGCGCCGAGAAGGCCAGGGCGCCAGGCTCCAGCCGCAGGACCTTGCTGTTGCTGGGTCGGAAACGGCCCCTGTGGCGCCCATGGATTGTAGCAGATCGATGGGCCCACGGGGCGTTAGGGCTGGGGTGCACTGTTGGTGGAGGCGCCGCTGGATGCCGACTGTTGTCCGTGGCCACCACCACCGTTGCCTCTGCTGTTGCCCCTCTGCGAGCCGCCACCCTTCTTCTTGTTGCCTGATAGGTGTTGATATAATCCTGCACAAGAATGGCCCGATCTTCACGATAGTAGGTTTAAGAACAAGGATAACTTTGCTGCGAACAGCGGGTAAATAGCTTTATACCTGCCAAGTTTGGATGCGATCAAGTGACGTGGAGAGAGAGACCAAAACCTTGAGGACTTCGACTCGATCTCCGATCTATTGTAGAACCACACATCGGGACTAATCCACACAAAACGGTACAGCCGTACTGGAAACCATAGAGCATGAAGTACGGAACTCAGAGGGATCTCTTCAAAAGTCCAAGAAGAATAAGAAAGAACAAGGGTATGCAAGGCACTCAGCAGCTCGGCTACAAAACAATTTCAGTTTATCAAAATGATCAAAGGTTTTTTCTGAGTACACATAGGCGATATTTATACTAGGAACAACCCTCTTAGATAGGTATGAACTGAAGTCTCCACGTTGGAAGGTGGAAGGCCAACTGGTGAAGCATTCACGAGATGGTCTTCAATTCCTACGCGCATCCTCTCAGCTTCTGAGCAGTCTTCAGTAAACTGGTCATTACTCCTTGCTCAAAAGTCGAAACGATGAGCCGTTTGTTGGGGTGTGAAACTAGACTTGACAAGCTTTCTAGGCATGCGCTGCATGCATCATGAAACATTGTAGAATGGTACAGTCTTGCACGATAAGTTGAGCAAAGATAAATCCTCGAGCAGACACTTGACCTTCTGACCAGTCTTTAGTCTTTTGACAATAAATTTTATTGGGGATCCTAAATGATGTGACGTTTGCTAGGTTGGAAAGTCGACTTGATAAGCTTTCTAACAAGTGTTCATGGGCCTTCATATCTTCTGGGAATCAAAAGTTATAGCTGTTTCTTTTGATGGTCCGAACTGGTAGTCCGATCTGGCGGTCCGATCCGATCTGGTGCTCTTTTGGTCCGATCTGGTGCTATTTTCTTCATATGTACACCTAAGCACAATCAATGTAGAACATTTAGGTAGTATAACATCCTTAGAAGTCATGAAAGCACAATCGGTTAGGAATGAATTCACCCGCTCTTGTAGTTTCTTGGCACGACTTCTTGTAAGTGGCCCTTAATTTGTATCGTTGATGTTGGATGGTGAATTCTTAACACTTGAAGTATCATGCACGGTTGGGATGTCCTCGTCATTATCGGAGCCACCGCTGCCGGTCTTGGGAGGGGCCGACGGGGCACCACTGGAGCTCCCATGGTGCTGGAACGACACCCGCCCAGGCTGGTGCAGCTGGAGCCAGCGGACGCGAGGAGGGCAGTGTTGGCGATGCTCTTCTCGTCGTGAGACAGCCGGGTCTCCTTGAGGACGACCATGTCGTGGGCGCGGGAGAACGACGGGAGGACGATGGAGTTGGTGATGTCATCGATGGTGCTGGTGAAGCGAGGGTTGAGCTCACGAAGCATGGAGAAAACGACGGAGCGACCCTCGATAGGGTGGTCGACGGCACGGAGTTCAGCAGCCTTCAACTTGGTGTGCTGACAGTACTCCGAGATGGTGGAGTCACCCTGCGTGAGGGTGTGGAATTCCTCGAGAAGGAGGACACCGCGCGGCTCCTAGTTGGCGGTGAAGAGCTCTTCGATTGCCACCCAGAGTTGACGGGCAGTCTGGTCATCGCCGGCCAAGGCGAGGTCGGGGACGGAGTCACCGACGGAGCCGAAGAGCCAACTCTTGAAGCAAGAGTCGGCGACGACCCACTGCGGATCGTTGGGGAGGGGTGTGTCGGGGGCGTTGATGTGCGGGCGAAGGCCGAACGCTGCACAGAACCTTGAAGTAGGAGGACCACTTTAGGCAGTTGGAGTTCATCTCCAACGTGAAGGAGACGTGAGTCTTCACGAACACAGCCGCGGCTGGGTGGATGAAGAGGGGCGGTGCAGAGTCGCCGTTGGTGAAGGCGCTGCTGGAAGAGCTCGATGTGGTGGAGCTGGTTGCCGCGGCGGACGTCACGGTGGAGAAGGGGATGGCGCGGCGTGGCCAGAGAGACGGCGCACGAGCGGGGGTTGGACGCGCGAGGAGGGGGATCCTGGCGCGGGGCTAGCGGCGGCTCGCTGTGGATCAGAGTGATCGGCGGCGTGGCATCGAGGGTGAGCGCGTAGTGGGGAATCCTTGCACACGTGAGAGGAGGGACGGCGGCTAGGGCTTGAACCCTAGCGCCTGGGGCGGAAGCAAGGAAATAGGGATCGTGATTTCCCTGATAGCATGTAGAATGGTAGAGAGAGATGGGAAACACCGCACACCCTAATGGGGGGTGACCTTCATTATATAGCGCCAACATGGCTTGGAGTACAAAATGTACATGCCCAATGGGCCTATACGCCCAATACGGGCCTTGTGTACACATACACAACTATACATACCTAATAGACTGGACCTATAGTTAGTAAAGAGCTGAACAAGTAGACCCTTGGTCATGATGTCCGCATAATGATGAATCATGAGATGACCGAACATGAAGAACGTGCACGTTCCCCATGGCGACCTTGTCGCGCACGAAGTGGATGTCGGTCTCGATGTGCTTCGTGCGCTTATGGTGGATAGGGTTGGGGGTCATGTAGATTGTGATAACATTGCCGCAGTCGACGACTGTCACTATAGAGAAGGGAATGTGGAGTTCCTGGAGGAGTTGTTGAAGCCAGCAACACTCGGCCATGGCATGGTCGATGGTGCTGTACTCAGCCTCTATACTGGAGCGCGAAGCGCGAGACTGTGGTCTGGCATTTGGACGACCAGCACACCAGGTTGTTGGCAAAGTAGATGCACTAGCCTGATGTGGAGCATCTAGAGTCTGGTAGCTGGCCCCGTCTTTGTCGGAGTATGCTGTGAGGGACTAGATGGGTTCGGTGCCGATGTGGAGTCCGTAGATGCTACCCTTGAAGTACGGCAGGATGCGCTTGATCAATGTGAGGTGAGGCTCATGCGGATCATGCATGAAGAGGCACACCTACTGCACTGCATATGCTAGATCTGATGGGAATAAGTCTCTGTACTTTGGTCTTTGTGGGGCTCATGCTGTAGCACAACAGCACATGGTCCTCTACACGCTGCAGCACTACTGGTCTTGCTGCCACAGCATGTTAGACCAGCTAGGACAGCATCTTAGCATATGCTTTGGCTGCCTTGGCAGCTATAAATATGTATCCCAACCTCTCGGGTTGGCATGACACTGTGTGAGTGTGTGAGAGAAATAAACCAGAAAATTGCCCCAACTCCTAGTGTCATCCTCTCCCGATGAGAGTAATAGTTCATATTCTAACAACTGGTATCAGAGCCATAATATCCTGTACCCTAAATGTCTATTGTTCAATCCCTTCCCTAGCTTCCCTTAGCTCCCAGCAAGCTGAAGGAGTAGTAGCAGGGCCAGCTCTGCTTACCCCTCCTCACCTGAGCAGCGCAGCACCCCCCTAGCAGAGGCGCCACCAATCGGCGGAGGCAGGAAGGAACAGGCCCTAGATAGGGGTGTGGCTCTAGGAAGAAGGGAAAGGGTAGGTAGCAGGATTTGAAATCTGATGTTTGATACCTTGTAGAATGGATGAATCACCTCACTTTCAATAGGGTGTGTGTGGTTGGGGGTGGGGGGTTGAGGGGATTTCATATTAGCCAATATGGCTGAGTATACAAGGAAGGTTATAATCATATATAAACACATCTATAAAAAGGGCCTAGAAATGGCTAATAATTAATATCCCTTCCATATGTGATATGCAATCCGAACCAGTGAAATTCTGGCTAAGCATTTTCTCTATTAGTATAACAATTAAAGATCTGACTAATCCTACATATTTTGGACAGGTGGGAAAATTAGCTGATCTTGTTCTTTGGAAACCTTCTTTCTTTGGTGCTAAACCAGAACTGGTTGTAAAGGGAGGCGCAATTGCATGGGCTAATATGGGTGATCCCAATGCTAGTATTCCAACACCTGAACCTGTATGGACTACTTTCTTGAGATATTTTGAATATAAAGAAATTTCTACCATGATGTTTCATTTAGCATTAACATAAAGGAAAATTTCGTTTTACTACCCTAATGCACTTCGTCCATTTGACTGTTTTACAAAATTTTTCAATTCATTTTTAGTCCCTTCTACTTTAACTGGATCAATTCACCCCCTAATGCTCAGGTTGCAACATGCATCATCTTTTTCTTTTATGCAGGTTGTGATGCGTCCTATGTTTGGTGCATTTGGAAAAGCGGGAAGTTCCAACTCAATTGCATTTGTGAGCAAGGTAGATCAACTACACCTGTTCTAATATATGGCATTCTTGACTTTTCATAATAAGTAGATGTGACTTCAATCATTAATGTTAGATTACATGTGATGTGCGCGTGATGGGCCTGGTGTCCAGGCTCATGGCCGGCTCCTTGTAGTGCCTAGATGATTAGGATAGGCAGGTTATCCCCTGATTGGTTGTGATTCTATAAACCTCTCTCAGGGCTGCCTATATATGTACATGTATTGTATACCTACTAATTCCACGCAATCCCAATTGCTCTCATGGTATCAAGAGTTCAGGTCCTACCTGAATTCGCTTCCGTAATCTAGCACCGCCAAATCTCCAGCGGCATTCCTCCCCGGCACACGTTCCTCCCGCTGCGCCCCTCCCTCCCGATGGCTGGTTCTACGTCTCCATCCGCCGGCGATGCCGATGCCGCCAAGCGCGCCGAGGATGAGCGCGCTGCGCGCAGGGCCGCGCGCGCGGCCGCCCTTGCACTGCGCAGCCAAGGCTGAGGAGGAGGCTGCCGCCCCCGGCCGGGAACGCGATGCTGCTGCTGGTCGTGCTCGCGAAGCCTTGGCTTTCGCCGCCAAAGAACGTAAGGAGGCCCCTCCCACCTCCGACAAGGACCCAGAAGACAGCGCCCTCTCGGTCCTCTCCGAGCCTGCTGAATACGTCAATGCTTCTCTTCTTCTTCATGATGCCGCCGCCATCCTCAACTTGCACGCCTAGGCCATTGTTGTGCAGAACATCCGGAGCCTTGTCCCCATCATCCTCGACATCAACTCCGGCAACTACATGCGCTGGCGTGAGCAGGTCCTCCTCTTCCTCGGCAAGTATTCGCTGTAGGACCACTTCTTGCACGACTTCTCCGCCCCTGACTCCCCCGATTGGAGTCGCATGGACTGCGTTGTTCGGTCTTGGCTCTACGGCACCATAGCTAATGACCTCGTCGACGTCGTCCTCACGTGCCGCGAGCAGGGTGCCACCGCCCGCGCCACCTGGCTCGCCATCGAGTCTCATTTTCTAGGCAATCGGGAGACGCGCGCTCTCTACCTCGATGCCCAGTTCCGCAACTTCGTCCAGCATGATCTGTCCATCACGAACTACTGCAAGTAGTTCAAGCACATGGCTGATTCCCTTGGCGACCTCGGCGAGGATGTCTCCGACCGCACGTTGGTCCTCAACGTCCTCCGCGGCCTCAACGAGAAGTACGCCGCTCTTGGTCGCCAGCTTCGATGAGCGCGTCCCTTCCCCACCTTCCTTGAGGTGCAGGACGACCTCCAGCTTGAGGAGCTCACGGCGTCGCATCAGGTCACGGCCCCGTCCATGGCACTCCTCACCGGCAGCAGCGCAACCTTGTCCCTGCAGCAACCCTCTGTTCCGATACAGCAGCCCCCCCAACTGCTCCATCAACAGCAATGGGGGCGGCTGTGGTGGCAGCAAGGCTGGGGGCACCGGTTCCTCTGGCAGCTCCTCCAGGCAACACTGCAGCAAGCGGGGCAGCCAGGACAAGGGCCGCAATAGCGACCAGGGCACCTCCGTCAAGGGCCCTGCATGTGGTGGCAGCAATGGCAGCAAGGGCACTAGCACTGACCAGGGTGTAGGAGGGTCCTGGCCTTCCTTCTACAACCCCTGGACTGGGACCATCAGCATGTTCCCTGGTCCCCGCCCATCCGTCACTCAGCCGTGACCTGGCGGCGCCCTAGCAGGCACTTGTGGCGCAACAACAGTAGGCTTTTGTGGCGCAGTAGCAGCAGCAGGCTCTCCAGGCTCAGCAGCAAGCGCTGTTTACCTACTAGCAGGCACAGGCTCAGCATTAGGCGTTCCAGGCTCCTCTAATTGGACAGCAGGCGCCCTACCTGGGCCAACAGGCGCCCCAGATCCTGCCAGGCTTTTACAACCCCATGACAGGTCTGCCATCTTCCTGGGATCAGCAGTCGCTCGCCTCGACCTTCAGCACCATGTCTCTCAACCAGCCGCCATCCACTGACTGGTATTTTGACTCGGGTGCTACCTCCCACATGACTTCAGATTCTAGCTCACTCTTTTTTATCTAGCCCGTGGTACCCTTTTCCTTCATCTATTATTGTCGGCGATGGATCCTTACTTCCTGTCACAGCCACTGGTACAACACACATTTCTGGTCCTTTATCTCTTAATAATGTCCTCGTTTCACCGAAACTTATTAAGAATCTCATCTCTGTTCGCCAATTTACTACTGACATCAATTGCTCCGTTGAATTTGACCCTGCTGGTTGTTCTGTGAAGGACCTGGAGCCGAGGAGGGTGATCGTCAGGTGCAATGTCTCTAGGCTGCTATACCCCCTGCACCTTCCTCATGCCCTTGCTGCCACCGCCACCCACTTGCTATGTGTTGGCGCTCCTTAAGTATCCATTTTATCCCCTGTTTAACTTTGATAATGGCATGAATTTAATATCAGAATCACTAACCATCCTAACCTCGGCCCAATTATTGGTCGTTTTCGTGTTTGCACATATATTTTGGAGGTACTTCGTTTTTGCAGGTTTTTGACCAATTTTGGAGCATGAAATGGCGAGGCCCACTATCATGCGATGACACGAAGAATGACGAAGGCCAAAGCCCGAACAAAGGATCGAAGGCCATGATGATTAGAGGCCCATTCATGCACATCCACCCTCCAATGAAGCCCAAAAGACAAAGCCCACAAGATAAGATCGAGATACTTCGGGGCTAAGCAAAGGAAAGAGATATTTAAGGAAGGATTTTCCATCCTATCCTTCTCCTCGAAGAAATCTCGAAGATAACGACGTCTAAAGGGGTGCAATCGTGAAAGACATAAATTATAGAAGACTCTAGGAGACTTGGGGAGAAAGTTGAGCACCAGCCGGCGAAGGAAAGACCCAGGCCGGCCGGCCTAGGCTCATTGGGCCGGTCGGCCCAGCCTGTTTTTAGGTCGGTTCGACCTCCCCTTTGACCGAGGGTTCCCTGAGGCTATTTAAAGACCCCTCCCCAAGGTTCACGCAGAGATCAATTCGGGAGACAACGTCAAGGAGCAGAGAAGATAGAGGGACACCTCTCGGAGAGCCGAGGGTCGTTCTAGTTGTCTAGGGTTCGCCCTAGCCGACGTGGGAACCTTGCAAGGAAGACAACATCGGAGTTCTAGAGCTAGGATCATCAAGATCAAGGTAGGGCCCCAGTTGTGATCTTGTGATGTACAATCATTCATGGTGAAGTTATTTGTGTTTCTGAATGTTTAGCGACTATGTTCTCCTCTTTCGATTTCGTTCTTTTCTTTGGGTTCGCTTCATCCTAGATCTATTATCGAGATAGATCACTTGGCATGATCTTGTAGTCATGGTGGCTAGAGGTTCATGGCGGAACTACCAAAGGGGGTTCGACTTGCTTCAGGGTATCCCGTTGAAAGGGGTGGCGTCGTGACAGGCCGTTGCCACTTAGTAGGTTGGGTATCGAGGGATCGGATTGGAGATTTTGGGGTTAAAGAGGCTTTTCATTGAGATTCACATCTATCTTACTTCACTTTATCTAGCTGGAAATACAACATATGCATGATCTAGGTGATCTAGATTGGTTATCTCTAACTTTCTCTTGCTACCTTCGGTGTTTGTCGTATTTTTAATAGATTAGATTTGTTTTCACCATCTCACACAAAGGAATCTCTACGCTAGTAGATTGTTTCTTGTTTCTTTGGTTTCGTGGATTGATAAACCTTGGGGGAATACTCTAAGGGAAAAGCTACACGAAACCGTGCGCTTGCGGTATATAAATTGGGGGCGCTAAGGAGCGTCAACAAGCTTTTCTGGCGCCGTTGCCGGGGAACCATTGATTTAAGATCCAATCTTACTTGCATTCGTAAATATTTCTTTTTCTTGATTTTTCTTTTTGACCTTTTTAGATCTGTTATTTTTCTGAGCTAGCTAAAAAAACGGATCTATTCCACGAAAATCAATCTAATCTAGAGTTTTCTTTATTTTGCTTTATTTTTATTTTATGTTTTAGATCTTGTATATTCATCTTTTAGATCTCGTATATATTTTTTCTTTTTCACTAACCCCTAACAGGAGATGGATGGGAGCCTCTCCAACAAACCAGATAATTTTGTGGATGATCCAGAAAAAATTTACAGGCAAAGGAGACGAGAAGCACGATCAAAGAAGCTAGAACTAGTAGATCCAAAAGTTGAAGCCGACGATTCATCGTCTTCACCTCAAGCAACTCCACCAACAAGTCCAAAGGAGGCGCCACTTCACCAAGGGATGGCGCTACCGGAACCGGAGCGTACGATCGGAGAGCTATGCACTCCGGACGTTCGGGACTTGCCGATCCAAAATCTCGACAACATCGGAGTTCCGTTCGAGATCAAGACTTCAATCATAAGGATGGTGCAAAGCTTGCCCTTCACTGGAAAAGAAGACGTTAATCTACATCTTCAAGCGTTCCTCCAACTATGCCGCACCTTCGACATGCAAGGGATGACTCAAGATCAAATAAGGGAGAGGCTCTTTCCGTTCTCTCTACTTGGGAGAGCGCTGCAATGGTTTCATTCTCTACCACCGCACACGGTGCAAAATTGGGAGTCCTTGATGAAAGAGTTCATGACGGGGTTCTACTCGCCGGGCAAGACCCAGATTCTGCGCAACAAGATTGCAACATTCGCGCAAGCCCCGACGAAGACTATTGCGGAAGCCTATGAGCGCTTCAACGACTACATCCGCGCCGTACCTCATCACAAGTTCTCAAGGGAGGATGTGGTCCAGAAGTTCTATCAAGGCCTCACTACTGCATCAAGGGGGATCATTGACGCATCGGCCGGAGGTTCTATCATTGAGCTCACGCCTACTCAAGTTTTCAAGCTATTCAAGAAGGTGGCGGACAATGACGCATGGGCATCATCGGGGCGCCTACAACCACTCCAAGCCGTGGGCGCCGCGAAGAGTGTATTACAAGTGGAACGCGAAGAAGTGCTAGAAGGGAAGATCGACTCGCTCATGAGAAGGTTGGAGAAGATGGAAGTGGAAAAGAGAGAAGCCCAAGCTATTGATTTAAAGGCGGCCGAAGCAAGGTCTACATGTGAAGAATGTGGAGAGTACGGCCATGTACAAAAGAATTGCCCAGAGGAAGCCAAGATGCTCGACTACATGAAGAAGGGAGAATGGATTCCGCCGACCAATTTCCGCTACGGGCAAGGTAGACCCCAATTTAATGCAAGCTCTTCCATTCAAAACTCGGTGCCTCTTCGTATACAATTGAAGGAGTTCATGGAGGAGCAAGGCAAGATCAACAAGGACACCGTCACCAAGTTCAAGGCTATGGACAAGATTTTGGAGAATATTGATGGCAAGGTGACGGAGGTCGGGAGCTCTAACCTTCAAGTACTCAACATGATGAAGATGCTAGAAACACAAGTAGCCCAGCTCGCCGGACGCCTATCTAGCAATGAAGGAAAATTGCCCGGGCAACCTCAAAGTCCGGAGACGGCTAAGGCAATTCAAACTCGCTCGGGAAAGGAGACCGAAGAACCCGAACATGCAGCGGGAGCAAGGAAGCATAAGCCAAGAGTTGAAGTGGAGACCATCATCAAGGGGAAGGCACCTACTCCTATGCCAGAGATAGTCACCGATGAGCCGGAGTTTGAGCTAGATGATATAGACACCAAGATCCTACCGCCAAGGCCACGATACCGCAAAGGTAAACATGAAGATGTGCAATTCAACAAATTTGTTGACATGGTACGCAGGTTGAGCATCAATATGCCGCTCTTGGACGCTCTACAAGTTCCGACGTATTCTCGCTACTTCAAAGACATCATGGGAAACAAGCGCGAGATACCGCCAAGCACTGTCAAGCTAACCGAGGAATGTAGTGCGGCAATCGCTAATGAAGCTCCTGAAAAGAAGAGGGACCCCGAATGTCCTACCATCCCGTGTTCCATTGGATCTCTTATGTTCGAAAGTGCACTTTGTGACCTCGGTGCAAGTGTGAGCGTCATGCCAAAGAATGTGTTCGAGAAGCTATGCTTACCGGAGCCGGAGCCCACCGCCATGTGCCTAGAGTTAGCGCACAATTCCGTTCGCTATCCTTTGGGAATTGCCGAAGACGTGCCCGTAAAGATTGGAGAACACTTAGTCCCCGTTGACTTTGTGATTCTTGATATGGGAGAAGGAAGCAAGGCGCCTCTCATACTTGGGAGGCCTTTCCTCAAGACCGCAAGGGCAAACATCGACGTTGGCAAGGGGGAGATAAAGTTCGACATCAATGGCACCACAAGCGAATTCAAGTTTCGTCCACGCCTCGAGGTATGCAACATGATCAATGTCAAATATGTTCCGCCTCACCGCCATGTCACAGAGGAGAAGCCAAAGAAAGAAGAGGAGCCGAACAAGAAGGAAGCGAAGAAGGAGATAGAAGTCGTCGCGTCCATCGCGACAAAGAAGATCGTTGCACCCGTCAAGAAGAAAGCTAAAAGCCCACCTGTGAAGACCAAAAAGAAGACTAACGTAGAAGACAAACCTGCACCAAGGATTGTGCGGAAGTGGGTACCCAAGACTACAGCGCCATCACCGAGCGTTGGTCCGAAGTGAAGAAGAAGAAAGTCTAGCTATAGACTATAAACGAAGCGCTTTGCGGGAGGCAACCCGTTCGTCGAGTCAAGAATAAAGCTGCTGGGAGTTCAACCCGTTCGTCGAGTCAAGAATAAGCTGCCGGGAGGATAACCCGCGAAAGGTTTAGGTAAGTGAGTCGAGAATTTTGCTACGCAAGAACATGATATACTTTTTGAACAATTGGGAGTTCGGTCAAACAATTCGATTTGGATTTTATTCGCTCAATCATTTCGATGTTGTTTCTTATTTTAAACCAATGACATGAGCCATCCTATGATTTATTTGCCTCTTCTTGAGAAAGCCACATCCAAAATTCCATACCTATTTTTGGCGACCGTCCTGTCCATGACGGCCGGACCAAGTTGACAAAACACACGAGTAGAGCCGCGCTATGTTTGTATTACTTAAATTCTTGATGCGTAGGTTCGCACAAACATAGAGAGAATTTTCAGTTTCATTACCATAGGACTAGAATTTTCCTAACCTTGATTATTCTCTTTTTCAAAATTCTCTCTCTCATTTTGGCAAAAATTAGAACCTAAACCCAAGACCCACGGTTGAATTCGAGATTGTTCGCTATCAATTCATGAAAGTGAACGGTTCCGGTGCAACCAAAATTAATGTAGTCGGGAAATATTTTTCGACTTACAAATGTAAAGATGTTTCAATTCCCCTCTAATTATTCATTTAAACTAATTGCATGCTTTGAGTCAATTCTGAAATTTCGAAGTTAGAGGAGGATTAAACATCTAATCATGATTTGGAAAGGGTTTATGTGCTTGATTAACACCCATTGATCAAAGTGAGTTCACGGGAAAGAGTTGTGCTCTCTACCTACCACCACATGCAAATAATTCAAAGGAGGGAGCAGCCATGCATGGGAAGGACAAGTCATTTTCAGCTAAGATGGCACCATGTGATGAATGATTAAGCACAAGGTGAATGACACAAAGTGGAGAAATAATGTTGCAAGTGGACATCAAAGGCAAAGAAGGAGTGGTTCACATGATTTGGGCGGTGCAAAGCATACAAGATGTACTAGACAGAAGCAAATAATTGCACCACGAAGCCACCAGAGAAAATTGAAGTGGAGAAGAGGGAAAAACACCCTAGGCCGGCCGGCCCCAAGGCCCTAGGCCGGCCGGCCTGGCGTTTATTTAACCCCTCTGGTGCTCCCCTTTGGCAGGTATACTCCTCACTCATTTCCTTGCTTATGTTCTTCAAGTTCTTTGCCCAGAAACATCAGTTAGAGCCCCGAAAAATTCGTCCACCAAAATCTATTCCAAAAATCTCAGAAAATTCACCGCAATTCCTAGTTTGTTCCACTCTTTGATATATTGTTCTTTCGCCTGCAAGAAACCCCCGGTGTGTTTGTTTTTGAGTGTGTGCAGCAAGGAGTCACCATGAGTGGCCTCATGAAGTTCATCGCCGGGAGGAGAAGGACGCGTTCATCAACATCCGACGCATCGGCAAGTTCTTCGCGGAGGCACTCGGTCTCCGAGTCTCCGCGGAGCATGGAGGAAGACAACCCCGCACCGAGGAGCGACATGTTGCTCCTTGGTGGGATGAGAGACCCGAGAAGCTCCTCCATGAGATTCACCGAAGGGATGCCACCTCCTCCACGGCGTTCGACAAGGTCATCCGCACCACCACCATACAAGCCCAAGAATTCAGAATATGGGTTTATTATCTTGTCGAAGGAAGAAGAAGAAAGGCTCAAGTTCATGAAGGGAAGACTACGAGCAAATTATGATTTTGATGATGAAGCATTGGTGAAGCTGGGATTTCATCATGACATTTATGAGCTATTGGGGAACATCGGTTGGAAGTTATTTTCCGATGGTGTCACGGTTGATATGCAAGAAGAAGTGGCTCTTGAGATGTTCATGACATTAGAAAAATCAACGGAAGTGGTGGATGATGAAGAAGTTCCATGTCTGAAATTTAGGCTCAAGAATGAAGAGAAAGTAATCACCTATGGTGAAATAGGAAACTTGCTCGGATTTAAAAGTAATGCATATGAAATGGTTCAAGTTGAAGATGGAGAGCTTGATGAATTTTGGACAAAAATAGCAAAAGATGTCAACCGCCAAAGAAAGAATATAAGTAATGTTACCCTCCAAATATTCCACTCTTGGTTGAGCAAGAGAATTCTCGGGAGGATGAGAGAATCGAAGGTCACCGACCAAGAATTAAATTGGATTTATGCTGCATTGGTGAAGAAACAAGTAATTGATCCCACCAACATCATGGTTGAAAGGTGGCTTTGTGAAGCATCATCCGGCACAGGAGAAGTTGGTTCGGGATGTTATCTCACAATGATAGCCCGAGCAATGAATCCGAGGTTACGAGTGATCCAAAAATTTTATGTCCCGGGAAGAGATATTGTGATTGATCATTTGATGCAAGGCCATTATATCGGAGGAGATGAAAAGAAGGGATTTACTATTTCTGAGATGGATATTTCCCTCCCAGATCAAAGGCTGAAATTATTTGCAAGAGGGAGGACTGATTGGCGAGTTGAAAATATTGGAAAAAAGATGAAGAAATCAAAAGAGGAAGGTTAATTGAAGGGACATTGGCATCGGTAGAACAAGATGGAACTGTAGGAATCGCATATCAAATGGGACTTCTAGGCCTGGCGCCACCAGAACAATTTAATGGAGGAGCATTTCAGCAGTATTATGATCAAGGATACAACGCAAGAGCCAATCAAGGAGATTGATCAACGGCATGACCATGAATAAAATGCTCGCACGTGTGGTTTGGATTTTCTATTTCTTTTCATTTAATTTCAGCATGTGTGCAAGCTTGTGTGTGCGTAGCAATTTTCTGTTTTATTTATTTCAGCATGTGTGCAATTTGTTTTATTTTGTCTTCATCACCATGATAAATAAATGCATCACCTACGCTTTAATGTTATGTGTAGTAATGATGATAGAAAGTTTGTGCCATGTTAAAATATGATGATCGTTGCCGCTTTGTCTACTTTCGTGTGCTTGGTTTATGCATGATTAAACTAATGCTCTCTCTTACATGATCTGAAAATTAATTAAATGCCGGCTAATTTAATTGTGGAGGTTATGATAAATTAAGACCCATATCTTTTACTCTTGCTCTCTTACTTAAGCTTGTCAAGGAAAATTTAATTTGGATTTAATTTTGAGCTAACCTTGTCAATGATACCTTTTGCAATTGCTCTACCCTTCTACAAGCCTAAATGATATATCATAACAAACTATAGAGCAAGAATTATTTTCAAGTGAATTAATTCAGGATTTATCTTCTTTGGTACGAGACTAAGAAGCTGACCATTCCGTATTTTTGCGTACCTCTCTTTTGCTAGCCATTCTATCCATGCATTGTGAGTTTCTATACCGGGAACATCGCAAACCTCGCTGGATATCCACCCTTAACCAAAAAACATCTTTTTGTGAAACACCTCCTTGACCACAACCTATATATTGAGTATATATTTATTTCGACGGCAAAACAGTAGAATCAAGAGCAAAATTCAGTAAAACATAAGCTTGGGAAGCATCAAAGAGTTCGCAGAAGAAAAATCCGAAGAAGTGGAGGCCTACAGGCAGTAGGCCGGCCGGCTCAACACCCCTAGGCCGGCCGGCCTGCCCCTTTTCCTCCTCTGTTGGCTTCAATCTTTCACGAGGAGATGCTCCCTTGAATTCCAAAGTTATGTCCAGAGAATTGATAAAAGTTTTGTGCACTCACTCCGTCAAGTTATCATCACTTCATTGCTTGAGGACAAGCAAACGTTCAAGCATGGGGGGAGGTGGAGTAAGTGCATTGTGTTGCCAATGGCTCTGAGGAGCAAAAAGAAAGAAAGAAAAAAAAGAGGAAGAGAAAAAAGAAAAAAAAGAATGATGATGAAAAGCTCCTCGGTTCCTTTAGCTTCATTAAACTCCAAGTACTTTGAAGATTATTCTATACTCAATTATTCCAACCATGTGCAATCCGATAACAAGGACTTCAGTCGTGCCTTGGGATCAACCGTTGTCATTTGCACATGTCCACCATCTAAAGTGTGTGTTCCATTCTCTCCCTCTCCACAAAGAAATTATTTTCCAATGGTCTTTTTGACGAGTCTCGGTAAATCCATAAGAAGTATTTCTTGTTTTGATAATATCTTGATTATAACATCTTTTGTTAGGACTAACCTTTCCAGAGCTCTAGATAAAGCCTCACACATACATATGAGAGAAAGAAAGGAGAGAGTTCTAGCAAGATTGAGAGACAAGATGAGCTGAGAGTTTCCATGAGCAAATTGCAATGAGGTTTGAATTATTGATCTTGGTTTAGCATTACTTATGGAACTTACTTTCTTAATTCTGAGACTTGTTTAATTTTGAGAGCATGTGCTTAATAATTGTGGGGAAGCATTCAACTTGTATCTACCTTCCACGTTGAAAAAGCTGGTTACAACTTGAATTATTAATTGCAAAATATTTTTTGGGGAGCATTGTGTTTTCTCGTGTATGATCAAGTGCAGGGATTGGACACTGAAAGGCAGCGCTGATTTTTAGCAAAGACTTACTCGAGGACGAGCAAGGTTTAAGCATAGGGGGAATGTTGGCGCTCCTTAAGTATCCATTTTATCCCCTGTTTAACTTTGATAATGGCATGAATTTAATATCAGAATCACTAACCATCCTAACCTCGGCCCAATTATTGGTCGTTTTCGCGTTTGCACATTTATTTTGGAGGTACTTCATTTTTGTAGGTTTTTGACCAATTTTGGAGCATGAAATGGCGAGGCCCACGATCATGCGATGACACGAAGAATGACGAAGGCCAAAGCCCGAACAAAGGATCGAAGGCCATGATGATTAGAGGCCCATTCATGCACATCCACCCTCCAATGAAGCCCAAAAGACAAAGCCCACAAGATAAGATCGAGATACTTCGGGGCTAAGCAAAGTAAAGAGATATTTAAGGAAGGATTTTCCATCCTATCCTTCTCCTCGAAGAAATCTCGAAGATAACGACGTCTAAAGGGGTGCAATCGTGAAAGACATAAATTCTAGAAGACTCCAGGAGACTTGGGGAGAAAGTTGAGCACCAGCCGGCAAAGGAAAGACCCAGGCCGGCTGGCCTAGGCTCATTGGGCCGGCCGGCCCAGCCTGTTTTTAGGTTGGTTCGACCTCCCCTTTGACCGAGGGTTCCCTGAGGCTATTTAAAGACCCCTCCCCATGGTTCACGCAGAGATCAATTCGGGAGACGACGTCAAGGAGCAGAGAAGATAGAGGGACACCTCTCGGAGAGCCGAGGGTCGTGCTAGTTGTCTAGGGTTCACCCTAGCCGACGTGGGAACCTTGCAAGGAAGACCACGTCGGAGTTCTGGAGCTAGGATCATCAAGATCAAGGTAGGGCCCCGGTTGTGATCTTGTGATGTACAATCATTCATGGTGAAGTTATTTGTGTTTCCGAATGTTTAGCGACCATGTTCTCCTCTTTCGATTTCGTTCTTTTCTTTGGGTTCGCTTCATCCTAGATCTATTATCGAGATAGATCACTTGGCATGATCTTGTAGTCATGGTGGCTAGAGGTTCATGGCGGAACTACCAAAGGGGGTTCGACTTGCTTCAGGGTATCCCGTTGAAAGGGGTGGCGTCGTGACAGGCCGTTACCACTTAGTAGGTTGGGTATCGAGGGATCGGATTGGAGATTTTGGGGTTAAAGAGGCTTTTCATTGAGATTCACATCTATCTTACTTCACTTTATCTAGCTGGAACTACAACATATGCATGATCTAGGTGATCTAGATTGGTTATCTCTAACTTTCTCTTGCTACCTTCGGTGTTTGTCGTGTTTTTAATAGATTAGATTCGTTTTCACCATCTCACACAAAGGAATCTCTATGCTAGTAGATTGTTTCTTGTTTCTTTGGTTCCGTGGATTGATAAACCTTGGGGGAATACTCTAAGGGAAAAGCTATACGAAACCGTGTGCTTGCGGTATATAAATCGGGGGCGCTAAGGAGCGTCAACACTATGGCATCAGCGTCTCGGTCATCCCGGTCATGAAGTTTTGGCCAAAGTAGCATCCGCAGTTCCTTTTTGTAATAATCATGAAGTTTTGTCCAAAGTAGCATCCGCGGTTCTTTTTTGTAATAAAGAACTTAGCTCCATATGTCATGCTTGTCAGCTAGGGCATCATACTCGTCTTCCGTTTTAGTCGTCAACATCTCTGCATCCAATAATTTTGATCTTTTACACTGTGATTTGTGGACATCTCCTATTACCAGTGTTTCAATATTCAAATATTACTTGCTCATACTTGACGATTGTTCTCATTACTTCTAGACGTTCCCCCTGCGCTTCAATTCTGACACCTTTACTACTTTGGCTAACTTCTTCTCATATGTGCGTACTCAGTTTGGTGCTACTGTGAAGGCCGTCTAGTGCGACAATGGTCGGGAGTTTGACAACTCCAGCACCCGCACGTTCTTCCTCACCCACGACACACACCTATGCATGTCCTGCCCGTACACGTCACCTCAGAACGGTCGAGCTGAGCGCATCATTTACACCTTCAACAATGTTGTGCGCTCCCTGCTGTTCCAGGCGACTATGCCCCCCTCCTATTGGGTCAAAGATTTGCACGCTGCTATCCATCTGCTGAATATCTTTCGAACCAAAACACTTGCTTCCTCTATGACTCACTTCGCTTTGTTTGGCGTTCCACCCTCCTACGATCACCTTCATGTTTTCGGTTGTGAATGTTATCCCAACCGTTCCTCCACCGCCGCGCACAAACTCGCTCACACTCCACTTTGTGCGTCTTCCTCGGCTATTCAGCACACCATAAAGGGTACCGCTGCCTTGACCTTCAGTCTAACTGGGTCATTATCTCACGACACGTGGTTTCTGACAAAACCTCGTTTCCGTTTTCCCGGCAATTTTCGCCACTCGGTTCTGTGGACTTTGAGTTTCTTGTGGATGCATCTGACCCTGTACCGGTTCCTATTGGTCCAGTACATTCTTCTTTACCTGCAGGAACCCCCCTGGTGATCTCGCACAGCCACGTGTAGCTGTCTCCTCCGCACAGCCATGTGTGGCTGCCTCTTCGGCACAGCAATGTTCGGCCGTCCTTGGCAATTCCTCCACAGCGCTGGACGTCGTCCAGCCGCCACTGGCCCCTGCCTGATCTGAGCGCTCCGTACAGCGCTCGACCAGGCCCTCAGCCAGCATCGCTGGATCGGCCCTCCTGCTGGATCGACCAACCCTACAGCCAGCGCTTGCAGGCTCTCCTGGAGGCGTTGCTGGCTCCCCTGTAGGTCCGGCTGGCTTGCCCAGCTCCCCTGCCGGGCCCTCGGACGTCTACAACAGCCCTCCTAGCGCTCTTGCTGCTCCCCTCAGTGCTGGTGGGCAGAAGGTGCATCCGGCTCATCATCGACCCCTTCGCGACTACGTCCACGTCTACACTTGCCGAGCGGTCCATGCGCCGACCCGGACCACTCCTCGGGGCGCTCCTCTCCAAGCTGCGCCTTGTCCGCTTCCACCGGGCGCTCTTCCTGTGCCTCCCATGTCCAACCAACATGGCATGGTCACGCGCGGGAAGAGCGAGTTTCGACTACCGGCACTGTACGGTGCCGCTGTCACCTATTCCTCGGACCTACCGAGGCGGCCTTGCTGATCCAAATTGGCGAGGTGCTATGCAGGAGGAGGTCGATGCCCTCTTGGCCAACGGCATGTGGGATCTCGTCCCACGACCACCTCGGGACAACATTGTGACTAGCAAATGGGTTTTCAAGCACAAGTGAGGCAGATGGATCTCTTGAGCGCTACAAGGCGCGCTGGGTGTTGCGCGGTTCCACACAGCACCTCTGCATTGACTTCTCTGAGACTTTCAGTCCTGTCATCAAGCCAGCCACCATCCGTACTGTGCTCTCTTTGGCCTGCTCATCAGCTTGATGTTAAGAACGCCTTCCTCCATGGTACTCTGTCTGAGACGATCTACTATGCCCAGCCTTCAGGTTTTGAGGACTCCGCTCATCCTGATTATGTGTGCCAGCTTAATCGTTTTCTCTTTATGGACTCAAGCAGGCTCCTCGTGCTTGGTACAGTTGGTTCACCACATACTTGTTGCAACTTAGTTTTGTAGAGGCCAAGACCGACACGTCACTTTTCGTCTATCATCGTGGCAGTGACACAGTTTACCTGCCGCAATATGTGGATGATATTGTGCTCACCGCCTCCTCAGCTGGTCTACTTCGCCGTACCATTGATGCACTTCAACGGGAATTCTCTATGAAGGATCTTGGTGAACTTCATCATTTTCTGGGCATGCATGTGCAGCGTTCTGGTGGTGATTTTAAAAAGAAGTATATGTTGGAGATTCTTGATCGAGCTGGTATGTCTGATTGTAAGCCCTGCTCTACTTTGGTTGACACCCATCCTAAGCTGTCCGCAGTTGAAGGTGCTCCTGTGGCCGATCTGACCGATTTTCGCAGCCTTGCCGGAGCTCTGCAGCATCTCACTTTCACCAGGCCAGATATTGCTTATGCTGTTCAGCAGGTCTGTCTTCACATGCACGACCCGCGTGAACCGCATCTTGCTGCTCTCAAGAGGATTCTCCGCTACATCAGAGGCACATTACATATCTGGGTCTCCTTCTACGGCCATCTGCTCAGTCCGATCTCCTGGTTTATTCATATGCTGATTGGGCTGGTTGTCCAGACACTCGCAAGTCCACCTCTAGCTACGCAGTATTTCTGGGTGACAATCTCATCTCTCGGTCCTCCAAGCGTCAGCACGCTGTTTCTCGCTCGAGCGCCGAGGCTGAGTATCGAGCTGTGGCCGATGCCGTCGCAGAGGCTTCCTGGTTGCGCCAACTTCTTGTTGAGCTGAACGTTCCTTTGCGCCGCATGGACCTGATTTATTGTGACAACATCAACACAGTTTATGTCTTCAAACCCTGTTCAGCATCAACGCACCGAACATGTGGAGATTGATCTACACTTTGTCTGGGAGCGTGTTGCTACTGGTGACGTCCGCGTTCTACATGTTCCTACCAGTTCTCAGTATGCTAACATCTTCACCAAAGGCCTGCCTTCTTCTGTCTTCACGGAGTTCAGGTCCAGTCTGAATGTTTAGGCTGCCGATGATCAGACTGCGGGGTCATGTTAGATTATGTGCTGTGTGCGTGATGGGCCTGGCGTCCAGGTCCATGGCTGGCTCCTTGCCATGCCTAGATGATTAGGATAGGCAGGTTGTCCCCTGATTGGTTGTGATTCTATAAACCTCTCTCATGGCTGCCTATATATGTACATGTATTGTATACCCTAATCAATCTACTAATTGCACGCAATCCCAATTGCTCTCAATTAAACTATTATATTCTATTTGTAAAAGCTAAGTGAGTATTTCTGTGATAATTTTCTCCATACCAGTTCTATATGTCTGATCTAAATACCTTAAGCAAAATTGTTAGTTAAGAGAAAGCCAAGCTTCTCACGGTCAACCGGTTAAAGCATTGAACTTTAGCCCGTCCCAACCTAGGTTCGAAATACATTGCCTTCTTAGAACAAAACCCGGGGGAGTCTCTCCCATGTGGTGGAATTTTTCTTTTAGTTTAAAGAAGAGAAAATTCCTTATTTAACACTGAAAAAATGATCCATTCCTTTCTTCTTCGTCAAAAATTATTCGTTCTCTATTTGACACCTACAATATTTTTCATTTCCTATTTGACATCTCCGTTGGTTCTGTTAGTCTCTACCGTGAATTACCCGATACGAACAAATTGACAAGACAAAATTACCCTTGAACCCCCCACCACCGAGTTGGTGAGCCCGACTCCTTCCTCTCGTTCTCCCCTCCGCCAACCCTAGCAGTGGCGGTGCCTAGGATTTTTCCACCAGCGGCGGCTGCAAACGTCACTGATGGAAGGGGATAAGGCAGATCCGGAGGGGAGTGCGCCGCCTGTGGCAGGCGTGTCGTTTCGGCCGGCCGTGCACCGGTCCACGTGAAGCGACTGTGACGTTGGGCGCGGCGGCGAGCTTGACACCGACGGCTAGCCCCCCATCCGTGGCATAGAAGCTGAAGGCGAAGCGGGCTGATGGGGAGGGCCAGGCGGCGCTGGCAGCGGCTTGCAGGGAGGAGCCCGAGGTGATGTTTGTGGTCTGCGCGCCTGACAGGGGCAGAGAGGAAAGTAGCAGCGGCAGCAGATGCTGGATGGGTTTAGAAGCCATGGCGTCTATAAATCTACCATGGATATTTCTATGGCGAAGCTAGATATCTACGAAGAGGTAGCTGCTGGCTTCCCAGTTCCAGTGTTGATGATGTAGATGATCTTTTTGACGGGGATTTGGGGTTCTGTTGTGTTGTTAGTCCAAGAGTTTTCCAGTGCAGCAAGTCCAAGTCCAAGCTGAATCATTCACGCAATTGAACTGCTTCTGCATCTCTAGCAGCTTGGACTTTTAATAATCTAAGTGAAGTTTTCTGTAATGCTTTCGACATCACCAATTTCTCTTTTCCAGCTTAAGCAAAATGGTTATAAATGATGCAAATAAATTGCAGCAAATTTATTATGGATGATGCAAAAATAGTGGTGCAGAAAATATATTGTGAAAAGAAAATAAGCAAAAAATCCGTGCACCAATAAAACTAAGTTGCTGTATAGGTGCACTAGGTAGGCTACATTGTTGTACAGGTCAATATGAGGGGCAAATACGTCTTTTCAGTTGGTATTTAACACCCGCAGCCAAATTTAGCCAAATTTAACAGCGGTGTCCCTTTAAGAATGAAAAATGAAGTGGGTGTTTAGGAACGGAAAATTTTTGTCAAATAAGCAATTTTCCATTTAAAGAAAGATCCGGCTCCACAAACTCCTGAGAAAACATGGCTACATGAAATTTGGCAATTTACACATCAAGGAAAAGAGGAAAAGTTCCTATCTTCTTGACTACTCTTGCAAATTTACAATGTCTAACAGATCAATTTCCCAATCGATAGGTTGCTAAAGAAGCTGGTATTGCAATGGAGTACAAATTGGAGAAAAGGGTGGAAGCTGTTAGAGGTGTTCGACGTTTGACAAAGCTTGACATGAAGCTCAATGATGTTCTTCCAAAAATAAAAGTTGACCCCGAGACCTACACAGTTACTGCTGATGGAGAGGTTTTGACATGCCAACCAGCACCCACAGTACCACTCTCTCGGAATTACTTCCTATTCTAGACTATCACTGCATCAGCAATATTTTTTCATGATGTACATTAGGGTCTCTCAATTGTGGCCAGAAACGGATCCTATGAAATAAATGGACTCTTTGTACCCAGTCCTGTAAATTATTAGGGTTGGTCCTATGGAGGAGCTGGTATCGTAAATAGAAGCAGATCCTAGCAATATATATAGTATAAAATCTGGAACACCAATTCTCTGGTGCAAGAACCATTAAGCTTTCATGTAGTGCGTCCCATGCATAGGTTTAGCATATGATCTGAAACACTGGAAACAGTGTAACATAAAAGCATTTATGGATCTAAGGACCATGTACGTGCATGCCTTAAGGAAGCAAAACATTATTGGAGATGCTTCAGCAGTTGTTTGACATCAAGAGGTGGAACTGGTTTTGATTTATTTAGGGTAAACAGATGTACACTTCATTTGTATTATTACCTATTTTCTTGTTGCCGTGCTTAATAATTTTGGTCAATGAACAAAACTGCCTGTAGCAAATTTTTCTTTATACAAACATAGTCAGCATTTCATTGAATTTTTCTTTATAAATAGTCAGTCACTCTGTTGGAAACAAACTTGTACCGCTTTATGTCACGTATAGTTTATTGGTACCTCGAATTTTCGACTGAGCCTACTTGGCGGTACAAATTCTGTTCTATATGCGCGTGAGTATCATCTTTTTAGTTATGGTTCCAAACATTATCCGGAAGTTTTAAATGTATTGAGACTGGCGATTGCAGTTCATTTTCTCCATAGCGGATCCATTGACATTCTTTTCCACTGTTTTGCTAAATAATAATTGCAAATTGCAATATGGAAAAGAGAAATTGAGCATGATTTCATGACATTTATAGAGTAGACGAAAGGTCATTAGGTTTACTGTTAGTGGTCAAGTGCAGAAACATGAACACGTATAGAAAAGAAAAGAAAGAAGACTAAGCACAAAAAGTATCAACCGTTGCTACTTGCTAGGGACTATTTGGTTAGGCATTTGTTTGGTTGATGCCACAACTATGCGAGGCACAATTTGTCAGGCATTTGTTTGGTTCATGCCTCAAACAGCAGAAGCGATGAGATGGAGAGGGGAGGGGGCGATAGGTAAGTGTGGTATTTAAAAACCTTGTGGCTGCAGACACTACATATAATCCCAGTTCTTATTTTACTCAATTGTTTCTTCAGTGATCAACTATCATATTTATGTCCTTAAAGCAAGTAAAGGCTCGGGAAATTGGATGATTGATTGAAGAGAGTACAGGGTACGATCATGTAAGGTTTATAGAATACACCCAATCAACGGAGATCCTTGCCTAATACATGTCAATCTACCATAAAACCCACGGCAACCTTGGCCAATAGGTCGGTGCCCAAAGCCCAAAGGGCTAGCCCAATCTACCACGCTAACACCTCCCGCAGTCTGATCGTCAGCCACTGTGCACATTCAGACTGGACCGAAACTTCGTGAACACCGAAGAAGGGAGGCCCTTGGTGAAGATATCTGCATACTGAGACGAAATCGGAACATGCAGAACCTTCAGATCACCGACGGCAACCCGCTCACGGACAAAGTGAATATCAATCTTGATGTGCTTGGTGTGCTGATGCTGGACTGGATTGGAGGACATGTAGACTGCACTGATGTTGTCGCAGTATACCAGTGTGGCGCGAAGGAGAGGTGCGTGTAGCTCCTGAAGGAGTTGGCGCAGCCAGGTGACCTCGGCGACACCATTAGCCACTGCTCGATACTCGGCTTCAGCACTTGATCAGGAGACGGTGTTCTGACGCTTTGAGAACTAGGAGATGAGATTGTCCCCAAGAAACACAGCATAGCCCGAGGTGGACTTGCGCGTATCCAAATAGCCGGCCCAGACAGCATCAGTGCAGACCTGGATCAGTTGAAGAAGACTGTCGCAGTAGAAGACCAAGGTGAAGAATGCCTCAAACATAGCAGAGAATCCGTTTGAGAGCTGCAAGGTGAGGCTCCCTAGGGTCGTGCATGTGAAGACAAACCTGCTGCACAGCGTAAGCGATATTCGGCCATGTGAACGTCAAGTACTGTAGAGCACCATCAACTATGGCCACCATAGGATTAGTATCAACTGGAGTATAACACAGCTTGCACTTTGCCATCCCAGCACGATCAAGGATCTCCAGCATATACTCTTTCTAAGAGAGAAGACCATCACCACAATGCTAAACATGCATACCGAAGGAAGTGATGCAGTTCACCGAGGTCCTTCAAGAGAACTCCTGCTAAAGAGCTGAAATAATCCGCCAAAGATCTAGGGACGAAGTAGTGAGGACAATGTCATCAACATATAGCAACAAATAAGCTGTGTTCAGTCCACGCTAGTAAACAAAGAGGGAAGTGTCCGACTTGGCTTCCAGAAATCCAGGAGAGAGTAGGTGCATGGCAAACCGACTGTACCAAGCCCGAGGAGCCTGCTTCAACCCATATAAGGATTTGTTCAGACGACAAACGAAGTCCAGATGGGTGGGATCCTCAATACCAGACGACTGCATGCAATATAGTGTCTCAATCAGTGTGCCATGCAGGAAGGCATTCTTAACATCAAGCTGGTGAACATGCCAACGATGAGAGAGAGCCATAGAGAGCAATGTGTGAACAGTAGCCAGCTTCACCACAGGACTGAAAGTTTTCGAGAAGTCCATACCAGGCCACTGGGAAAAATCACGAAGAACCCTGTGTGCCTTGTACCGCTCAAGAGATTCATCCGCCTGGAACTTGTGCTTGAAGATCCACTTCTCAGTAATAATATTGGCCCCGGCAGGACGAGGCACAAGATCCCAAGTGTGATTCTACAACAGAGCCTCAAGTTCCTCCACCATAGCCGCTCGCCAATTAGGATCGGCCAGAGCGCTACGGTAGGTCTTCGGGATGGGAGACAGAGAGACATTCAATAGCGCGACGCGCGTTGCCATGATGTGCTCGTTGCTCATTGTAGGAACAGCCACAGCGCCCTTGGACAAGGAGGTGGGCTGTCAGGAGCAGGAGCGGGAGCGGGAGCATGATAGTGTGGGCAGCGCGAGTACACCTTGGTGATCTCGTGCGTCAGAGGGATGAACTCGGGGGGCCGCAGCCAGGGGTGGGAACCCAGGCGGCGGACCATGGGGCACGCGGGGTGCAGTAGTGGTCGAGGTAAGAGTGTCGACGATGTCGAAAGGGGCCGTGCATGGCGTGAGAGGTGGGGTACTTGGCGCGCGCCGCGTAGGCGGGACAGAGAGCGCGCGTACCGGTGACCCGGATGGTGAGGCCATGTGTGGCGCTGGCGAGTCCGGCCAGGACTCCAGTGGGGCCGCGCATGGTGCGGCGGTCGGGGTACTCGGCGCGCGCCGCCCAGGCGGGACGTAGAGCACGCGCACCGTGGACCTAGGGGGGACGCTAGAGGCTCTGAGGCCCTAGAAGAGGCCATAGAGGGACCCACAACTATCACGACGGGACAAGTGGGGGGCATCGAGAGAGGAACCTGCTGGAAAAACTTTGTGCGTCGATCCAATAGGAACAGACACAACGTCAATAGCATCCAAAAACTCAAAGTCCGCAGCTTGGCTTGGGCTGTCACGCTCAGCGAAGGGGAAGGCAGTTTCATCAAAGATGACATGCAGGGAGATGATGACTCGATTTGTAGAAAAATCAAGGCAGCAGTATCCTTTGTGATGAGCAGAATAGCCAAGGAAGATGCACAGGGTAGAGCGGGGAGCGAGTTTGTGGGGAGTAGTAGCAGAAAGGTTTGGGTAACACTTGCAACCGAAGACGCGAATTGGTCATAAGCCGGTGGTTTGCCCAGGAGGGCAAGGTGCGGCGTGGAGAAGGCAAGGGTCTTGGTTCAAGATGTTAAGGAGGGAGGTCAGAATGGAGAGGGCCTCGACACAGTAACAAGGAGGCATTGAGGCCTGAAATAGTAGGGAGCGAACGACATTATTTATGGAGCGAATAATACGTTCAGCTTTACCATTTTGAGGCGAAGTGTAGGGGCAAGACATTCGAAGATGAATCCCTAGTGAGGAAGAATGTGTAGGTGCTGGAGTTATCCCATTGTCGCACAAAACCGCCTTGACGCAGGCGCCAAACTGAGTGGTGGTGTAGGTGAGGAAGTTGGAGAGCGCACTGAATGTGTCAGACTTAAAGGGAAGAAGAAAAGTCCATAAGTAATGAGCGCAATCATCAAGTATGACCAAATAATATATGAAGCCTGAGACGCTAACAATAGGAGACGTCCAAAGATCACAATGAATAAGATCAAACTGATGATTAGCACGAGACAATGCATATGAAAGGGCAGATGAACATGTCACCCTAACCGACAAGCATGACATAACTGTGAACAATCCTCTAACTGAAAGGAGAGACTAGATGCGAGCTTTGACAAAGCCTCATGACCGGGGTATCCAAGACGCCGATGCCACAGTGGAGAGGTAGCGTTGGTGACAAAGGAGCGAGCTGGTGGGAGGCGCAGAGGGTGCAGTGGCCCAGAGCTATTGCACCTAACTATCTCTATCTATGATGGAAGGGCCTTCACAGAACAACCAGCGGGTCAAACTCAATAGAGCAATTGTTATCGGTAGTAAACTGGCGGACAGAGATAAGATTTGTAATAATCTACAGTGACACAAGAACATTATTAAGATGCAAAGAAGGAAATAACTCAGTGGAGCTAGTGGCAGTGATAGGAATAACAGAGGCATTACCGACAACAATGGATGAAGGAGCAGGATACCGCAGGGAGGAGGCATGCGAAAGTATGTGAGGTAGATAGGTCATGTGAGAAGTAGCACCTGAGTCGAAGTACCACTTGTTGGAGGGAGGCTAGTTTAGCGATGTCGGGTTGAACGCTGAGGCCAGTGACTGTTAGTCCCAGGAGATGAGGCCGGCCATGGGGTCGTACAGCACTGGGGTTGTCCACTGGCCGGCCCCATCAGTTGCTGCAGGAGAGGCAGCAGCTTGCTGCTACTGCGGGACGACGTACGACAGATGCTGCTGAGTGACGAATGCCTGCTACTGTTGAGGTCACGGCTGTGGGATGGGCGCCAGAGGTGGGCGGGGACCAGGCCACATCAGGATAGTCCCCGTCCAAGGGTTGTAAAAGGTGCGCCAGGTAGCGCCATGTGCAGCGCTCTTGGCGCCAGGCGCGCCGCCAGCCTACTTTGGCTGTGCGCCAGGAGCACCCAGGCATGTTTCACCACTGTTTCTGCCACCGCGCTTGCTGCGACGGTTGGCAGATTTGTTACCGGCGCTGGAGGTGTTGCCACCCCCTCCCTCCAATCCCGAGGCGGGTGCAGTCTTGGTGGAGGCGGTGAGGGCGGCGGTTGGAGCTAGCGATTCTCCAAGGTGATTTCCTCAAGGATGACGTCATCACGGCCTCCAGGAAGCTGGAGAAGGGGCGAGCGTGCCGAAGGAGAGTCTCGAAGTGGGTGAAGCGCTCATTGAGGCCGTGAATCACGTTGAGGACGAGAATCCGGTTAGTGATCGCCTTACCGAGGGCACCGAGGTTGTCGGCCATCTTCTTCAGGCGGCAGCAGTAGTCGGTAACGGAGAGGTCGCCTTGGACAAAGTTGTAGAACTTCATCTCAAGCAGGATGGAGCCCGCCTCCCGGTTGCCAAGGAACTGGGACTCCACAGCAAGCCAGGCGTCTCTGGCAGAGGAGCCTTGGGACGAGATGATCTCGATGAGGTCATTAGTGAGCGTCTCGAGGATCCAAGACTAGACTACGTAGTTCATGCGAGTCCAGTCGGGCGAGGCGGCGACAGGGGCATCGAGGTGGACATGATCCTAGAGGGAGAATTTGCCGAGGGTGAGTAGAAACTGATCACGCCAGCGGTTGAAGTTACCGGAGTCGACGTCGAGAATGATGGGGACGAGGCTCTGGATGTTGGTGACGGCGACCGCCTGCACATGTAGATTCTAGAGGGCAGCAGCCTCGTGAAGGAACATGGCGACATGAAGGTCGACGGGGCCATCGTTGCTGTCGAGGGGCGGCGGCTTGGCAGGGGCGATCGCAGCCTGGGCAGCAGCACGCTCAAGGGCCGCATGAGCCAGGGCAGTGTTGCGGGTGCGGGTGGCGGCCGCGACCTCCTCCTCAGCCTAGAGGGCGTGCACTAGGGCAGCGTCGCGAGCATCCTGGAGCTCCTTGGCAAGGCGCTGGGCCTCTAGAGCGGCGGCATGGTGGCCTCTGGGCAGCCCGGCGAGTGAGCTCGTCATCCTGGGCGGCCTTGGTAGCTGAAAGCATCTAGGCCCCTAATTCGAGTTTTGTTAATTAATGACAACATTTATGGACTAACAATATCTTGAGAGAAAAATGAGTATAAGTTGGTCCATGGATGAACGAGTGAATATTGATATTACTGGAATATTTTGAGATGATGATTCAAAGGAGGAGCTCAAGGCAAAGGTATATGATAGGGCTTTTCTATTTTGCCGGTCATGAGGTGATTAGAGGATGATATATGACCGGATTAATAGGATAAATAGCCGTACTATCAAGAGGGGTCGTTATGCCTTTGCTTGATCATTCTCTAGTGCTATTTTGCTCAAATTTCAGTGTTGCATGCATGAGGGTTAACAACATTTGAAAAATGGCAAAGCAAGTTTGAAAAGTGTGAGCTGACTGCATTGGGCGGATGGTCCTCCCCTCCTTTGAAAAATTTGGACAGAAACAAGGGTTTCTGTGTAGCGCTGAACGGGTCACCGGTGGACGGTCCGGTCCCTATGGGAGGACGGTCCGCTAGCCATTTTGAGCTGGCGGACAGAAACATTTGTGTTTCTGGTTGGGGCTGGAAGTGGTACAGCGGACGATCCGCCAAGGGTGAGCGGACGGTCCGCCCCCTCTACTTCCATTTTGGTTAGAGACGTTGTCTCTCTGAGTTGCCGAAGTGTTTGAACGGCGGACTGTCCGCCCCTAGGGCGCAGATAGTCTGCGAGTGCTGTAACGGTCGACTCTGACACGCACTAATTGCAGATATAGCCATTAGTTTTGAATGGCAGACAGTCCTGTTTTTGTGAAACGGATAGTCCGCGATAACTTTGTTTTCACGCGTTTTGAGTGTAACGGCTAGTTTTCGAGGGGGTCTCTATATATATCACTTGTCCGGCCGTGGGGGAGCTCTCTTGGCCTTTTGAAAAGCATTCTTGACACACTTGAGCTGGTTTCCCCCTCTCTCACACAATCTTTGCTTAGGGATTGCATTCTTGTGAGTGCGAGAGCATCCTAGTGCATTGCATCAAGAATTTGAGCTTTGTGGCACTAGGGAATCTTCAAGCAAGCATCATCGACTTGTTACTTTTGGGAGTTGCCGCTCCCTAGACGGCTTGGAGAAAGTGATTTCGTGGAGCCCTTCAAGAAAATTGTGGAGGAGCCCCGAAATTGGTTGTGAGAGGTCTTTGTGCTCACCTCGCCGGAATGGTGAAGAGTAACTCTAGTGGAATCGAGGTTTGGAGAGGTTCATTGATTCAAGCCGGCTCAAGATCAAGGGGAGTCTTGATAGAGGAGCCGTTGATTCTTTGAATCCACCTCAACGTGGATTAGGGGTGACCAGCAAGTCATCAACACCACGGGAAAAATTTCTTGTGTCGAGCTCGGTTACTTCTTTCCTTATTTCAATTCTTGCAATTTACTTTTCTAGCACTTTGATTTGTTTCTTGTCACCCTAGGTTGCAAACCTCACTAGAGATAGTTTTTACTAGACATAGGAGCTCTCTTGTTTTACTAATTAAAATTCTATAGTGTTTGTGTTTGAAGTTAAAAATCGCCTATTCACCTCCTCTAGTCGGTGTCCTTGATCCTACAGTAGCAGCGGTCGGAGACGGCTGTGTGGCGCGGGCCATGGAGCAGCGCGACAGAGGGCGCAACACGGCGAGAGAGGTCGGCGCACTACGGCAGCGGAAGAGGAGAAATCCGAGAGGAAACTCGGACTCTTGATACCTTGAAAGCAAGTAAAGGATCGGAAAATTGGATAATTGATTGAAGAGAGTTCAGGGTACAATATATAGGCAAGAATGGTCTAGGGTTTATAGAATGCACCCAATCAACGGAGATCCTTGCCTAATACACATCAATCAACCATAAAACCCACGGCAGCCTTAGCCAATAGGCCGGCGCCCCAAGCCGAAAGGGCTAGCCTAGTCTATCACGCTAACATGTCCAATATACTCGAACAAACTCTCCAAATGATTACTAATGCGATGTCCTTACTATAAAGTGTCACCTTTAAAATGTAGAAATTAAATTGAAAGCAACAAAAAATTAGAGGTAAAAAGTAGCCATTGATGATCTTAAAAAACATTCCACTTAATGTGACACTATCATCCGACACTAAGCACTCACGGATGTAGTAATCCAAAATAAGTCTCTAAATTTTACGGAAAATGGATTGGTTCAGTCCTCAAGAACTTCACACACTTGATGCACATTCTTAATTATTAGATCAGAGTGCTAACAGTGATTAACACTGTGAGGTGAAACTGTGACATTTCAAAAGAAATTCTTCCCTTCAAGATTTCAAGCTGCGTACATCAACATAATGAAAACAACATGATGATCTTTCGCATAGCTTGGAAACAATTGTATCTCTAAGATGCCATTCTCCAATAATTGTTCACGTCCTATCATTCCATTTATCAAACACCAGCGACTTGGGTCATACACAAACAGACATATACTACTATAACTTAGACTGAATACGCTGCAATGTTAACTTTGCCAAGTCCTTCCGTAAAATTTTACCCGCTGCATTTTTTGGTATTGAATTCACAAAGAAGATATGGTGTATTTGCTTATAGCGCACAACCTGCGCAATGAGTAATAACGTTAGGTCCATCGCTACAAATTATTGATTATATAATTGTTGTATTGAGGCATATACCCGTTTAGCGACAAATTCTTTGATTTGTGCTTCATGCAAAATGCTTCCTGAGCGGCTAACGATGAATGCTACTGGCAACTCCCCAGCCTGATCATCAGGATATCTGTATGAAGAACAGTCAGCTTGCACTTTTCAGTTTTCACTAGTGTCTTACTAGAGCAGATTTGTCTCATGTTGTGGCATGTATGCTTACGGCACAACTGCAGCTTCATCAATATCTGGGTGTGTCTGAAGCAAGCTTTCAAGTTCTGCGGGAGGAACCTGCATTAAACAAATGCCATCAGGAGAGAAGCCATGTTGACACTGCAAGTCCGTAACAGATGGACTGTTAGGACATGAGATTGTTGTAGAATAATCCAAAGCGTAGTGGTTAGTGGTTACCTGGTAGCCTTTGTACTTAATTAACTCTTTAAGCCGATCAACAACAAAAACTATTCCATCTTTGTCAATATAACAAAGATCTTCGGTTCTCAATCAACCTTCACTATCCATGAGCTTAGATGTTGAATCCTCATCACCAGCATAACCTATGCTAGTGCTCAAAAGAGACAAATCAAGATCAGGCACCTTATTATGCATAGGCACAATTATGAAAATTGATGTAGAATCATATAGTTCGAATTGGCAGACAGCACCCATCAAGACACCACATAAAAAATGCTAACACAAAATTTCTTATGAAAAATTCGCATATTCTTTTGCATGTATCCTAATTTGTAAATAACCGCAAAGGCTGGTAACATCTTTGGTGGCTTAAAGAACATCCATCAACAAAAAGACTGTTTAAAACACAGAATGTTGAAATGATTGTCAACTTTAGGCAAAACATTGAAAACTTCCTAGTAGTCTGGACATATGTGAGTTTTAGAAAAATGGCACATGTGCAAACATATCTGAATTCGCTGTGCATCCGTTCAAAAACTACACCTGCGAGGGGCAAACCGCCCCTAAGCATTAATGTAAGAAGAAGATCTCTCATGCAGGCTGAGAAAACTCCCAAACCTCTGCCTCACCTAATTCCATGTGCTTTGACGTGTAGGCAGGTGAGGGGATTTTTTTAACCTCAGCATGAAATTCGCTCCCACCGGAAGTGAAACTCAGGATCTGAGAAGTGCTACCGAGGCCGGCTAACCAATCCGGCTAGTCACCGTTCAAACTATAGCTATCAGAACAAGGTCCTGTTAAAGCATGTTGTTGTTGATATGAGCAAAATGAATGTAGCATATTTTTTTTCCCTAAATGGCATCTATGGACCTAGCTTTCATCACAAACGGCCCTCGGACCCAAAGCTCCCCTAGCACACCAGGAGGCAGGGCAACCCCTGTTTCAGGATGAACAATCTTTGCTTGAGCACCCCATGAAAGATGACCCGCTGACCCAATTTGTGCACTTTCTGCCTCTCCAACAGCACGGCAAAAACCAGATGTAGTCTCTATAAGACCATATCCCTGTTGCTGTAGGAAGAAACAATTAGTATCCATAATTTATAGATAAATCTACTTGGCCCATTGACCATTGTTGTATATGGTTATTAGTAACATTTAAGTCCAAGTGATCACATTTTATGGTGGAACATGAATAATTGTATCATGTATCAACAATACCTACTTAAGTAAAACTGAAAGACATGAACTTTGCAGAAGCAAAATCAACCTGCAAAAGGCATACGCCAGGAAATTTGTGCAAGAAGCGCCGAATGAGCTCAGTCGCGAGGGGGGCGCCACCGCAGTTCACTGCCTGCAGCGTGGCCACGCGAGCAATCAAACTCTCGTCCTCCTCCGCGGCCCGCACAATCGCCAATAGCGCCGGTGGCGCCAGCGCGAGCTGCGTGGCCCCAAATCTCCCTACCGCAGCGAGCACCTCTCTGCCGTCGAATCTCCTCGCAGCACTAGTGTATTTGCTGAAAGCGCCACCCTGAGGCAGAACGTAAAACTGTATACGTGGGAGAGAGGCACGACGAGCATCAGCACCTCTGCAGTCGCCGCTGCCCGTGTGGCATTAGAGGCCATGAGGTTGCGGTGCGTCAGAACGACCGCCTTGGCGCGTCTGGTGGTGTCGAACGAGTACAGTATCGCCGCCGGGTCCAACTAGCGGGTCACCACATCTGTCCCGGCGGCCGTGTCGTCCTCGTCACAGGCTTCGTGGAAGAAGGAAACAAATCTTGCTGAGTCGAGAAGCACGGTGTTGAGGCCGAGAGGGAGCTTGCCTGCGGTGGCCTTGAAGGCGAAGGCAACGGAGGGGCCGGAGAGTGATGAGGCCGGAGATCTCACCGGCGGTGAGGGCTGGATTGGCCGGGGACACGACGGCGCCGACGGCCATGAGCGCGTAGTAGAGCACAGGGATGTGGACGCGGGGCGGTGCCAGGACAAAAGCGACGTCACCGCGGGAGACGCCCAGGCGGGCACGCAGCGCGCGGCGGGCGCGCGGACCCAGGAGAGGAAGGCAGGGAAGGGGACGGCCTCGCCAGTTGCGGCATCGTTGAGGGCTGGGCGGGAGGGGAGCGCGGCGGGTAGCAGGGAGAACATGAAGGCCGGGAAGGAGAGCGGGAGGTCGGCCCGCGGCAGCGGAAGCGGCGGGCGGATGCTGTGGAAGGTCCTAGTGGTGGCGCAGTAACCGCTGCGGGGGTCAACTTGGGCCGCAGGCAGCGGCATGGTTGATTCACCGATTGGTGCGACGACGAGTCGGGCACGTAAAGAGGATATTTGACATCGAATTCGTACGGCTCATGTGTTTTTACATTCAATTTGCCACCTTTCCAAATGTAACCCTCCGTCTCTGAATTCTTTTGATTTGGGAGATTTCTTCGTCTTTTCTTTTTGAATGCATTTCACTATGTAAGAAACACTCAAAAACGGCAACACGGTTTATAGACGCGTATCCTATAATTCATTGGAACTCGCGTCTCCTATTAATCAGCTAAAAAGTCTCCACAAATAACCCGCGTCTTGTATGTACTATAAGTATAGGAGATGCTTGTTGTAAGCTCGGGTCTCCAATAAATTCACCAGTTATAGGAGACGTGGATTCCCAGCACGCGTCTCTTGTATGTGTGTAGCTCGAACCTGAACTTCTTATGCAATCTGGTTGAATGCTCTTGCGTCCGTGCCCACTCGCTATCACCCACCGTGCTGCACCACCCACCCCGCTCCCTTCTCTCTCCGTCTCCCTCCTGAGTCTCCATTCCTCTCCTCTCCCAGATCCAGCAAAACCCTAGCCTCCGCCCGCCATGGCCCTCGCGCTGCACCTCAGGCGGGCCCTCGCCGCCGCCTCTACCGCGGCGCCCCTCCTCCGCTCGTCCGCCTCCCTCACCTGTTCCCTCCTCCTCGCGTCACCCTCCTCCCCAGCTGCACCGCTCCCACTGCTCCGGGGCGGTGATGGGGCTCTTGCGGCTCCACTCCGCGCTCGTCATCTCCTTCTGCTCCCTCACACCGGCCGCCTCCGACCCGCGCCCCCCCGACGCCCGGCCTCCCGTGAAGGCACCTCCGACCTGGGGGCCGCCGCGCGTCCCCGCCCCCGACCCCGAGCCAGCCCGCCGGCACCACTGCCACTGCCAGCCCACGCTCGTGCGCTCGGATCTCGGACGGAAGCCGTCACTCCAGTAGCCCGGCGAGTGAGCCTACGCGGCGGATTCCCAGTGTGCTGTAGCTTGATTTGTTTTTGTTCCTTGTCAATTTGGCGTCGAGCTGCAGCTTGGTTTCTGCTTCAAGCTTTTGCCTTCAGATTCCAGTGCATTATCAGTTGGTGTGCTTGGCTGGTTTGTTGTGTTCTGCAGGTTTTGTCAGTTTAGTAGCTGCAGCAAAAGCTCGACCAACAGGCAAGCAGCTTGCAGCTTAAGCAGGTAATTAGCAGGGACAGTAGCTCTGTTAATTTCTTTGCTGCAGTTTGGTTATCTTGTTCACGGGAATTTTGACTTGCTAATTGTCCTATATATGATCTATAGCTGCCTGTTTTACAATTCCTGTAGCTGCCCTTTGCTTTTCGCTCCTGAGCAACATTGTTTATTTCATATGAGATGTCACTTTCAGGCTCTAGTAATGTAACTGTTGGGTGCTTTGTTTATTCATTGCTTGGTTGCTTTGGCCGGTCAAGTGAATAGTTGATTAGCTTGCTATCTAAATGAATTTGAGCTCCTGTATGTTATCTGCATCTTGCTTGAACACTTAAGTTAATTAGCTACTGCATTTGGTCTGAATTTTTTCTGTCAATGGTAGCTCGGCTCGTTTGCTTGGCTTTTCATTCAGCTCATAGCAGTTTGGCTCGATCTCTGTTCTTGAGCAGCTGTCAGTGACTTGTTTATTTCAGTTTGCATCTATAACAATTCTAGTACATATTGCTCTTGTGATGACTGCTAGCTCTAGTACAACTGGTCTTAACTTGATCAGTGATTACATACAGAATAATCAGGCTGGTGAAGCAGATCACTTTGGAGGATGCTGAAGCGGAGGTACTTGTCACTGCAATTTTTCAGCAACTCATTCTGTTTTGTTCATTCATTTTTTGTGGTTATTTCATTCAGAATATCTTGTCAGAATCCCTTCCAGGATCTTTAGGAAATGAAGCGCGGCACCATGTGGCAGGATCATCGCCCACGACGTCGCAGCTCAACTTTACTCATTTTTTTTCTTAAGATGCATAACCCGCTTAATGCTCGAAATCTTTCCATAGTTAACCTTGAGTCATGTGTTTATGATATTGATAACTGGGTTTTGTATTATTTTGTGATTTGAGATACTATTATTTCTCATTGAATCTGATATGCTAATTGTATTACCACGGAGATGGAAATGTACCCGCTTCATCTATTCAAAAGTACCTTGTGCAGAAGCTAGTCTTCCAAGTGAGTCTGAGAGGGGATATGAGTCCTGAGTGTCTTGTGCTATCTGGAATCTGGAGTGATGAGCCAAACTTGAAAAATATTAGCTTCCCTCAAGTTTTCCCCCCAAATACAAATCATACATGGCATTGCATATCTTAAGCTGTTCTTTGTAGTTTATCTGATGGTACCATAGCACAATCATTTTCCCTCTTGTTTATTTTGTCTTTTGCAGTGGCGATGAGTCTCCTGAAGATGCACAAGGCAGTGCTTGTACTTCTTTTAGTCGGTAGTTAAATCAGTAGATAAGATTCAATTGTTTTCCACTACTTGTCTTTACAATACTTGATTCTGATGAGGACATGACAAGTATGCATATGGGAAAAAATGGTGAATGGCATAAAGATGGAGACCTATAAGGTTTTTCAAGTCGAGAAGGCCCAAAGCTTATCCGGTTCGAGTCCCCAAGGTGGAGGCTCAAAACAGCTCAAGTTCGAGTCCATCTTGGAGTCTAGGAGCAGTCCGCATAAAAAATGATGCCCAGGTCGCATACGGAGTCCATTTTGGACGTTCTTTATATGAATCTGGTTTCAGGCCCAAATTCATTGGGAGTCAACGAGAATCGTCGAAACAATGACATCCAGAATCTGTCAGGGCGCTGCGCCGCCGTCTTTTAGGCTGTTGTACCATGTATCGTGTCGGGCCAAGTGGCCTAAGTGGTGGACGCCCTCTTGGCCACCACCAGCAACCCTAGGATGTCCCTTAGGGTATAAACTCAATAGCCGCCGCCGATAATGATAGGGTTTTGTTTGGTCTTGTATTTTCCTTCGAGGAACAGATATTGTATCGTTGTATCTGTGGCGACAAGTCCTTATACATTGATCCAGGGCTCCCGTTCTTTATTTCCTCCACTGTGTCGATTAGTCCTTCGGAATCGAGTTCTTGAACCCTTGTGTTTCGCTTCATCCATATTTGCAATATCAGATTGCATGATTACATCTTCTTGCTTGTGTCCTTCGATTTGCTTGCAGGAAAAGCTTTCTCGGAAAAGCTTTCTCGGCGAGGTCAATTAAGTTGTGCTTGGTTGATAACCAATAGAGCAATGGTGTAGCAGTTGCAGGGTTCGAATCGTGCTGATTTGAAGCTGGATCGTCAACGTCGAGTCCTCCACCAATCAAATTTATTCCTACCTCTCGGAAGATCGGGTCTACTCTTCATCAAGTGGTATCAAGATTCCAGGTTGCTCGTGAGGTATTATCGTGTTTTTCCTCTTTAGATTCATTCGTGTTCATCACCTATAGTCCATAAAAAGTCTTAAAAAATTTGTTTTCACTGTCCTATAACCCCTTTTGTGCCCCACAATTTTTTAGTTCAGTTTGCTTTTTTGAATTTTAGTCCCTCGTTGTGTTGTCGTGTCTAGATTTTGTTTGTGGTTTAGTGTCAACTCTTGCTTTCGATTTGCACTCAGCATAAGTTATAAAGTGAGAGAGAAAAGAATTTTTTTCCACCACCTGATTTGGTTGCTACATTTATTGGAGAGGACAATTTGAATCACTTGTATTTGGTTTTCATTGTTTACTCATAGACAAAAGAGAAAAGAACAAAAGGCAAAGGTGCAAAAAAAAGAAGAATAAGCCGCACCAAAAAAAAAGAGAACAACGAAAAGAAAGAAATTCAGATGTGATTGCATCCTTTGTGTTCCTGTGCAGTGCTATATTGTTGTTTGCTTGAACTAGATCCAAGACGAGTTTAGGCCGACGACATAGACTAGCTTGGGACTACTTTTCAGTCTTACAATTCTGAATTGAAATTTTGATATTCCTTACTATCATATTGTGTCTTCCCAAAACTCCACATATTACTTCTGTCAGCACAAGTTCACCTTGCAACTGTTACACTCAAGCTTGACAACGGATTGTGCTGCCTGTTGGTTTTGGTAAGAACACTTGCAAGACGATGGTAAGCCGCTTGGGATATTGTATTCCACTTTCACCACCACCCAGTAGTTGTTAGTTGATAGGGATAATACTTTTGTGTTGTCTTTTGCTGTCTTCTAACAATGACAACAATGACAGGTTGTTCATATCCACCGACCTATGATGGTATAGGTGCGGACGAGTGCATGGAGCGGGAGATTGTCATAGATAACATATTTGCTACTCGCTTTATGTGTCCAAGGAGGAAGATAAAAAATGTATCCAGTGTTTTGAGATATTTTGCTTTATCTTGGTGGGAGTCTTTAGATCCATTAGATAAACCTCAAACTTGGGATGATATGAAAATTGTTATGAGAGAAAATTTTGTAAATCTATTTCTTGTTATTAATTCAAATGATGAGGTGTTTTAGTTAGATGATCAATTTATTGTTGTATCTCTTGGTATGACTAACCTTTTGCAGGATTCTGAACAAATGCAAGAGGACAAGAATTGTGCGAAAGAAAATGAGGAGCTCACAACCTCATGTGCCAATTCAGAACCATCACCTCACAGTTCACCTAGTACTCCTGCTGAAAATGAGAGTAAAGGTAATGAGAGTACAACTACAATAACGGATGGTGAGACTTTTCTCGATGTGTTGAATTTTTCTACCAATCATGCTAGCAATTGTTAGCGGAACCTCCTCTTGATCTTCTTTTGTCACAAGATGACTTGCTCGATTTTCCTTGTGATAAATATGATTTGTGTGACAATACTTCTGCTATACATGTTTTAAAACCACACACTTGCGCTGAAATTAAACATGTTATTCATATGGCTAATGCAAACGATGAGCTCAAACTATTGTTTTCTTTAAATATATTGAGTTACATATAATTTGATGTTTTGTGTAATCTTAGTGATTTGGAGGAGCAATTTTTTGAACATGCTGAGTTGCCATGGTGTTCTAGACATACATATCATGCTATTGGTCCATTTTTGTTGCCTCTTTACCAGCGGGTAATAGTGGAGGATGTCCTCATTATTCCCACCTCCTTAAACAAGGGCCCAGCTCTGACACCAAATGATGAGTCCGGCTCAGGTGGGGTTGGTTGAAAACCCCGACACACGGATCCGGATTTGCCAAATCCCG
The DNA here is from genome assembly GCF_016808335.1 of Panicum virgatum. NCBI lineage: Eukaryota > Viridiplantae > Streptophyta > Magnoliopsida > Poales > Poaceae > Panicum > Panicum virgatum. Next base: position 24,986,990 of record NC_053143.1, on the reverse strand, counting down.
CAATCTTAGCACCGGCATCCAAAATTACGACGCACCGATCTGGCATACAACACCACTAGGGCCTTTTGTTGTGCCTCGACAATCTTAGCACCGCACTCCGGTGCACCCACTCAGGAAAAGGCCTAATCTCCCTAAAAGACTAGTCTGATAGGGAAATGGTGGCTTTCTCTTTTAAGGTGGCTTCCTCCTCCCAAGCTAAGCAAGGTGGGATTACATGTCTCACACGGTCGCCGCCCGACTATAATTGGGCCACTTGGCCTATTTTTGTTGCGTCTTTGCCAGCGGGTAATAGTAGAGGATGTCCTCATCATTCCCACCCCTTTAAACAAGGGCCTAGCTCTGACACCAAATGATGAGTCCGGCCCAAGTGGGGTTGGATGAAAAGTCCGACACACCGATCCGGATTCTCCGAATCCCGCAATCTTAGCACCGGCATCCGAAATTACGACGCACCGATCCGGTGTACAATGCCACTAGGGCCTCTTGTTGTGCCTCAGCAATCTTAGCACCGCACTCTGGTGCACCCACTCAGGAAAATGCCCAATCTCCCTAAAAGACTAGTCTAATAGGGGAAGGGTGGCTCTCTCTTTTAAGGTGGCTTCCTCCTCCCAAACTAAGCAAGGTGGGATTACATGGCTCACATGGTCGCCGCCCGACTACAACTGGGCCACTTGGCCCATTTTTGTTGCGTCTTTGCCAGCGGATAATAGTGGAGGATGTCCTCATCAGATTCGTTGCATGTCCAGCTAGATTTGTATGGTGCCTACTAAGGTGGTGCTGATTTTAGTGTTTTAAGCCCACTATGGTGATTATTCTAATGCACAGACATTACTGGATGTGTGTGCCGAAATAAGATCTCAACATTATATGAGGACTGCGTTTGTAATGTATATAGTGGATAAAGCATGTGAATTTGTGATGTAAAGAATGGATAAAACATGTGTATATGTGATGTATATGAGGGTATATTGTGTCCTTCTTTTTCTTTTTCTTCTTTTTTTAATTTATCATAGGAGACACTAGTTAACAACCTGCGTCTCCTATATGAAGTCATGGGAGACACGGGTTAAGAATTCGCGTTTCCAATAACCCCTCTCATAGGAGACGCGGAAAATTGCGTCTCCTATGATTTCACATCGGAGACGCAAATTTGGAGATGCAAAAAAAATTCGTCTCCTATGTGAATTAACCTGCGTCTCCTATGAGGATTTCTTACATAGTGTTTTACAAGTCAAGTTACGACAAATTTGCCTCTGATCTTCTCCAGCTACTCTCTCGCTTGTCTCTTCTCTATCGCCGGCGTCCTCCGCTCACTTGCCGGCCATACATCACCTCCGCTGCATTAGCAGACTCAGTAGACCGTCAGAGCCGAACCTCCCAATACCACTCCACGCAAGCCCTCCCCTCTCCCCGCGCCACCAGGATCTGGTAGCTTCCATGACGTTTTTCCGCATGACATTTGGAACTTTGTAATTGAACAAACCACATCTATCACGAAAATCTCAGGTTCATCATAGATTTTCGGCGGCAGCCTTGGGCACTACGCAACCGTGACGAAAGTAAAAAATGCGTCACAGAACAACATGTGTTTCGTGTAGTTAATCGACACAGCCCTCAGCCTCTGCAGAACTATGATGAAACTAAAACGTGTGTCGGAGAACATCTTATATCGTCACAAAAAATGGTGCGGGTGGAGACAATGTGGTCGGTCCATGGATTTTCTTTCCTTTTGCCACATTTCGCTCAAAGGGTTGAAGGGAGATAGTGCATCAAGCTATTCGCAAGGGCCAACTTGATCCTCTTCTCCAGGGATCCCAAATGAGGGAAACCTAGGAGAGCCATCAACTGCTCGTCCGTGACTACCTGTGATGGCCGCGCCTCATCATAGAACCGGACTGGTTGGTCTACATCCCAGGCTTGTGATTCAGGCGTCCACGTGTACGAGCGCGGGGCCAGCAGGCTGACGTGGCTAATATGTGTAACTGCAGGTCCCGGATGACCGGTCCAGTATGTCTACTAGCAGCCACATGTGCTAACTGGGACCTGCAGGTCCACATATTATGGTTGTATGTCAAATATGTCAACGCAAGGTACACTGGATAGGAGTGACCCGACGTCCCCGTGTACGAGTGTGGGCCAATAGTCCGTCATGGCTACCACGTGTTAATGTGGGTCCGTTGGGTGGATCTACGTGGCCACCATGTGTACGTGTAGTGGGTTCGATAGGTAGTCGTGCTGCCACGTGTTGTTTGAGCAGTCCAGTGTGTCCACATCGTGGCCACGTGTTGTGGTGGTGCTCGCAGATATAAGGTCTAGGCATGTTTCAAAGTCAGGCCTGATATGAAATTATTGTGGTGGCACCAGAATCCGCTCGATCCGGCCCAAGAAGAAGAAAAGCCCCACTATGAAAATAGGTCCCAACGCAGGAACAAGAAAAGGCCCGTTGTGAAACCAGGTGTGCCGATCGAGCAAAAAAAAGGAGGAAAAATTGTGCCTTCACATGTGTTCGAACACGGGCCAAGACCAGCTCGACAGTTCCTATACACCACTGTGCTACTCAAGTGTTTTGTCAAGCCTCCCACTCGCTTTCTCTTTGGCATGGTTGACTCCTTAAGGATAGTGGACCATTCGTTTTCTTTTGTATGATTAGAATGCGGGTCCCATCTCTCGGCGTGTGGCGAAGAGGGGTCGAGTCCTTTTCCCGCTCCACCCTGATGACTACATCTACCTCTCCACCGGTCCCCGTCGATCCGACGACTCTGCAACATTTTGCACCGGTTTTGTAGTCGGCCATTGCATAGTCCCCGATGTGGAACACTGGAAGTAAGAAAACCCTCTTGTAGGTGAAGCTGATGAGGCGGTTCGGCTTCTTAAGTAAAGTTGGGACATGGCAGTTGTTTCCATTCAAAGCCACTAACATATGGGGGGCACAAGACATCGAGAAGACGCCACCACAAAGCCAGGGTCCGATAGGCAGAAATTTCAATATATTTAGAGTTTTTTGTACACAATGTCAGGTTGCATCATTCACAAAGATATGAGAGCATGCTACTGCCGCACAATGTTGGTGTTTCCTAAACAACTACCCCATAGGATGCATTAGTCACTAACGCGTAGGTCTGGACCCATGCGCCGGTGACCTAGACGGTGTCTGTACCTTCCCATTTTCCCAAGACGCGGCACCACCTGAATTTCTTGTCGACGATGCGGCAGTTCACAAGACTGGGGTTTTTTCATGACGTCCAAGCGCCGCCACTACTGAGTTCTTCCATCCACGCCGCTGCCGCCAAATCCATGCCGCCGCGCGAGCCCAATATCGCGGTCCACGTCATGCGACGTCGACGCCGGTGTTGGCATTTCTTATGCCCAATAGAATGTGTATTCCACAAGCACACTGAATCACCGCTGTACCACTTCACCTTGGAGTATTCCACGGTATATTAATTTCCTCAGGGAAGCACTATGGATAAAGAGTATCAAAGAATCGAATGACAAACTTTACTAGAGATATCAACTTACTAACTTAGTGGGGGTAAGCCTGATAGGATCAATATGTCAGTGGCCACTGATGACCGTCTGACACAGGAGACCTTAATCGCTAGAGAGGTAAGCAGCTGGGAGGACAGTAAGTGAGAAAGACTTCTAAAATACTTCTAAACTATCGAGCTAGCCTCTCTAGACTAAACCTTGATTCTAACTAGTTATCGGGAACCTAGAGCTTACTTCGGCGGCTGGAAGAGGAAGGACTTCAGAAAGGGGTGAGAGGGGAGTCCAACGACAACCTGCAACTACTGCTATGAAAACACCCGAATGTGGTGGACTACGAAGGAAGGATAGGGATTCACTACCTGCTGCCTACCACTGCGGTACTGTGGCAGAACTGCCCAAATTAATCCGGCTCAATTGCGACGACCATTGCCACGAGGACAACCTGGTCTGTCTCGCACTTCAAATGGAGTAATCCGACAGTCTAGTCGGGTAAGTCCCGATGAAACCACCTGAGCTTCGATCGAACCCAAAGCTTACATAAAACTTACACGGAGGTGAGTCCAGAGAGTACAACATTATAATTTATTACAACACAGAGTTCCACATGAATTTATTACAAACTGAGTTCAAACACAGTACTTTTGAAGTTCAACATGAAGGAAGTTCATCAGAGTTCTTTATTGCAGCGGAAAGAAACATGATCTACTAACGTCATAAAGGATGTCATGATAAAGCCCGTACGTGACATCACCCATGTCCTAAAATGCACCACCTGAAAATAAGCAACAAGCAAGGCTGAGTATACTAATACTCACCAAGGCTTACACGACTATGGGTATACTTAACCCACTTATCTAGACATGCAAGGCTTTTGGTTTGAGGGGTTTGTTTTGCCAAAAAAACATCTAAGAGTGAGTCCTTACTTTCAGGTTTTAGCATCAAGTTCTAATCCAATTAATCATTCTAGGTGATCAACTATCCAACACCACACATGGTGGAAGAAACTAATTTGCATCCAACAATATTCATCATTATCAGTGTTCCACTTCTTACTCTATGTGTCAGAAGTATTAAGCAATCTCAAAAACCGCGAGAAACGGGTGATTCGAATCGAGTTTGTTAACCTTGCAAGGCATACCTAACACACACGCATGGGGAACGAAGTAGCCCAAGCAACATTTCCCCTTTTTTCCGGGTTGTGGATCAGAGCCACCCCCCTCGACTACAAGAGGTCCATGAACCACAGAACGAAGCCGGGCGTGGCTGCTCCTGCACCCGCCAGGGAACAAATTCAAGAGGGTGGGAAAAAGTCCACTTGTCGGGCCAATCAGGTACTTAAGCTTACCGATTACCATATTTCTCGGCATGTGGTTAGTACATTCAAACGCTTAACCACCACTACCACACACTGCGGCCTTAGCAATTTTCACTAAACAAACGGGTAATCTACATCGTACCATGGCCCTGCCCGTAAACCTTATAGTTGCAGTATGTAGTAGACATTCAACTCCTATTTTCTCGTGAGTAACAGGAAATCACTCGACTTTTACCAACACTATTAGCAGAGCAACTAATCGGACTTAACCTCTAGTATTCATAATATGGGTACCTAACATCATGCAACTAGGGTTCTATTCAACTCCTGTAAACATAAATGCACAAGTATATAGAAGCATAAGTTTGCATAGTATTTAAAATAGTAGGATTGATGCTCCGGGGCTTGCCTTCTTAAGCAAAGTTAGCCTTGGGCTCTTCCTAACTTTGGTTCGGGTCTTCGATAATTTCAGTTAGATTATCTTGGGCTTCACACTGCTCACTCTCGGACTCGGGAATCAGCTCGTATGTTCCATCGGCGAGAGTACTCGTATCTATATGAAATGCATATGCATTAGTTATTGTGATGGTAAAGCTTCAGTATTTATTTCACTATAAAGTTGTAGTCCAACAAAACACAAGTTTTGTTATGAAGCAAATTAATTACATTTTCTTGGGCAATTGATTATAGAGTAGTTATTTAACTTAACTTAGTTCATAAAGCAAGTGTGGGTTGTTCATGTTTGCCTTTTGTTATTTTTCATATAGGAACTTGGTTTATTCATTACTTTTGCTAGTAAGGGTTTCTGGTGCTGAAATTTTTATACCGAGAACAAAACTAAAGGGAAAGCTTTCCATAAAATTTTCAGCCATTTTAATTGAACAAATTAAACATGAAAAATAAATTAAACAGCTATTGCTAGAATCAATATTCATTTATACAGAACAAAGTAAGTAAGGGCTGGTGCTCAAAATTTTACTGAATGTTCTAGAAAGCATAACAAACATACCGTGAATTTTTCATATTTTTCCTATGCAAGTTCCAGAAGTTGTAAAATGTTCAAACTAGAACTACATTTACTAGTTATTCAGAGAGACCCATGAGGTTTCTAATTCTAAAACTTTTTATGTAGCATGATAAGCTCAAAAGTCACCACTAGTAAAAAGATCACCATTTTTCCTTAACAGGAACTATCTATTTTGATTTTAAGTATTTAAACATGGCAAAATTAATCTAGTTAGTTCTAGTTCAGTAATAATTTCCAAACTTTTTGTGTAGCCTTTATACATTCATATAATGGTTCTGTATAAGTTTCATGGCAATATGTGTAGCAAAACATCAGAAACAAAATAAACATTTTAGATCTAGCATAGCAAGAACTTGTATGTAACTTCTGTTTTATATGGAATCTAAAGTTCAAAACTTACTAGAATGAACAACTACCTTATATTAGTCACTGGTAAAATTTTCATATTTTTCTAAGCACTATGCCATTTAGGTTGATTTAATGTATTTAAGGATGTCCAAAATCATTTGAGCAAGTTATTGAAGCAAAAGGTTCCAAACATTTTTCATGGCATCTATGGAGCCCAACAACACTACTGTAAAAGTTCCATTACTAGAACAATTATAGAACATCATGAATAAGTAGATCTATGAAAATAAAGCATAGAACATGATCTAACTAAAACCCATAGCTACAATTATTTTCTAGGCCTGCAAATTTTACACAAAGCTCCTCTTTCAAGTATGTAGCTACTAGCAAAAAATTAGCATAAGTTCGTGACTACAATATGAGATACATTTATGTGATATTTAATCTAATCTTTAATCTAGATTAAAATGTGAGCATAATCTGGGTATGTGTATGTAAGAAAAGTTGTAGATTTCGTTCCAAGGATTCCAGAACAACTGAGCTTGCATTTTTACAATTTTTTTACGAATTGTTATTGATTTTACAAATTCGCAGATTGAGTTTCAATGTTTCTTTTACATTCAGACCCCTAAGAAGTTTGTGCTCCTAGCAATCGGGTCCCTGGCCGGACTTGCAAACAGGGGAGCGGCGGCCGGCCGTATTCCGACGAGGGAACTCGCCGGCGGCATGGGGTAGGTGGGGGAAAAGGAAGAGGGCGTCGAGGCGCACCTGTAGAGATGCTCGGTGAGTGCTGGGGTGGTCGGAGGTGGCTCCACCGCGGTGGAATAGGGGTGGCGGCGCTGCTGTGCAGTGGCGGCACTTCGCCGGCGGCGCAGAGATGGCGCGATCGGGCTGGGTAGGTTTAGTGCAAGGTGGAGAAGGCCGTGTGGGTTACAATTTGAAGAATGTGGGGGCAGAGGGAGCCGTTCGGCGTGCGGCCGGGGCGGCGGCTCCAATGGTGGCCGTGGCGAGGCTTGTGCACGAGCGCTGGGGCTGGGCAGCCTTTTTTATAGGCGTGCGAGGGCAGGAGGCGAGTTGGGCACGGCACAGCAGGGGGAGGTGCAGCCGGAACGGCGTCAATGGCAGGGGCGCGGTAGTGACCGGCGACGTTCATCGCGGTGGCGAGCGGAGAAACGGCGGGGGCGCGTGGCGTGCTACCGCAGTGCCACGGGGAACTGGTTTTGATGAAACCATTTGCGAAACCAGGGACGCAGGGCCCACATGGCCGACGGCGTCGGGCGTCCGCCCTGGACGGTTGTTCAGGCGCGCCGGCGGCGTACGGACGCCGTGAGGGTGAGAGAGAGATCGAGACAGGGGCAAAACCGTAAATAGAAAGAAAAACAGGAGCTCCAAAATAGAACTAAAATTTTCTCACTGTTCCTGATGTCAAAATAAAAATTTTTGAATACCAAACTTGTTTAAAATTTCAAGATCTACAACTTTTGTTTCCGGCTCAAGTTCATTTGAGTGAGGTTTGAAAGTTATTTTACAATTTTGAAAACTGCTAATTAAAGTACTTGTCATTTCATGTAAATTTTGTCACCTTTACCCCTAGTATCCAACTAGGCATGTGTTACTTTTGTCATGGTGAATGTGCCTATAAAATTTCATGGACAGATTTGACTTGGTTTGAAAGTTACAAGAACTTCACTTGTGCACATCTATATTTTCTCTTTTAATTACTAAAGTCATTTTGAGGCTTTAATTTTATTTTTCATTCTCTTTTTTGGCATGACATTACCATGCAAATCTTTGTTTAGCAATTTAAACACCTAGGGTGTCACAGCCTACCCTCCTTAACAAGAATCTCGACCCGAGATTCGAATAACAAGCAAATGCGAAAAGTGTGGTTACCTTGGATAGGATCAAGAAATCCGAGAAAGTTTTGGTTGAGGTAACTTTCAGTTTCCCAGGTGGCTTCTTCTTTAGTGTGATGATTTCACTGAATTTTATACATTTTTACCACCTTCCGTCGAGTACCTCTTTCTTTTTTGATCAAGAATTTGAGAGGATATTCAACATAAGATATGTCCGGTTCCACCAAGATTTCTTGCTGTTCAATAACTTCTGTAGGAACACTGACAAATTTCTTGAGTTGAGAAACATGGAAAACATCATGGATGGCCCCAAGTTGCGAAGGAAGTCGCACTTTATATGCCACAGGTCCACATGCTTCGATGATTTCATAAGGTCTGATATAACGAGGAGCTAATTTTCCTTTTATTCCAAATCGTTGCACACCCTTGGTTGGTGAAACCCGAAGATACACATGATCACCAACTTGAAATTTTAAGGGCTTTCTTCTTTTATCAAAATAACTCTTCTGTCTAGACTGGGCGGCTCTAAGATTTTCTTGTATCACTCTCACTTTTTCTTCTACCTTGATTACCAAGTTTGGTGCAAATATTTTACGTTCTCCAGTTTGGGACCAGCTCAGCAGGGTTCGACACCTTCGACCATACAAGGCCTTGAATGGTGCCATTTGCAGACTGACTTGATAACTGTTGTTATAAGAGAATTCTGCTAAATGCAAGCATTTATCCCAATTCTTGTCATAATGAATGACACATGCTCTAAGCATGTGATTTACTCTTTCCGTTTGCCCGTCAGTCTAAGGATGATAAGCTAAACTGCGAATCAACTTGGTACCAAGGGACATTTGTAATTGTTCCCAAAAGCATGCTATGAATTGTGTGCCGTGATCGGAAATAATTGTTTTTGGTACGCCATGTAGGCAAACAATGCGTTCAAGATAAATCTCAGCATATCTCTTGGCATTATAAGTGGTGTGCACTGGAATGAAGTGGGCTGTCTTGGTAAATCTGTCAATGATAACCCAAATTGAATCGTGCTTTTGAGATGTGTTTGTCAAGCCAACAATGAAATCCATGCTGATGTCCTCCCATTTCTAGGATGGTATAGGTAGAGGTTGAAGTGTACCAGCGACTTTTAAGTGACTGGCCTTTACCCTCTAACAAGTGTCACATTCTGCGACATATTTAGCAATTTCCCTTTTCATCCTGGTCCACCAGAAGTTTTTCCTAAGGTCTTGATACATTTTGCTACTGCCTGGGTGAATGGAGAACTTGGAAAGATGAGCCTCATCAAGAATTTGCTTTCTGAGCTCATGGTTTTTCGGAACAACGCTGCGATCCTCAAACCATAAAACTCCTTTATGATCTTGTCGAAAACATTTGTATTTCTCTTCTCCTTGAGTGAGTTTTTGTTTGATGATCCTAAACCCTTCATCATGCAATTGTGCCATGATGATCTGATCATGAAGAGTTGATTCAACGGAGATGTGATTCAATGTGCCATGAGGAACTATTTCCAAATTAAGTTTCCTCATTTCAAAGCACAGTGTCTCATTGTATGCTTCAGCAGAGAGGCAATTACAATGAACTTTGCGGCTGAGTGCATCGGCTACTACATTAGCCTTGCCTGGATGATAGTGCTTCTCAAGGTCATAGTCCTTGATTAATTCCAACCATCGTCTCTGCATCATGTTCAGATCGGCTTGAATTAAAATATATTTGAGATACTTATGGTCGATATAGAAAATTCACATTTTGATAATTTTGCATAGAGCTTATGGTCTCTAAGGCGTTGAAGAATAATGCGTAAGTGTTTAGCATGGTCCTCCTCATTCTTCGAATAAATCAGAATGTCATCAGTGAAAACCACGACGAACTTGTCAAGCTCCGGCATGAATACCAAATTCATGAAATACATGAAATAGGTAGGAGCATTTGTGAGCCCGAAAGACATGACTAGATATTCATATAGCCCGTATCATGTGGAAAAGGCAGTCTTAGGAATATCACATGGGCGAATCTTGATCTGATGATAGCCAGAGCAAACATCAATCTTTGAGAAGATTTTAGCACCAGCCAACTGATCAAAGAGAACATCAATGCGGGGAAGTTGATATTTATTTTTGATGGTTACTGCATTGAGAGGTCAGTAGTCAACACACAACCTCAAACTATCATCCTGTTTCTTCACAAATCGGGCTGGGCAACCCCAAGGTGATGCACTTGGGCGAATGAAGCCTTTGTCTAGAAGTTCTTGAAGAAAAATTTTAATTCGGCCAACTCCTTGGGTGGCATTCTGTAGGGTCTTTTGGAGATAGGTGCAGTGCCTGTCTGCAATTCAATGACAAACTTGATTTCCCTATCTGGTGGTATTCCTGGTAAGTCATCCAAAAAAACATTGGCATACTCACATACCACCAGAATATCTTCTAGTTTGACTCCTTCCATCGCGAAAGCACAAGAATTTGTGCACTCCCGGAAAGGCAAGTAAAGAGTTGTGGCTCCGTGATCGGGTGAATTTATTGCAACAGCTCGTGTAGGAATATCAAGTGTAACTCGGTGTAGAGTCATTCAATTCATCCCCAAAATAATGTCCATGCCTTCTAGTCCCAAGATGATCAAGTCTGTTTTGATAATTTTACTACCCAACTTGATTAGAACACGCCGTGTGATTTGGTTGGAAGCTATTTTACCACCTGGTGTTGATATCATATATGACCCTATAGTGTGACTGAAATCAAATCCCATTCTAGCACCAAATTTGGCACTAATGAAGCTATGTGATGCACCAGAATCAAACAATATAACTGCAGGCTTGTTGTGAATGGAGAATGTTCCCGACATCACTGGT